>NW_008236193.1:226092-248822 GCF_000691975.1 Corvus brachyrhynchos | reverse complement strand
GGCCCTGCCCTGGCCCTGGCACCCGCCGGGCGATCCCTCAGCGCCGGCCCTTCCCGGGATCCATCGGGATGATCGCCCCCCGTGCGGGAACCCCCCCAGAGCCCCGGCCCCGGGTGCCGCTGCTGCCTGCTTGGAAGTCAAATCCCCTATTTCATTTTATAATTGGTTGACTAAACCGAAGGGCGGGGAGGAGGAGGACTGGTTAATGAAAAGTTTTCGTGTTTTCCTCGCGCTGGGCTCGTGTAACCGGTTAATAACCGGTGCTGCTGCTGCGAGCGGGGTGGAATCCAGGGATTCTGGATGGGGGAATAGCTCTTAAATTATGGATGGCCTCGGGTGGTCGTGGGGACCCCCAGGACCAGCCGCAGAGTGGGAATAAACGGTGGCCAGCGGCAGTTGTGGGTCTGGAGGCAGCGCTGGTGTCGTGGGGCTGCTGCCAGTTCCCCTCCAGCCGTGCCCTTGGAGCTCCCCTTTTATTTATCCCGAGCAGAATTCAAGCCAGCCGCAATCCTCGTGCTTCCAAATAAAATGTCACTTGTCCTTGCTTAGCTACCGAGCGGCGTTTTTCCTTAACTTGCCTGACTTTCTCCCGAGCCCGGGCGAGCGATGTGTGACCTTGATAACAATGTCCATGTTCAAATTAGTGACAATCCCACGAGAGGCGAAAGGCTCCGGGAAGGGTATTTTTGGATGTGTGTAGGCTTCCTATCAACCCTTGAGCAATTTCTCTCCCTAACTGCGCGTAGCCCCTCGGAGCACAGTTTGCAAAGGCAAAACCTCTCTCTATATGTTTACTTGGCGCAGGCACTGTTGATTATTCCTGCGTTCCAGGCTGTGCTGTTGTACGTGAGCCGCTTCCCGGCGAGAACACGCTGGGACGAACAGGCTGGGGCAGCTGATACTGCTGATGTTGTTGCTCGCTTTGGCAATCGCTTGTGTGTGAGCGATTAGCAATATATCGCTCGTGGCAGGGGGAGACTGCTGCCTGCTCCTATCTGCCGCCTGCCTTTTGGGGCTGCTGCTCTAGCCGTGCCTTTCCAAAACATCCTCCATGCAGGCTGGCGTGCGGCTCCCGGCGTGTCTCCCAGCACACACTGGTTAAACGCAGCCTTTCCTGTTTGGGCAGCTCTGTCAGTGTTGGCGGGCGCGCGCTCTGCTCAAATTGTCAGAAACTGAAAGTACAAGCGATGACCGGGTTCGTTTTTCCTCGCCAAATATTAACTCGTGTTCCCCCCCGCCTCCACCCCGCTCCCCGAGCGGGTTGTGTGAAGCGGAGGTTAAAGATTACGCGGGATAGGGATTAATCTGGGATGGAGGGATGGTTTTATGTCTGTTCACAAAGATTCCTACAGGCTTAAAAACCGAAAAACCGAACCCCCCGCCCTTTATTTTAGGGGTGAAACGTGTGTTTTGCAGCATGGGAAGTAGGGATTTAGTTGCTTTGGGAAAACTTGAGCAGCTGTTTTTGAAAATGGCAGAATAAATAGAATTTCTTCTCAGTTAATCAGAAATGCTGCGGATGGTGGTGGGGGTGTGATCCCCGTGTGCTGAGAAATACCACAAACCCCAAACATCCTGCCATTAAACGGTCCGCTTGGCATTGCCAGCTTCTCCACAGTCATTCCCGAGTGGACGTTTCACCTGGGGCCGAGCAGCATCGCGCCCCGCAGCTCCGGGCAGCGGAGCGCGGCAGCGGCCACAGCGTGCCCGCACACACGCACGCCCCGGCGCTGGCCGCGGCTCCGGCTGAACCCTGGGGCTCTGCAAACAAATCCCTGTGTCCGTGGCAGCGCTTGGCCTGCTGACATCGTGCTCTGCTGAACTGCAGCCGCGCTTTCCCCGCGCTGGCGCGGCCCCGAGCTGCCGGGAGAGCTCGGCTCGCCTTGACGTAAGCAGAACATTTCTTAGTTTCACCGCTCGTGGTTCCGAGGAAGCAAGGTGGGATAGCTGAGGGCAGGGGAAAAAAAAAAGCACACCACGCTTCAAGGAGTTTTATTTAGCGGCGTTCTGGTTGCTTCCTGTTGTACGCTGTGAGATGTGTTTTCCGAGGAGACCTGGAGGGAAAGGGGAAGGGAAGCTCACGGTCCTGGCTGGTTATTTTTGGTGAGAGCAGCAGCAGTGCCAGGGAGTCATCTTTCCCAACATCCGAGGCTCTGTAGTGTGAACCTGCTGCGTGCCCGGGCTCCGTGGTGTGATGTAACCCTGCCTTGAGTAACCTGGCTATTTTTATGCTCTTACTACATCTTAAATTAGCGGCGTCGGTGTTGCTGCGTAGAAGGCTGGTCTCTCCTATTAATGGACGCCTGAATTAACACCGTGGCTCTTTATTGCTGCGCTGCTGCTTATTTCGTGTATAATAGGAAAAGTGGGGTCTCTCCAGACTGCTGAGTCCGGATAATAGCCCGGCTGACAACCCGATGCTTGTTGGGATGCTAAAAGAGCCGGGGAGGCTGATGTGAAACATGTATTTCCCTCCGAGTCTAATTAGGGCCGTGGGAGGAGAGAGAGCGGCGGCGGTGGTGCAGCTCCAGCCTCCCACTGGCTTCCACACAAAACTGAAAGTGCGGCTCCTTCCCCCGCCTTCCGCCGCCTCAAAGGAAAGGCCACGGTGCCCTAATGAAGCCGTGGTGAGCCGTGCTGGCCGTGCCACACTGTGATGAGTAAGTTGAATAGTGCATGGTGAGTAATCTCTCCTCATGACTCACAAAATATTTTCTGATGTTGACCTCTGTTTTTGTGACTGCCCCGCTTAATCAGAGCTGAAGTGAGTGTGCTCTTTTGTGTGCTGGTTAACTCGTCGGCTCCCACGTACCTGCCCCACTTTTTGCCCGTGCCAGGTAGTCAAGAGACCAGGGATACGGTGTTAAAATTTTAATTTTGATACTAGGAAAGATACAGGCCTGGATAAAGGAAGTATTTGGGTGAGAGACTGGAGTTAATGGATCTAACTGGTCTTAAACAGGCTACTGCTGGTGGAGGATGGCATTTTCAGTCATACTTCAAGTATTGCTGAGCATAACTTGGTACTCATTACTTAGATCTGAAGGGTACAAGGGTTGAAGTCCCCTTGTGTAGTTTTAAGACTTGCAGGTATTTAGGTTTTCTTCCCCTAGAATTTTTCTTAAAATGATTCATTCTCTTGTCTCTTTTACTATAGTTAAATTTGAATATGGATTAGGTTTAAATGCGGAGGTTTTTCATTTTACCACAATAAGCTCTGCCTGATCTGTGAGGTGTCTCAGGTTGTACTTTGAACTCCTGACAAATTCCTGCTTAAGAGTCGCAGGCTGTTGTGTGTGCAGGAGGGAGAAAGGGGTGGGAGTGTTGTGGGGTGGATCAGCCCTACAGTCTGGTCTGGCAGGGTTCTGCTGATGTATCTGTGGCACCAGAGAGGGATTGCTTGCGCAGGGAGCTGAAGCAACAGGAAGTTCAGAGCTGCTGAGGCCAATAACTGTCCCCAAAATCGATGTTTGCTGGACTGCACCCTATTGCAGCGTAAGAGTTGTTGAATGTGGAAAAGCCTGTTTGCAGTCTGTCAAAGACGGGACACTGCTTCTTTCATCTCCTCTCCTCAAGGCTTGCACTGCTGGGGTTGGCAGAGTGATCACGGTGTCAGGGCTGAGCGGGGACAGGAGGCACAGCCAGGTGCTGAGGGAGGGCCTGCTTGTGCAGGGCTGTTGTGCCACCGTGTCCTTCACCCCACTGCCTGTGAGGACTTGCTGCCTGTCACGTTCAATAGGGTCCCAGTCCTTTCCACTTTCAGAATTCGACATCTGCCTGTGTTGCTCTGTCCCCTGCTGGGTGGCATTCCCATGGAAGGTGGCTGCAAGCATCCATGTGTGTCAGGTTGTTGTGGGTTGTGTTCCCCTCTCCCCCTTTGACTTGTATGGGCCAGGGGCTTGAGTTGTGACAGCACCTGGGAACTCCTCCTGCAGCCCCTGGGCATTCCAGTAGGGTTGTGCTCCGGGTATAGGATCACGGAATCATGGAATGGTTTGGCTTGGAAGGGACCTTAAAGCCCATCCAGTCCCACCCCCTTCCACTATCTCAGGCTGCTCCAAGCCCCATCCAACCTGGCCTTGGACACTTCCAGGGATGGGGAAGCCGCAGCTGCTCTGGGCACCTTGTGCCAGGGCCTCCCCACCTTCACAGCCAAGAATTTTTCTTCTGCCCTAGTTACCACATGGTAACACCATTTTTTGTCATCTACCAATTTTATTCTCTTCTTCCAGACTTTGACTCTGTCCCAGGAGGGGACAGTCCTGGTTGTGCCGCTGTGCACATCTTTACAGGGTGAGGTGCCTCTGCCCTGAGCTGCTGGAGCTTAAACCTCCAAATAAGCACCTGTGATGAGAAGTCTGGCTTGAAAAATTAATTTATTTGTCTGTGTTCCTCCTCGTTGCTGCTGACTTTCCACTCAGCTGTGATGGCAAGAAAATTCTCATTTTCTAATTGAGTGTTGTCAGAGCATCACCCTGCACCTGGAGGTGTGTGTGACTGCTACTGGGAGTAATGGGATACAAGCTTCTTACTACTGGATTTTGTTCAGGTGGGAGGGTGCAGAGTGTGGGTTTTGGTTTTTTTTCTCTCTCTCTACTGTCGTGATCGAGCTGATACCATTCTGTCACCAAAGGAATGTGCTGTGCAGGGAGACCTCAAGGGCAGGGAGTGTTAATGAAAATCACAGCCCCGTGGGGATTGTCACCTTTGGAATTAAAGATCAACGGTGGAGATGAATAACAAACCTTGTCTGAGAGTTTAATCCTCTTTTTTTTATGAGTGTCACTCAGCTTTCCCGGGAAGAGCTTCTGCGATGCCTGGCTTTGACTTCCCAGGCAGCGAGGCAGGTGTGGGAGCATTGGGTGCCATAGAACGGTGCCGTAGATGAATTTGAGAAGGCCCTAAATAGGAGCTAAATTGTTCGCTTGGGGCTGGAGCTGCCCTGCTGCTGAGGGTGGTCCTGTGCATCCTGCCCTCGGCCACAGATCCATCCCGTCCTTATTCCATACCCCACTGCTCTCCTGTGGGATGAGCTGATGGAAAACACGTTTTGCACGTGCTCCCGGCTTTTTCCTAGGATCAGGCCGTGCTGGAGGGGGAAGGTGAAGCCCCCCTGATCCTCCCTGCGCGGGTGGGAGCCTTGCTGCCTGTGGAGCTGTGTGTGGGGCGGCTCTGGGAACGGGATCGCTGGAAATATCTGGGCTGGAAAAAAACGTTGCAGTGTTTTCAGAGGCGGCCCCCCCGCCCCGCTCTGTGAAATGTGAGTCAGGGCCTGCCCGGGGCAGGCGGCCCTACAAAGGAGGCAGAGGAGGAAACTGTTGCTCTGCCTTTGCCAGGCAAAAACCTCCTCACCCCCTGAGTAATCGCCCAGAAATTCGGCAGCCGAGGCTGAGTTCGGGGGTTTTCCCCCCCGCTGGTGTTGATGCAGCTTGTTGGGAAATGCTTGTGAGGATGACTAATCACTTAGAGAAGCTTCTCTGGTGAGGGAAAGGTTTGAAAACTCAGCACAGTTCCGATTTCTCAGCACCTCTCTCTCTGCCTGCCCTCCCCGGTTGTAAAACCACCTGGAGTGGGGAGAGAGAGCAGCGTAAAACTGGGAAATACTGACTCCGTCATTTCAAAAGCACTTGGGTTTCTCTACTGCCCAGCAGATCACAGAGTTGGCGCAGTTAGATCATTTTTTTCTGTCCTTTTCCCCAGTGCCAGGGGGACTCAGGGATGTGCTCTTGGGGGGCAGGTGAGCCCTACGGCGTTAATTGTGCAGCACGTGGGCAGCACAGAAGAGCAGTTTCCTTCTGGGCTTTACCCTTTGAAGTAGAACTTGCCCTGAGTGACAATCGGTGCTTGTTCAGTTCTCAGACTCCTTTTGTTCCAAGCTCTGACCCGTTGGATACAAGATAAATCATGAGTTCAGTTAACAGACATTTTTTCCCCAGTATTTCTGTAAGAAAAGTGAAAGTTGGTCTCTTGTCTTGCATCTTAAGACCCCACTAGTATTTATTTTTTTAAATGTAACTGATTTATCTGAAAGGGAACTGTTGAAAGACAGAGTAGCTGTCCAAGATTGCTCGTTTTCCCCCTTTCATTCATCAGCAGATGAGTGAGGATTAATGTTCCTGTCCCAGCCAAAGTTCCGTCTCAGGCAATTCAAATTTATCTACCTAAAAATTCACCCATCAGCTCCAGTTGGACACAGCACTGAAAGCTTTCAGTGTGCTAGGGGAAATCCATGCCCCCACATGCAGCTCCAGCTCTTGTCCTTCGTGGCAGCCTTATTATATATGGAGATGATTATCCTTTCAAGTCTCAGATACGGGACTGAATTGTGTTGCCTCTGGGAATTTAGGCAAAATATCTTACCTCTTGGTATGTGAGATTTATGGGGGATTTAATCACCCTTCTCCCCAGACATCCATATGTCTACTTTTGTACTCTTCCTTCTTTCTTTTCCCCCTTTCACATTGACTTGCTTTTTTTCTTCCTGCTTTGAGTTAACCTTTAACTGTTTGATTAAAGTTCTGCACTATAATGATCAACACAAGGACCAGAGGTGGGGTGAATTTCTTTTGTCCCTTATAGTGTCTTTTGTCACAGATTGATAATCATAAAGTGTCTCAACATATTTTTACTTTAATTATTTTCTCCTTCCTAACAGAAGGATCCACAGAAGGAGGAAAGTTTAATGTTAGGAATTGTGAACATATTTACTTTCATGGTAATTATTAAAGACAAAACTAACTCTGAAGAGGAACAAGAAATAAAACTGAATAGGAAAGTTGGCCACATGCTGCTATAGCTATCAAATAAAGTAGGGACTATTTTTAGAGCATAGGAAGAGGGTGAGTATATTTTACAGCAGGAAATGATGGTTTCGTAGATCAGAGCAGATCTGTGAGTAACGAAAAAGTTCCTGTTCAGAGTATTTTGGTTTGTTTCATTTCATGAGTGAATGAGAGTTTTCTAAAAATTTGCTGAAAGAACTTTGTAGTGTTGGATGAAAAATCTAAGATAAATGAAACATTGGAAAACTTAGCCAAACCAAACATTACAGAAAGTTCTGAATAAGTTTCTTAGTAAAAATTTGATGGGTTTTAATACTGTTTCTTTGTTATTTTCTGTGTACTGTAAAGGGCAGTTTCCTGAGGTTTTGGCATTAATGTGTCATTTACTTCTTGGAGCTCAGCAATATTATTAATTTTGACACTTGTAAAATTTTAACAACTGTGAGCTTTTGAGGCTTCTCTTCCATTCCTCAGCTGGATTCCCACTGGGTTGCAGGTGGTTCCCTCTGGTTCCCGTATCTGTTGGCAACAAGACCTGGGAGATCAGGTACTGGCTCAGGGTGGCCTCTTGACCCTCTGGAGCTGGGCTTGGAGTCTTTGTGGATCTTACCTTGGCTTCTATCCCTGCTCACAACAGCAAACAGTCATTTGTAATTCTGTATTCTGTGAAGAATACATTGTAATATTGTAGGGTCATTTAAAAGTCTTTAAAAGCTCGTGGAAATGGTTGGTGGCTGGAAGTTGATGTCTGCTGTTCAGAACCTCCACTGAACAACTGCTCTGCTCCACAAGTTGAAGCTTCTGAAGGAAAACCCATATCTATTGGGGTTTTTTTGTACCTAAGAAAGCACCTTTCTTTAGGAGCCCAGTGGGCTTCAGAACAAGTACAAGGTTTTATTGCTGACTTCTGTTATGTGGAATATTTATGCGTCTTTAATGGGAGCAGAATTTCTGAGCTGTCCAAGACTGAGTTGTCTTTACAGAATATAAAGCGGTTCTTTAAGCTGTTGTTGTCTCACCAGTTTTCCCTGCAGGAGACAGGGCTCAGGTTGTGCCATGAGCTTCCTTCCAGCACCCACCGAGGGTGTGGGAAGACCCTGGGCTCGAGAAGGACACGGTGGCTGCTTCCAGCACCAGGGATTTTGGGACTCTGTGTTCATTTCTTCCCTTGGGTTCCATGTGAAGGTTTGTTTCTGGCAGTGTGGGTGATCAGAGGTGTCTTGTGCTCCCTTGTACCTGCACGGGTGGGGTGTTCCCCTGCTAGCACAGGCCGTGGTCCCTGGGGAGGTGCAGGTTTGCAGCTGGAACATCTGCAGGTAGAAATGACTCTTGTCATCTCTGCCCGCTTGTGCCTGAGCTGCCCTCACCCTTGGAACAGTGTTTGTGAACTGGTCTGGTTGGAAGGGAACTGAGCCAAAACTCCACACGGGTTTAGTTTTAGCTGAGGCCTCTCCTCCCTTTGCTGTGTGCAAGCAAGAGGTGACTTTTGGGGAAGTGGTGACAGGGCAGGTGGCTGGATGGGGTTAAACTGTCTGTGAAATGGTGGCAGGGCTGGCTTCCTCTGCTCCAGGGAGTGAAAGCCCAGCAGTTCCCTCTGTCCCACAAGAAGCAGTCCTGGGTTCTTGTGCACGTGCGCATGGGATCACCGCAGCACCTGCCCACTGCCTCCAGCTGCCCTGGTGTGGGCAGGGTGTGTCACTGCCTAAAACTCGCCTGGGAGGGCAGAAGGACACACCAGTGAATTGCTGTTTTACCAAAGTAGTTGCATTCCCCGATATATTCAAACATCAACATTATTTTTAACTGGCGTTTTTTTGCATAGTAGAATTACTTCTTTTGTCTGGCTTAGCTGGGGAAGCTCATCCTGCCGTGACTGTCCTGTGTGCCTGTAACACTCCTGCAGGCAGACTGCATGTTAATGGATTTACACAGCCCCTTCGCACGTACCAGGGGAACCATTCCCTCCTGCATCTGTGCAGTGTCCGTAGCAACAGTTGGAATTGCTGTGTGGAAAGGCAAACCCGTCTTACTGTGGCTGAAGTAGCGGCAGTGGAAGTGCAATCCCTGTTGCTAAATGATTATCCAGAGCAGTTTGGATCTTCTTTTCCAATGCTTATTTCCTTTGTTAGTTTATTTTGGATCTTGGGCCAACCTTTTCTTTTGTTTAAATGTCCTTATGAAGCCGTTAAGGAGGCCATAGTGACCACCATGGTTTCCATTTGGTTTTGTGTGGCAGTAACTTAGAAACTACTGAAGCTGCCTCCTGCTGTGTGGGAGATGGACTTCCAAATGCAGTCTTGGGAGCTCTTCCTTCCTTTGTCTTTACTTCTCTGAAACTGGGAGGAAAAGTATGGACACAAGGTGTTCTCTGCAGGACATCTCTTTTTATACATTCTAATATAAATGTATTCTTGTGAATGTCCTTGTGCTTTCTTGATTAAGGGAATGACAGTAATTGGGTGGTTCAGAGGAGACTTTTGGTCCTTGTCTCTCTTGGTAAGAAAACTTGTGCTTTGGTTGTTGCTATGGAAGCTAAAATGGCACAGTCTTGATTTGGGATAAAATCTGGTAATATTAAACTGAGTCTTGCTATCCAGTATGGAATACTGCATGGAGCAGGCTTTCCCTTTCCCTTACTCAAGGTTTAACTGGCATTTGAACACAAGGAAAACTCCTTAAAATGCAAAGTGATGGAAGGCAGAGCTGGCAGGACATGGAGCCCGAGATCCTCCCTTTATTGAGCAGCTCCTGGCTGCTGCAGCAGCTGGAAGTGCTTTGGCTTTGGCTTTTCACTGACTCCTGTGACTCCTGTGTTCAGGTGTGTTGGCTGTGGATGTGCTCTGGACAGGGGGACTGTGCTGGTGGGTCTCTCTAGGTGGGCTAAGTGAAATTAACCCTGTGGGAGGAGGAGCACAAGCTTCTGAGAGGCTAAAGTCCCTGGTTTGTGAGGGCATCTGTGTGCCACGCAGAATGCTGGTTCTTTCCTGGCTGCCAGGGAAGCTGCAGCTGCAGTGGCTCACGTTGCCTTTCCTGGTGTCCAGAGAAACCCTTATCATCCTTCCCAGATGGAGGGAAGCGAGGGGCTTGAAAGAGGCACTTGTCCCACCAGCCTTCTGCAAGATTGATTGGCTTTTCCTAATCCATCTTTTTGATCTCTGCTAACCATCTTGTCTGCAGCTGTAACATCCTCTCCTTTGGATTTATGGACTGCTGCCTGGGGAGAGAGAGCTGCCACTGCAGGCAACCAAGCTGTTGTTTAAACCCAGGGGCTAGTGGGACTGACCTCTTTTGTTTTGCGAGTTAAACGGGTCGTATGGAGATCAGAATTTGGCAAATCCAAATGACTTCTGTTAATCCATGAGTGGTGTCCGTGTTCAGGACTTGGGAGGAGCTGGTGTTCCATTGGAGAGCTGGAAATGTATCTAGACAGGGTCATTAAAAGGTACACAAGTGTTGCCATTGATTTATTTGTAACCGGCTTGTTTCAGCTTTGGTTTTCACACATCTGCTGGACAGGGGAAAGCTGTAGGAGATCTGTCCCTCCTGCTCTGCCCCTGCGTGACCACAGCTGCTTTTCACACTTCTGAAGAGCTGCTTTGGTCACCTGGCCTGTTTTTGGGGGAGGAAGCGTGGTCCTGGTGTGTCAGAACTGTCTCTGAAAGGGCAGGGGTTGCTTTGGTGGGGGACAGTTTAGTCTGGGCTATGCCCAGAAATGTTCCTATGAACAGGAGGTAAGGGGTTGTAAAGGTTTGTGTGTGGTGCTGGGAGAGTGAAAGATTGAGGGGGCCTGAGCTGTAGTTCCTTTTTTTCTTGCAAGAACTTATCCAGGTTTTGAAACCATTTGTTTGCTGCTCAGGTCTGCAGGCTTTTTGGGCTACCTTTTTACTGTGTAGACGATCAGATCTCACAAAGATCCCACTTTCATAGGATCATGAAATCCCAGATATGGGTTGGAAGGGACCATAAATTCATCCAGTTGCACCCCCTGCCATGGGCAGGGACACCTTCCACCATCCCAGGTTGCTCCAAGCCCTGTCCAGTCTGGATGAGGCCTAACTTGACATGTGGTGAGATGAAGTTTAGAAAAATACGGTGTTCACCCCCAAGCTCCAACTTAGGCTTACCTCAAGGCTAAGCACAGTTTCATAAGAAGAACCCAAATAAAAAAAAAGATGCAAATTTGGAAGGGCTCTGGGGTGGTGTTTCTTGCTCCAGGCAGTGCTGGCTGCCCAGTTTAACTGAACAAGTTCTTTGCGTTTGAGGATGGAAATCAGAACATTTAAAACTGTTCCTTTAGGTTATAGATTCACTTTGGACTATGGATTGTTGCACTGAGGGATAACTGTCCTGTACAAACACACCCAGGAGTCTGGGATATGGTACTGGAACACAGAATTAATCAAAATCTTGCCATTTAAGTATGTTAAGGGATGTTAACTTGAAAAATTGATGCAACCAAAGCAGCCACACCTGGAGGAGGAGTGTAGGGCTTTGTGTTCAGGGGGAATTACAAACCTTTCCAACAGCCAGCTTGTGGCAAAAATGTTGCAAACTAATTTATACCTGACCTTGCTCTTGTAGACTGTTCTGTAGAAATGGCTGATTTAGCTGCTTTTATTAGGAATTTGGTGCTTTGTAGAACAAAGTTGTGCACAGATAACTGAGCTGTGGCTGCTGCTGATCCTGTCATACACACCGTGGTCTCTGTATTTATAATGTGTGCTATTGGGGCTGCTTTAGTTTTCTCACCCCGGTGGCAGAGTAAGAGCTGTGAGCGCTGCTGAGTCCTGGAATAACCTCAGGTGGAAGGGAACCACCAGGATTATCAGTGCAGCCCCTGGCCCTGCACAGACACCCCAACAACCCTAGCCTGGGCATCCCTGAGAGCGCTGTCCAAACGCTCCTGCAGCTCTGGCAGCCTCGGGGCCGGGCCCATTCCCTGGGGAGCCTGGGCAGTGCCCAGCACCTGAATTCTGCTCATATTGGTGATTTTTAAATTTGAGTTAACAAACAAAAGAGTGTGATTATAGAAAAGGATAATGATTGCTTCAACATAGATATTTGGAAGGAGCTTTTGGGCAGTGTCTTATTTGGCTTTTAAATCACATATTAGGGCTTCTCGTATCTGCAAGATACAGAAGGTCTTTTTTATGAGGAGGTGAAGGAAAAGATTGAACTCTTAAAATTTGCTCTGTGGTCCAACCTCCATGGCCTGAAGGGTGACAGGAGTTGGTGTCTGTAGGAGGACGCAGCCCTGTGTTTGTGGGACAGGAGCTGTGTGTGCTGGGGCCACTGGTGTGCTCAGAGTTACAGCAGTGGGGTGTTGCTGGCTCCAAACTCCTGTGCTCAGAGGTGTAGGAACATGTGGATGAAGAAACCTGTTGTAAGAATCAGAACTATGAAGCTGTTGAGTCCTGCTGGCTGGAACTGTGCTCCACTGTTTTCCATAGAATGTTGGATTCTCTTTGAAGTGACTTTTGAGAAAGTGTCTGCTTTCTTTCTGTTACTTTTTCCAATGAAATATCTTGGCAAAAACGATTGAACTTTCTCTGAGAACTCACGTTTCAATTTAAAATTCAGCGTTTAGGTTGAAGACCAGAACTCTGAAAGTTCAGCTGGAGAGGGTTGGCTGCAACAACTCAATGTGTGTTTAGGTTGGGTTTGTTTAAAACTTGTTGAGAAGAGCTTTGGGCAGTCTCAAAAATTACTGCAGACTGTAACTCTTTACTTTAAATACTTTCCACATTAAAGAGATAAGGGTGATTGTGAAAAGCTTCCATTTATGTGGCTCAGAAGATTCCAAGGGCCTCTCAGATGACATAAATACAGGAACATTGGAAAGTACATCCAGGCCAGGAGCAGCACGTAGTGTGCTCCATCCCCTCCAGAGCAGGGAGGAGGGAGGGAGAGCAGCCTGGAGCACGAGGAGGGTGAAAGGAGCTGCTCTTTGTGACAGAGAGCACCGTGGTGCCATCATCTTGTGACTGGGAACAGAACACAGAGGCTGCTTGAGCCTCGGCCAAAAGGCTTCTGCACGTGGGATTCCAGGATTGATGGAGTCTGTGGGAGGCTCTTCCCCAGGAGGTGCCACTGCCAAAGCCCTGTGGGTGTCACAGTCCAGCACGACACACGAGCACAGCCTGCCTGCAACCTGAGTCATGGGCACTGCTGCTGGGAAAAATAATATAAAACACCTGAACTGAGCCAAAAAACCCAAACTCAAAGCCATGGCTGAATTGGAGAAGCTTCAGGGCACCTTTGGGGGTGCAGGGTTGGCTGTTGGTTGAGCAGGGTGAGGTTGGTCAGGCTGCTGGTGCTGCAGCAGAGCCATCAGGAATCACCATCCATCTTCCCAAGCTGCTGGATTCAGTGTTCATCCCCTGGGCTGTGAGGGATCCGGGTTAAAACTGCTGCTCCGAGCTCTGCTGTGTGGCTCACCTGAACCACTGCATCTGCTTGGGATGCTGGTGGCAGAGGCTGGAGCAGGGCCAGGAAACTGGGAAGTTTGGAAGGCTGATGGCAGAGGTTGGCTGGAGCAGGATCAGGAATCTGGGGGGTTTAGAAGGCCCATGGCAGAGGCTGGAGCTGGGTGAGGATTTGGGGGATTTCTATTCCATTTGCCTTTTGGTTGCCTCAGACTCCCCATCAGGGCTGTAACCTGAACACAGATGTGATACCTGCTGCTGCTCAGTGTCTTTTCTGATTAAATCATACAACCCTAATGATGAAATGGGGCCGGAAGTTTCTCTAAGAAAAGGGAAGCTGCTCTGTATTCCCTTCAGATCTGTTTCCCTGCTTCCCTCAATCTTCCACAGCCAGCTCTGCTTTGAAGAAATGCATGAGATCTTACTGGATTTTGTTTGCAAGACTTGACTGAGACCTTGGGAGCTTCTCTGCTCAGCCAAAGTCTGTTAGAGAGCAAAGTGAGCTTGGGAAGTGTTTCAGCATGGGAAGTTCAGCAGCAGTAGATGTGGAACTGGTTTGGATTTCATTATTCCTAGTCAATGTCACAAACTAAGCTCAAAGGCCCCTTCTGCCTGGAGTTTCCACGTGAGGTTGTGCAAAGTCACTTAAATCAGCTGATCTGTAGTTGTAGATGTCAATTGTGATTTATTATTATTATTTTTTAAATTTACTTTTTTACTTTTTAACCCATGACAAAAGAATCTGTTAATTAGGCAATTTTTGTCACTTATGGGGGTGTTTCCACGAAGGCCTGTAGGACAAGGAGTCTCTCATGTGCTCTGCTCACAGTGCCAGTGCCCAGCCCCAGCAGTGGGGAATGGAACTTCCTCCCAGGAAATGGTTATGGCAGAATAAGCCTGAATTCAGTTTTCCAGTATAATGTGCTTATGTTGATAAAGCAAATTCTGACTCCGCAGGAACACAGTTTATTGGGAGAGCTGGATCAGCCCAGGGGAGCTCTGCTGGGATAATTCTGCATGGAGTGAAACGTGAACATTTCTGGGGGATGTTTATGGATGAGCTGCTGTCCGGGGTTATTCTTACACTTGGCAGATAAGAAATGAGAAGAAAGAGAAGTTTTCCTCCCTGCTTGTGCCCTCCTTTCAGTGCACAGAGAAGAGAGGAGAGAACACACTCTCTTTTATTTGTGCACTGAGAGGCAGGAGCAGGTTTTAGTTTGGTTGCTTCCCTGGTTTCTAGGCCAAGATTTAGCAGAAAAATTACCTGACATTCCTGGGAGACTGTTTATGGATGCTGCTGTTTTCTGTAGGGTTTGGGCTGTCCCAGCCCAGGAGACTGGAGGAAACAGCCCCAGATCTGTTCTGTGATGTTTGGGGTGCTCGTGTGGCAGCAGCGAGTTGTTAAATGTGGCCAAGGCAATGCTCAGTTTCCAGGCTCTGTGTGTTCCATCCCAAGTGTCCTGGCTACTGTTGTTGGCTGGTTTTCCTTCTCCATGCTGTAACTGGAATAATTTGGTTTTCTTGGCTTAGTCTTCTAAGCTTAGTGTGACTTCTAGATTTGGGGTTAACTTTTTGTCATCTGAAAAGAAGAGCTTTTTCTTGTAAAATAATGTGTCTCATAGCTGTAGTGCAGGATCCTGGACTGGTTTGGGTTGGAAAGGACCTTAAATATTGCTTAGTTCCATCTCCCACCGTCCCAGGTTGCTCCAAGCCCCAATGTCCAGCCTGGCCTTGGGCACTGCCAGGGATCCAGGGGCAGCCCCAGCTGCTCTGGGCACCCTGTGCCAGGGCCTGCCCACCCTCCCAGGGAACAATTCCGTCCCAAAATCCCATCTATCCCTGCCTTCTGGCACTGGGAAGCCATTCTCCCATGTCCTGTCACTGACTCCACCTATTAAAATTTCTTCTCCCTCCTGTTTATAAGCCCCTTTAAGGCAATGGAAGGATGACAGACCTCAGAAATTCTTGCCTGTCTGTCTGTCCTGAGATATTTAACCAGGTATCCAAAGGGCTGTGTACAAATTTCTTGGAATGAGAACGTTTGCAGGCCTGGCTGATCCCAAGTGCATGAACTGGTTATACAAGGGGAAAATGTGTTTCCTCCTGAAAATAGGAAAGCTGAGATACTGATGGAAAATGCTGCCATTTGACTCAGATCATGTCTTTCCATGTCTTGAAAATGAGATAATCCAGCCACTTTCTGTCATCAACCATCAGTGGTTTCCTTCTTCGCTTCCTTCCCCTGCCCCTAGTGCTCTGCTTTGTTACCTGGCCCTGCCCTTTGCTACAGAATTTCCCCTGATAGCTCTACAGAAATGACATTTCTGCAGCACAAGGCAAGGGAAATGATTTGAGGGAGCCTTTGCACTTGTAACTCT
Source organism: Corvus brachyrhynchos (assembly GCF_000691975.1). Classification (NCBI taxonomy): domain Eukaryota; kingdom Metazoa; phylum Chordata; class Aves; order Passeriformes; family Corvidae; genus Corvus; species Corvus brachyrhynchos. The sequence goes on along the minus strand of NW_008236193.1, from coordinate 233,237 downwards.
GGACAGGCCCTAGAAATGAGAATCCTAATTAAAAGGTCAAAGCCACTTCCAGAAGCAAATGTCAAAATATAACCCCAGCTTTGTGCAGATGGACTCTGGTAACTAAGGCTTCACAAGCTGGATACAACCATGTGTGTAAGGAACTCCTGTGGCTTCCCTAAAATAGAATTTTTTTGGTAGAATGGTGCATATAAATGCAGCTCCAAGGGCTTTTTTAAGGATGAATTTGTAATAACTTGCTAAACCCACTTGTGCTTCTGTTGCTCCTGAGTTAAACTCCCAAATGGAATCAGCAAACCTGTGTGTCTCACCCTGGTGTGGATGTGTGATGCTCAAGGTTTGGTGTGTTTTGGGTTTCTGTTCATGAGCAGGGCTGCATATCCTGGCCTTTCTCTGTGTGCTCTGAGGGTGTTTTTCCTGCTCTGACATCCGCTCCCACTGTTTATTGGATGCTTTATTTCAGAAAGCCATTCCCTGTGCTAGAATCTCTCTGCCCATCTGGAGCTGGGAGCCTGTGCCAGCTGCTGGGCCAAGGGAATCAGCTGTTCATTGGGAGCTTGCAGTCGAGTACCTGCTGCATCCCAACAATCCCCAAAGGCTTCGCTCACATCATCCCCAGCCACGCAGTCCCTGACTGCAGGGAATGACAAAGAAATAAGGAGAACGACAGTTCCTTCATGTCAACCAGAAACACTTGAAAAAATTATTTCCTTAAGCCTTGTTTTTTCTTAGAGGGCTCATTTTGATGGCTTTAATGGGTGGAATTCAAAGACTCCTTTCCCAGTATGCTTGGCACCTGTATCCTTAAAAATACTGTGATTCCTGTACACTCCTGACAAACAGCACCTGATGTGTCTTTTTTTAAAATTTTATTTCAGGACAAACACCACGATGCTGCTCATGAAATTATTGAGACAATTCGGTAAGTGCTGGTGCAGCCTGGCTGGGACCCTTCCTGTGCCTCACTGCAGCTCTGGGAAGGGGTGTCTGGAGCCAGGACACGCAGGAGGGCAGCAGTTAACATTTAGCAGCTCTGAGTTATTTTCTAAGCTGAATTTGTTGCAATACAGAGCTCCCTGCCAAATAGATTTTGTTTTATCTTGCCTGTTCCATTCTGTTTTGAGCAGAGTTAAAAATGAGTGCTAGTGTTCAGCTTTAACACTTGTGGCAGTTCGTATTTGAGCTGTGGACAAACAAGGTTAAGGAAACATCCTTGGCTTGATGTGTTACATCCTGATCTTGCCTCTGCCCACCCTCTCTGTTTCCCCTGTTGCTGTGATCTTGCAGCATTTGGGTTGTTTGGCAATGATCTCCCTGTAGCATTCCTCTTAATCCTGCTGATGGAGTTGAAACAGCGTGGGGAAAATGGGAGGATAAAGGTGAAAGACAACTGTGAGGAGCAGGAAGTCAGAGGATTTCCCAACACGGGCTGTCAGGACGTGACTTGCTGTTATTTCAGCAGGTTTAGGGGGGGACTTGCCAAAGAACAACTTTTAATAAATGCTACACGAATTCCCCAAACACCTGAGGGATGAGTTATCCCCATTACAAAGCTGTTCTTGTTAACTGTTTTAGATCCTTACAGGCTGCCCTTGGCTCAGCTCAGGGCTGTATCTGCAGCATGTTTTAATGCTTGGCTGGTGCAGATACAGGTGAGGTACGAGGTGTTTTACCTGCAGAACCCCCTGAGCTCACAATTTGGTCACATATGGCAAAGGAAAAGGTAGCAGTGAGCCTTGTGTGCTCCCAGTGTGAGTGTGAGAGAGCCAAGTGCTTGATAGCATCACTCACATGCACAAAGTCAGGGCATTTCCCATGGTCAGGGGTGGCTGAGGATGTGGAATGGGGCTGGAGCTGAAAATCTTTCTCCTAAAGGAGTTTCTTTCCTATCTACAGAACCCTGCCACAAAACACTGCTGCCAGCTTGCCTGGACTGGTGGGGATAAGATCCTGTGCCCTGGGATCCTGTGGCATCATTTGTCAGTGGGGATGGAGAAGGCCCTTTCCAAGGGGTTCAGAGGGAGCTTGGGCTGGAGGGGGTGGCTGGAGCTGTTGGTGCTTTCTGTGCTGGAGGCAAAGCGAAACTGTCTTAGGAAGCAGTTGGGTCAAATAATGTTTCACAACTGTGTTTTAGGCAAGACTGGAGTGAACTCAGTGTCAGAAGCTCTCGTGCTGCCTTTGCCTTGTGCAAAGTGATCTTGTGAAAGTGGTGGGTGAGAGAATGCAAAGAAGCCTTTATCTCATCAGGCAGTGGAATCATGGAATATCCCAGGCTGGAAGGGACACAGGGATCAAGCTGCTGGTAGGCAGCTGTTGACTGCCTGTTGCTGTGATTTAAGAGTACAAAGTTTGCAGGGAGAGCCCTGATGCTTTTAGGGGAGATGAGAGATACCAAAGGAGAGTCAGCCATACATGTCCAAGTTCTGGTTTTCACTGGCCAGTGTCGTTATTTACCATGTGTGAATCAGCCAGAAGGAACAGAACTGTTGGCTCTTTAGTCATTATTATTATTTTTTTCCCCACCATTTTAATAGTGAAGAATGGAGCAAGGTTCATGAGGAAGAAATTCTGCGATTCCTCTTGGAATTCGTCCTGTGATGTGGGGCTTTTTGATGCTGACAGTGCTCTCCAATTTGATATTTGTGGAGGAAAGTGTGTGCAGAGCTTCTGTGGCTTTTAAATTGCCTTTGAAGGGAATCAATCTTCCTCCATTCCACAAGTGAAGCTCTCTCCTGTGAGCTGCCATTGTTGGATGCACTGCAAGTGGGCACATGCTTTCCCTTTCTCAACATACAGGGCTGTGTTCATTCAGAGTATCAAAGGGGTCTTTTATCAAAAGAACTTCGAAAAATCGGGTTTGGTTGGGTGTGTAAGGTTTAAGAGCAGTTTAGGCACTCCCCAGAGGAGAATATCCTGGCACTGAGTGGCTGGTGACGGGGTTTTTGGGCTGCTGTGGGAAATGTCTTCTCCACATTTCGCTTTGTCAAAGCTTCCTGCAGCCTCAGAATTCTTTGGAAATGCTGCACTTCTGCATTTTATGTTAGATTAACATCAGCCATGACTTTGAGTATTTTAGACACGTGGAATACATTTATCACCTCATTTTGAAGCTTTATGCTCCTGCCAGTGTCTACAGGCATCTTGCTGTTTATTCAGTACAAATGTGAACTGTTGCAGTTTTCCATGATGTCTGCCTTATTCCTGGCAGTATTGTGAGCTCCCAGGGCTGCTGCAGTATCCTCTCTTCATGTAAAGTAGCCCAGAATTGAGACAAATGACCTTATTACTCTTAATTGGCAATACCTCTCATCATTATTTCTTCTCTCCTTCCAGGTGGGTCTGTGAAGAAATCCCAGATCTCAAGCTTGCCATGGAAAACTATGTTTTAATTGACTATGATACAAAAAGGTGAGAGGAATGTTTTTGTTCCCAGCAGGAGTTCAGGCCAGCACGGGGTGTAGTGAACCCGTGTGTAACTGGTTATTCTTAGACACTACCAGCCGAAGTTTTCTCTCAGAACTGGCTTCAGGCTCTGCCGGAGTTATTTTGGTAGGAAATGTGTAACAGCAACATTGGCAAAGGCAGTTGGATTAAGGACATAATTGGAAACTCCACACAGCTCAAGTGCAGCTCTGCTGTACGTTGAATTACTCACTGTGAAACAATGATCGGTATCTGCGCCCTTGGAGTGCGGCCAGGGTGGGAATCTCAATGGCAGAGAGGTTTCTGCTCCTGTAGTAACCAGGAACTCCTGTTCACAACAGGGCACCACAGAGCTCTGTCAGTGGGAAGTGCACCTTCCCCTCCCTCCCCTTCCTGCTGGGTGGGGGCTGAATTAAAAGGTGAAATTCCCAGGGGTGTTGTGGGCAGTACAGGGGTTCTGAGGTGCCTCAGTTACATGGGAATTCATAGCCACGAGCTGTTCTAAATGAATGTCTGTTATGGGACATTCCCCTCCGGGCTGGGAGAGGCAGATCCTGACCTGTGGTGTGTCTGTGGAAGGTTTGAGGTTCTGTGCATGGACTTGGCTCTACTGAGACTGGGAAAAGAGGTAATGCTCAAGCTGCAGTTTACAGAAACCTCCTTAGTTGCCTTCATGGGAAATACTGAATTTATCCAAGTCCACAGAATGATTGAACTGTTAGAACAAAGTTTACAGATGAAGCTGCATTGCTCTGAGTAGAATCACAGAATATCCTGAGCTGAATCCCACGGGGATCATCAGTGCAGCCCCTGGCCCTGCCCAGACACCCCAACAACCCCAGCCTGGGCATCCCTGAGAGCGCTGTCCAAACGCTCCTGCAGCTCTGGCAGCCTCGGGGCCGGGCCCATTCCCTGGGGAGCCTGGGCAGTGCCCAGCAGCCTTGGGGGCAGGAACTTCTTCTCAATATCCAACCTAAACCTCCCAAGCACCGGATACTTCTGTCAGGATCTGCTTAAGGTATTGCTTCCTCTTCTCTCAATTTTCAGTTGTTTAATTGCAAGACTTGTTAGTCCCTCTCTTTCTCCTGGAAAATTCAAAAGGAGCAATCAGGGTCAAGCATCCCTTGTCATTAAAATCCATTAGTTTGGATTTGTGGATTACTCACAGTGCTGTAATTTTGTGGTTCTGGCACCCTCACTGGGTTTGTTTCACTGGGGACCATTGGTGTGGTTGGCAGAAATGCTGAATAAAAGTGAAACCCCTCTGTTCCCCAAAGTCACTCCCTACCACCTTCCTGCAGCTTTTCAAGGAAGTAATGAACTGGAATTTTGGGTTTTTTTCAGTCTTTTATCTTCCTTTGAAAAAAATTGTCAAAAAACTCACTGGCAGCAAATGGGCTGAGCCAAGGATGTGAAGGAGAGAGCAGCAGTTTATGGAAACGCAGACAAACCCTGCTGCAGCCTCTTGCTTTTCCCAGCGTGCAAACAGGCACAGGCAGGTGGAAGCTTGGAATGGAATGGGCAGAACTCATGGGAGAGGTGTCCTGGCCAGTGTAGTGACCTTGAGGATCACAAGAGACTGAAGTGTCCCTTCTGATGTCCCCTGGTCCCCCCATCCCATCCCAGCTTTGGGAATGCCCATGGTTTATGATGTCAGTCCTGTAACTCCTTGTATTGTTTTTGCTGCTGCTTTGTGGGTCTGATTACGTAACAATTGATGTTCCCAGGAATATCCTTTATTTCCTGGCCTGAGATGAATTGATTTAATCCTTTCAGTTTGTGTCATTAAGGTATCTGCCTGGGCTGACCATAATCCCAGCCAGCCCATGGAGCAATCCCCAGGCTTTCCTGGTGGGTGATAGTTTGGGCTGTGTCCTGGCCCTGGCTGCATTTTCAGTCCCAGAGTGAGTTTCTGGAAAAGCATCTGCTTGTCTCAGGGCTGATTATTGGGAGAGATGACAGCAAAAAGGAGAAAAATGTACAGATCTCTTAAATTTCTGTGCAGCTGAAATTATGGAGAAGAGGTTCTGAGAATACAGAACTTTATCAGTATGATTTACAATAAAGGAACTAATATTACTTGTCATGTACTCCTGGTCTACTGGGGATTTTATTTAAAGGAAACAAAGTCTTAAATCTGTGTATGTAATTCCATATCCTGAGAGAAACAAACCCTAAATACCTACTAAGCAAGAGGATGGAAAATCCCAAGGTTTTACCTTCAAACCTGCCTGTTTTGAGCTGCCCCTGTGTTCTCCCTCCAGCTTTGAGAGCATGCAGAGACTGTGTGACAAGTACAACCGAGCCATCGACAGCATCCACCAGTTGGTAAGTATTGAACTGGGGCCCTGCCATCATTTTTGTGTGCCAGGTTTGAATTCAGGTGGTGAAGAGCAGCAGAAAGGGGTGACTGACTCTGTGCTGCGTTATACCTGCTGCTCCTGTAGCATCAGCAATACCCAGCACTTCCATGTTTTGGGGGGGCTTGAGCTTGGTAATAAACTTATTTTCTTGATCACACCTGGGCAGTCAAGGAGTTAGTATTGGAGGGATATTCTTACAGAAAGAAAGGAAATCAACCACTTTTTGTTCTCAAATTCAGAGCTGTTGCTCTTCCTTCTGCACTTCTGGCACTGTTATTTTAGCACTTGGAAACAGCAGAGAAGGAAAGGTTTGTCTGCGTTTAACCCAGGAATTTCTCATATAGATTAACTTTTGCACAGGGAAATCTGTGACTTATGGGTACTTAAATAATCCATATGAACTCTCCTGTGTGTTGTGGAAGTGATCCATGGCTTAGGAATTTCCTTGCCACAGTTCAGCTGCTCTGGCCTGTGGGATCACTGGCTAAAGCAGAATGTAATCTCTTTTCAGGCCAATTTAATGAGCTTTTTGGTTCTCTTACCCCCCATAAAAGGTGGAACTGGAGGAGGCAGAACATGAACAGTGAATAATGTTACTATTCTGCTGAATTTCAAAGCATAGGTGGATTTTTTTTCTCTGCTGCGCTTATGGAATTATTTGAAGTGTGCAGTTATGGCAACAAGCCTTTTTTGCTGGGATTTTCTTAATTTTTTGGGCCTTAAAAACTTGTGCTTTTTTTGGATTCCGGCACCTTCGTGTGTATGTTGGTTAATAGCTAAATTATAGCAGCTCTTCAGCATTTGCCATTGCTGTCTGAACTGACAAACCTGATGGGTTTAATTTTTTCCTTCCCATCTGAATCTCACAGGAATTGTTTAGGAGGGGTCCTGGAATTGCCCGTTTTTGGTTTTTTTTTTATCAAAGGGAGAGGTAGACATTTTTAAAACTTTAAGAACTTTTCTGCTTAGGATAGGGGTTTTTTTCTGAGGAAGAAAGGAAGCTTGATTTCCATCTCTTTCCTGCCACTCCCTGTTTGAGTGCATCTGATCCCTCCCATGGGACAGCTCCTGAAGCAAAATTAACCTGTTCTTGTGGTGACAGCCAGCATCAGTTCAGTGGGGATAGTAAAGAAAAAAGGAGTGAACAAACCTTTACACCCACCCCAACTCTATTCAGCATTGAGCTTTACATTGCCTGCTGGTTTTTGCATCTCTTTAAATTCCCCTTTATCGCCTGTGAAATTCTCTGTTGGCTGAGGTGTGACAAAGTGCAGGGCAGCTGCTGGTGTGCAGCTTCTGCAGTGTCACAGAAGGGTTTGGGTTGGGAGGGACCTTAAAGCCCATCCCATTCCACCCCTG
>NW_008236193.1:221680-225738 GCF_000691975.1 Corvus brachyrhynchos | reverse complement strand
CTGCAAGGGGCTCGGAGCTCTCCCTGGAGCCTTCTCCTCTCCAGGTGAGCACCCGCAGCTCTCCCAGCCTGGCTCCAGTTCCGGTCACTGTTTTTATCTTTAAGGAGCACCTGCAGCCCAAGCTGGGGGAGAGGGGCTGGGAGGGGAGTGTCCCTCGTTTCTCAGCTGGGTTTGGTGCTGTTTCCTTGTCTCCATGGTGGGTTCACCCCTGTCCCCGCTGTCCCCCTGCAGTGGAAGGGGACGACGCAGCCCATGAAGCTGAACACACGTCCCTCCAACGGGCTCCTGAGGCACATCCTGCAGCAGGTCTACAACCACTCGGTCACAGACCCTGAGAAACTCAACAACTACGAGCCCTTCTCCCCTGAGGTCTACGGAGAAACTTCCTTTGACTTGGTGGCCCAAATGATCGATGAGATTAAAATGACAGAGGATGATTTGTTCGTTGACTTGGGCAGTGGTAAGTGACCAAATAACTCCTTTTTTCTCTTTTTCTTTGCTGTTTATACTTTAAAAATCCCCATATTTGGGAAGCAAACCAGGACTAGGGATTGTCTTGCCGGATAAGCATCTTTTCTAGATAATCCCCAAAGATGCTCCTGCTTTTCATGCAATGATTAAATGGACCAAACAAACAGCCCAGACCTCTTTTCTGGTGGCAGTGAAATATCAGCCTGCAGTGCAATAAACCCTTGTTACAAAGCCCTTGGTTTCTGTTGGTATTGTTGGATACACTTGTGAAGGGGAAGCAATGTTAAAAATGATGTTTGACCCATAAAGTTGCATTCCAAAGGATTCATCTGTTTTCACTGGATTTGCTTTATGCCCTTTGTATCTGAACATGGGAGTTCTTGACCCTTCCCACGTGAAACACTTGGTGTGGAATCTGAAAATGAAGGTTGTTTTGCCTCTGACTTGTCAGTGTGTCAAAAAAGCTTTAATAGTTCGCTTGAACAGTTGTGAAACCCCACAAAATCTAACCCACAGCTGCAACAAAGTCAAGTTTTAAAAGGAAATAGATGTGTCTAGTTGGTGAGGAAACCAGGTATGACTCAAGCACATGTGCAAGAGAGATACTGAGTAAGGAGATGTTCTTTTTCTTGGTATAATCTGGTTCAGAACAGGAAAGGAGTAATAAAAATTTCCCCTCTTGCTTGATGTGTTCTGATGTTTTAGCACATTTAAACCCAAACAAGTATGCGTGGGTTTAGTTGTTGGTGTGATACAGGACTTCTGGGCAAAAATGTATTTTAAAAAACTCTATATTTTAAATATAAAACAGTTATAAATAAATATTTAATATTTATAGATGTTACGCATAATAAAATAGTAGATTGTAGGAGAATTAAATATTGCATTAAATAATATTAAGTAATTATTATATTAAAATAGCATATAAAATATATTTAGAATATATTTTAAATTCAAATACAGTAGGATTACTATCCCCCCAAACCTTAAAACATCTCCAGTCAGGCTCTTCAGTGATTTTCTTACTCCTCTTCCTCTCTCAGTGGGACTGTCTGAAATTTCCTGTCAGGGACTGATATTCAGATGAGACCTTTAGAAAGACATCAGAGCTGAGAAACTCTTTTCCATCTGGAGGAAAAAAAAATCTCCATAGATTCTCACAATTGTTTGTCCAAGAAGGTTAAAGAAGATCTTATCTGGGGCCCTGGAGTGCTGCTGGTTGGGTCACAGGCCCATGGCAGATACTTGAATCTGCTACCCCCAGAAATAAATCAGGTGTTTCTTGCTCTAATCTTGGGGCTGAGCAGCACCAGGGAAGTGGGAATGGCTTTGGGAATGCCCAGTGCCTGCAGTGTGCTTTCCAGCTGGGAATGTCAGACACCTGGCAGCTGAAACTGCCCTCAGCCCAGTCCCACAGTTCAGCTGCTTTTTTTGCGTGCACTTTGCTCTAAGAGCTTCTCTCCCTTTGCAGTGGTTTCCCTGGAAGCCCTCTCAGCTCTGGGGTTTTTGTTCCCTGCAGGTGTGGGGCAGGTGGTGCTTCAAGTGGCTGCAGCCACAAACTGCAAACATCACTACGGAGTGGAGAAAGCTGATATTCCAGCCAAATACGCCGAGGTGAGTGAGCCTGGGGTGAGCCTGGGGTGTGCAGGGTGTTGGTGCAGTAACTCAGCGGTGCAGGAAAAGCAGAACTTCAGCCCCGCTGGGTTTTTGCTTCTCAGATCAGCCAGTCCTGGAGCAGTGAAATGTCAGCCTGCAGTGCAAGGATGTGCTTGAGGAAAGAGCTGTGTCCAGTCTGGAGTGCTCAGAAGGAGCACTGGCATCTTTCTAGAGTGATTTCAGGCCTTGAAAGTTCTTTTAACAATAATGACAGGGCCTGTTCAAAAGGGAGTGCAGTATAAGCTTCACCCAAATACCTGCAGTCATTCTGTGTCTGCAATGCTCTAATGCAGCTCCCAGAGACCACAGCAGGCAACAAATCCAGGAATAAATTCACCAAACTATTACTTCTTAAATATTTTAAAGGCCATGTGTCTGCCTGTGGTGGTGATGCCCCTTTTTCAGTTATTAAACCACCAGAGGCTCCTCTGAGGCCTGTGCTGGGTGTCTGGTGTGTGACTGCTTAGGAGGCACCTTAGTGAAGAAAACCATAAAATGGCCTGAAGCTGAAGGAGGTGAGATTTGGATCAGAGATTAGGAAGGAATTCTTGGCTGTGAGGGTGGCACAGGGTGCCCAGAGCAGCTGTGGCTGCCCCTGGATCCCTGGAAGTGTCCAAGGCCAGGTTGGACAGGTCTTGGAGCAGCCTGGGACAGTGGAAGGTATCTCATGGCAGAGGGTGGAACTAAATGATATTTAAGGTCCCTTCCAACCCAAACCATTCAATGATTGTGTGATAATGTTTAGTCAGGCTGCTTTAGTCAGGTTTCTTTACACTTCTAATCCTGTGCCAACGGGACACACAGAGATGATGAGTTCAAGGCAAACCTGGGAGGCCACAAGCACCCAGGGAAGGTCAGTTATGTCTTACCACAAGAAGTTTGCCTGAACAGGAACTGATCCCTCTGAATTGTCAAAACACACTGATTCAGCCTGGTCAGGCTGGAAAATTATCCCTCATGGAGGGAGGGAATAAATAAAAGTCCTTGATCCTGCTTTTCAGTGATGTGGGCAAAAATGCATAAACACAGTGGTGAGGAGGATCAGACAAGGACCTAAAAATCCACTTTGTTTCCCCTGCCAGGACTCAGTGGAAGTTTTTACCAGGAGGGCTCTGCAGTCTCTCTGTGTGAACATCTTGGTTTCACTTTGGAGCTTTTACAAGGCCAGGAATCCCCTCTGTGTTTATCATTAAAGATCAGCATTATAAGGAAAAGTGACATTCTCGCTTTCATTATTCCCCCTTCCTGTCACTGTGCAAACACAAGGCTTTAGTGAAAACAGCAAACAAAAGAATGACCCACAAATTGAATACTAGGAGTAGTCACTGCTGGGCTACCTTCAGTTTCACAAGTCTTCCATGAGATTACTGGGTGAACAAAATATTCTGCATTATGTCCCTGGTTAAATCCTGTCAGATTTACCAGCCAACGAGCTGCTGCAGTGTCAGTGTGTGTGCAGCTGCCTCGTGCCTGTGTTAGGGTTTTCCTTCAAATATTTGTGGAAGAAGTTGGATTGAGTTTCCAGTTAAGATTGGCTGTGGCACCACATCCCTGGGTACCATGATAATAGTTCCCAGATAATTGATGGACAATAGATTTTGAAAAGCTTCACCTGAAGAGGAAGAATGTTATGGATTTGCTTTAGTGTAATTACCTTAATAAATTAAAATGTAAGTTCATGCACGAAACTGCTGGGGATTTTTGAGTTACCCTGCTCAGCTTTGGAGTGCTTTTGAGCATAAAGAGGTTTAAAACATGCCCATCAACACACAGAGTTTTGCTGAGCTGCTGATGGAGGTTTCTACCATCTCTGGATTGTCAGTGGGATCAGAATTGCTGCTGGGCTTCTCTCACAGAATCACAGAATAGTTGGTGTTGGAAGGGACCTCTGGAGATCATCCAGTACAAGGCAGGGTCACCTGGAGCAGGAA
>NW_008236193.1:199763-221546 GCF_000691975.1 Corvus brachyrhynchos | reverse complement strand
CAGGAATGTGTCCAGGTGGGTTTGGAATGTCCCCAGAGAGGGAGACTCACCTCCAAATTTGGGCCAAATCCTAAAGATCAGGTGGGACCAGGCTGCTGGAAATGTGGTGATGGGGATGTGTGAGGAGGCACTGAGCTGTCTGGATATTGGATTTTGTTCCTTTCTCCCCTCTTTGGACTACAGAAAACAGCAGCAGGTCTCCCTCCTCTGCACCCTCGTGTATTTGGGTGCAGTTTGAAGCATTCCCAGTTGCTGTGGGAAGCAGGATTCTCTCTCTGTTTGCTGCTGGGATACTTTGCCTGCTCCTTTCTGCCTCCTCAGTGACCCCAGCAGACCTGGCTTTGTCCTGGTTGTCCCTTTGCTCCCTGGGCTTAGGCTGGGCTGCCCCTTCCTCCTCTCTCTGGGAGGATGCACCATGACTTAAGGCTGGGCCATTTTTAGTGCTGGGCATTGTAAGGGCTTTTCTTAGAACATGGAACTTCCATGGAAAGGGGGGTGAAGATGCCTCAGCCCTAAGGAAGTGGGGGTTTGGTTTTTTTAAGGAAACTGAACAGCAGGAGCTCTGTGTCTGCCTGGCCTTGGAATGTTAATGGCAAAAAGCCTCCAACCAGACAGGATTCTTGGGGGTCAGTGAGTGTTTCAGAGCCGTGTCTCCATTGCTTTGATGGAACTGGAAATATGAGCTGTCCTAATAGCTGGTTTTGATTTTCCTCCCTCTTGCAGACGATGGACAGAGAGTTCAGAAAATGGATGAAATGGTATGGGAAGAAACATGCAGAATACACAGTGAGTGACACTCAGCTGCAGATCGGGATCCACACTCAGTGCAGAGTTTGTGAAGTCCCTTCCAGCCCTTCCTCAGCCACCAGCAGCTGAGCCGCGGCTGATTCCTGGCTCTGATCTTGCTCCTGGGGATGGTGTTGCCAATATATCCTCCCAGACCCCTCTCTCTGCCTGACATGGGGCATGGTGTTATTGGGAGCACTTCCAGGTCTTTCCAGAAACTCCTGGAAGATTTATTCTTCTAAAGTGTTGTTCTGACTGGGGCTGCCATGAGTCTTCTGTTTGTGTTAAATCCCCTTTTCCTTTGTCCCTCCCTCTCGCCATGGATTGGGGTTTTTGCCAGGTGTGGCAGCTCCTCCTTGGGGTTCTGACCTCTCCTGCTGGAAATAAAAGCTGAAGCTTTGGTTCTGCAGGCAGGGGAAGGTGTGGCCACCTGGGAGTGGTTCTGGAGGGGATGGGGTGGCAGGGGTGGAGGTTCTGGATGGATGGAGATTGGAGCAGGATGCTCCAGGAGCAGTTAACAGCTGGATGGCTCTCAGGGGAGGGTGGTGGGTGGTTAGTTCTGATTTGGAAAGGTTTGGAATTGGATGCTCTGAGGGTTGAGCTGGAGCAGGGGGGGTAAATGGGTCACCGTGGGGGATCTTCCTGCCTGTGGCAAGGGTTGTGTTGGGATTTCTTTATCTTCCTCCTGATGTTTCTTTATCTTTGAGGATGTTTTGCACTCCAGGGATGGTGTGAGGCATGTGCAAATCCATGCACTGTCCAGTGTCATTACTTCCCTTTTCCCTTTCTTCCCCTTAGTAATTGTCATTAAGAAAATCTGCTCCCTGGTTAATCACTTTCCAGCCAGGAAATGGATGTACAATAGGAACCCACTGGGAGTTTTGAAAACACATCTATTTATGCTTCTGCCACTTTCCTATGGTCAGGGAAGAGGCTGGGTGGATCAGGGATATTCCCTAATATCCCAGGGAAGCTGGGCCACTGCTCAGAGGTTGCAGCTGGACACGTGTCCTGCATCCAGCTGTGAGCAAGGGTTGGGGAACTGTTCCTTCCCTTCTGTGCAGAGCCCTCCTTGCCATGTTCCTGGGATGGAGTGATCCACGTGGCTTCAGCATCCCAGCAGTGTGGGATCCATGGCAAGTTGGAGCTGCCCAGCCTTTATTTCCCAATTTTTTGTCTGCTGGGATCCTTGGCACTCTCAGTTTGTAGTGAAGCTGTTCCAGCTCTCCCTTTGGGAAGCAGGCTGGGAAGGTGATGGTCCCACCTGGAATTCCTGTTCTGGATAGTGGGATTCCCATCCAGGGGATGCTGGGCCTGCTGGGGGGCTGGTCTGCAGCAGGATTGATACCAGGCTGCTAATTCCTTCCTGCTGTGGGAGCACTGGGAATGCTTTACTTTTCCTGAAGTGGCCATATGGCATTTTTCCATTGTGTCACCCAGCTGGCATGACATGAAGGGAATTGTTCCTGAGGATACTCTGCTTCTGAGCTGGGTAATTGAAGGAATAGGAGAGGAACTTGGACTAAAATATTGGAAGCATATTGCTTGCCTTAGGCAGCATTTCCATATTGAGCATTCCAAGTGACAGAGTCTGGTGCTATATTGAAACAAAGCTACTTATTTTTGCCAGGTTCTTTGGCTTTTATAACTGTTTTCTGCAATGTTTAGAGTAAAATTTCCCTGAATATGCAATCTGGGGGTTTTTTTGGGAAGAGTGAAACACTTGCAGCACTTCTTGTCTGAAGGAAAGTTGGTTTCCTGTCACCTTGGAGTGATGCTTGGGCACAGATTTTGGGCTTTTACTGTAGGCACGCAGGGCAGATTTTATTTGATTTTTATTCATCAAACAGACTTTTGCCAGGCAGTTTATTTTCTTTAGGAGCTCCTTAGCAGCACCTGCTATAGGTGACTGTTAAACACAGGGCAAACTTGCTCACAGTGCAGCTGGAGGACACAGGAAGACGTGGAATGGAAAGCCCGGCATCTTTGTGTTTCTGGAAAACAGCTTTGTCCCTGCAAAATGCTTCGTGAGGTCCCAAAATTCCAAATGTTGGAGACAAAATAAGCACAAATTGAAATAATCTGTCATCAGCAGAGCTCAACTCGTGAATTCCACTCCAGTGTTACAGGCAGTCATAAGAAAAATCAATGTTTTGAGAAGAATCAAGTGCTGGAGGAGGGGAGGGAGCTTGGCAGAAGTTCAGTGGGAAGAATCTCAGATCCCACCTGCAGCTTTGGCTGAACTTTGTGGAGGGTGGTTCTGTCTTGTTGTAAAAGTGAAAACTGTGGTGCATAAGGCAGCAGTAAATCCTGGAGCTGGGCCTGCAGGGGCGTGCTGGGTTTTTAGATTAATTTAACAGCCAGGATCCCAGGACAGTTAGAGATTTCCAGTTCAAATGGATTTTGGGTTCTCCATGGAAAGTGATTTGCTGAGAAGTTGACTTCAGCAGAGGGTTCCATGCTTGTTTGGGTTTGTGCATCTCAACAATTCCTTCTTCCTTGGGAAATTATTACCTCTGTGGCTTTTCACCATCTCCAGCCTTCCCACCTGGTACAATCTTTCTGAGAAATATTTTCTGTCCTTTCTGCCTTTTGCAGCAGTCCAAGAGACTCAGAAGCTCATGATGTTTGTAACTTGCCCCAAATCCTCCCAACAGGATTTTTTCAGATTACCATTAAAAGAAAAGTTGCTAGGAATGTAAACAAACAAAAAACCCATGACCACCCCCCAAACTCTCCAAACAATAAACTTGTGTTTGAAAAGCCTTGGAGAGAAGGGCAGTCGCTGTTGCCTCACCAAATTGTTCTGCAGCCTTCAAATTCACCTCCTGGTTTTCCCCACTGGATTGTTCTTGTTACTGCTGGAAGTTCTGAGCTTGGACATGAATGCTGTAGAGCAAGGCCCAGTGACAGCATTTAAATAAATCCCGATTGTTCGGGTGTATTTCCACCCTATTTTGTCCACAATTATATAAAAAAAATCCCTCTTGAGCAATGGTTCCACACAAAATTGCAGCCTCAGTTGTTCTGTAGTCACTTGGTGATAAAAGAGCATTAAACTTCCCCAGTTGCAGGTGGCAAAGTGTCCTGGGGGGTGTTGGATGCCCAAGGCTCTGCAGAGCCACAGCTGGATCATCCCTGCAGCTGGAGAGGGGGGAGATCCGTGTGGGGCATGGGAGGAGTGGGAGGAATTTGCTCCTCATGCACTGGCTTGGGAGGCTCCTGATCTCCAGCTGTTGTTGGTCACTGAGTCTCATAATCCTGTTAAATGAATATTTACACCCTCTGCCCTGCTTGGGAATGTGCAGTTCCTGCTCATTTAGGGGAAAATCAGATTCTTTGCTGCTCTTCTCTCCTGCATCCCAAGGGAAGGATCCTCCTCTAGAGCTTTTCATCATCATCATCATCTGCTTCAGCTTTTTGGACTAGAATGTCCCACTTCCAACACATCTCCCTTTGTTCCAACTCCTTTTATCTTCTCCTTTCTCTTCCCATGGAACTGAGAAGTTTCCAACATTACCCCACTCTTTTCAAGTAAACCCGTCTGAAGGAAGCAGGAGAGTTCTGGAAGGTCATTAGACCTGGCTAATTAGAGAGCCTTTCTTGGGGAATTCCTGCATATGTGCAGCCATCAAATTAAAACCCGGCACGGCAATTAAGAGGCAGATGGGTTTTCATGGTTTCCGACTGTAAATATCCTCAAGTGGCCTCCAAATCGGAGCCATCTCAGGTATCTGGGCCAGGAGGCTGAGGTTGCTCAGTAGCATAAAGTGCTTCTCTTCCTGGGCTCCCCTTGAAGAAAGTTTTTGGTGTTTTTTGGTTTTTGTTGAGTTCTCAGTGCCTGTGACCTGTTGTTCCCTTTCCCTGAGAGAAGAAAACACGAAGCAGGCTTGTTCATGGTGTGCTGGAGCACGCAGCAAGATGTGGAATGGAAACCCCGGCATCTTTGTCTTTCTGGAAACTTTGTCCCTGCAAAATTCTTCCTGAGGTCCCAAAATTCCAAATGTTGGAGACAGAATAAGCACAAATTGAAGGATCCCTGGCTGAGCTCAGAGCAGTTGGGAGTTGGTGCAGTCCCATGTTGGACTCTGCTGAGAACCAGGATTAGTTTTGTGTTTATTTACTCAGGGTTGTTATAACAGAATTCCTGCCCTGCTCCATAAATCTCGTGTTAGCAGGAGGTGGCAACGATGATCAAACCAAGAGCAGGAAGCAGGTCAGCATTCCTGAAGGTGGGATTTGGGCTGGATGGACACCTCTGTCTGCTCCCAAGAAACCCCAGGAGCTTCTGGTGGCTGGAGCTGGTTCGGCCCTGGGGGTTGGGGATGAGTTTGGGGCATAAATCAGTGCAAGCCTGGCTCTGTGGCCTGCAGGTCTCTTCCCTAAGTCTGGCCTGCCTGTCTGCCTGCTTTTCCTGTTCTGAGCAGAAGCATGGGGTTGTGTGGGAGTTCCAGTGCCCAGGACCTGGTTTGTGATGGTGGCTGACATCACCTGTACCTCAAAACTTCCTTGCCGCCAGGAGCTGCACTCAGGGAAGGATGAGCCAGCTGTTTGTTCCCGATCGTTTTGACTGCCCCATTTCAGCGGGAAATTTGCTGCTTTGGTATTTGAAAAGCCCTCCAAACGTCCCCTGTGGCTTTGAAATGATGCCACATTTTGGAGGTTTGGATTCGTGCCTCCGGTTATTTTTGAAAAGAACAAGGACCTAAAAATAGCCCTGTGTACTTTTCCAGGCAGAAATGCCGGCTTTTCGGGAGCCAAGTGTTTGCACGGAGGCGGCTGGAATGAGGCATCTGCCTGTGAATTTATGGTTCTGTGCAGCGTTACCAGAGAGCCTCCCTGGCCAGCACTGGGGTGAGAACCCAGCCCTCCTCCTCAGCACAGGGCCCTGACCTTCCCAGCTTCCTGCTCTGCTCCATGATGAACTCACAGCCTCTGTGCACCTCTGGCTGCCTCCCCCCAGGCTGAGACCTGCTGCTTTCCAGCCAGTTGCAGGAAGAGTTACAGGAATCAGATGCTGCTGAGAGTATTCCTGCAGTGTCTGTTTGAAAAACCTGAATAAAAACCTGTTATGGCTTCTAAATTTAGAAGCAGTGCAGGCAGCAGCTCTGGAGGCGATTTGGCTGAGCTAATTATCCTGTTAGATAAAGCATCTCCTGCATTGTCTAATCAGATGAAAATATCTGTGTTACAGATGGTCCCTTCCATTCATTATTCACTAAGGAGATTAAGTTTCTGAGAGAGAGGAGGAGCAGGATGAGGGAGGGGACAGTGGAGGAAGAGATTGAGTGTGGCCCTGTGGCTGTCACCGTGTGGATGTGTCCCCTTCTCCCTGAGTGTCCAGCATGGACCACGTTCTGCTGGTTCAGCTGCTGCTGCTGCCCTGGGGCAGGGATCAATCAGCTGGACTTTCCTTTCCAGTTCTTGTTTCACTCTCAAAATTACTGCAAACCACCAAGCCGAGTGGGATTTTGGGGGGATTTTTTTGGATTCTTTGTGTCAGTTGATGACTAAGGAGCTCCTTTCCTTCTTTTAGGGCATCATTTATTGATCCCTGCCCCAGCACAGTGGGTAAGGAGTGGTTACAGGGGTCAGGCAGCTCAGTCCGTGTTAGAGGGGAGCATCCAGGAATCACTGCCTTTCTTCCAGAGGGGAAAAAACAACCCATTTTCTCCCAGCCACAGTTGCTCATCTGATTATTTCTGTACTCCAGTGTTTTTCCTGGTGAGGTTTTTCCCTTGACTCTTGGCAAAGCATGAGCTGGGGAAGCAGTGCCACACAAAAATAGATGTGTTTAAGCTGGGCTGTGGTTCATTTGAATTGTTAAATGGCTCTGGCTTGCAAAGTGTTCATCCACCATGGGTGATATCAGGTTAAAACCTGGAGATTTTGGTTATAAGTGCTCTTCTAACCACACAGACAGGGCAAACACACAGTGAAACTGGACCCAAGTAAAGCCTAACAGCCACTTAGGTTGGATTTCAAGACCTCTCTATGAAGTTTAGCGTTTCAAAATCGTTTCATGTTACGCTGGTTCTTTGTTCTCTTGCAGACTGTGGCATTAGGGTTGTGCTTCCTGGTTTTCCCAATGTTTTTCTTGCCCTGTTAGTGTATGAAAACCCTGAGGAGACGTTGGGAGCCGGTGGTGTGGAGGATGCCATAGAGAAGCTGACTTGCAAAAATTGTTATAAAATAAACACAGTTGCCTGTCATGTGGTTTTCTTGGACTTCGCCTTGGTTACTCAACCATGGAGCTGTTCACTACAAAAATAGATAAGACTGAGACAAAACTATCTCTTCAAATCAATCTAGAGGTGGTGTCCACAAATAGACATCCAGAAAAAATCTTTCCTTATATATGAGATGAGAAAAACTCTTGGAACTTTTTTGATCTTGAGTCTCTGGTTCAGATTCTGGCAGTACCCAGCAAGATGTCCTTAGGTTGGATCTTTGAGTTCAGCTTCCAGCTTATCCTTTGTTTTTATTGCAGCAGGGATGTCAAAGGTGGGACATCACAGGTAGTAATTCTGGTTTAAATCTGATTTCAGCCCAGCTGGTGGAACAGGTATTTCTCAGTAACTTGAGCTAATCTTACCTGCTCTGTTCAGTTTCTAGTACTTAAGGCTCTTGACCAAGTTCTTGATCTCTTGCCTGAGAACCCTGAATGTCCCCTTTGCTCAGCCCTCTGGTGTAGCAGCAGGACATTTTTGGTGGTTTTCCCCTTCCTTTCCTCCTGGAAGCAGCCCCATTCCTGTTGGCACCTGTGGCTTTGTCCTTCCCCGTGGCTCAGGCAGGTTTGTCACCCCCTCAGTGTCCCTGAGCCGTACCAGGCCCTGGAGCTCCCTTTGGCTGTTCCCAGGCTGAGCCAGCCCTGAGGTATGGAAGTTGTTCCAGTGCCTGCACTGCAGTGCTGGCACTCTGGAGTTGTCACTCAATGAGAATTAGTGCTGCCACGTGAAATCCTCACTCCTTCCCATACAGAGAAACCGGTGCAGACAAAGGATCCTGAGCAGTCGCTGCCGTTGCTTTGATGTTCCCGAGGTTCTGGCACAAACCATCATCTTCAAAGGGTGTCATCAGCATTAATTATAGAGTTGCACCTTATTTTTTCTCTCCTCCTCTTATCTTCCTCCCCCAACCTTCCTGCTGCCTGACTTGTGGCACAGCAGAAGAGTGTGGCCTGTGGACTTCTCTCGTTTCAAAACACGACTGAGAAAACATTCCTCTGTGCAAGAGCTCTGTGTTCACCTGGCGCTTGATGTGGTGTCATTGGAAAGGTGCTCCTCAAGCCACTGAAGTCAGAACTGTATTTATTTTCAAATAAGACCTTTCTGTTACTTCATTTCCAACTTGAAAGTGTTAGAAGTGCTCAAGGTTTATATTTAGCACCACAAAAATCAGATGCTTGTTTGTGCAGTGCAGCAAGAGCCTGGATTGGGAGCCAGGGCTCCCAGCAGGAGCTTTTCCCAATCCATGCTCAGCCCTCTCTGCTGAGGGGAGATCACCAGCCTTGGGGGGCTTCAGGAGGCATCTGCTGATCAGCTTTGGGATGAATGCCAGCACTTTTGGCTTCTCCATGGAGCAGCCAGAGACCCTTCCCTGTTCTTCCCAGGCAGGAGAGCGGCCGAGGGTGGGAGCAGGGAGGGAGAAACCTCTGGGATTTGACGAATGAGCAGGGTCAGCTCTCCCTGCTCCACCTCTGGGTTTCCAAAAGGCTTCATTTGTCCCTGGTTGCTGTGGGGTCAGGGAGCTGGTCCAGCCTGTTTGTCCCTCTCTGAAGGGAGCAGGAGGGAACCCTGTTAACTCCTCTGTGTTTCTGTGTTCTTTGTCTTGTTTTAAGCTGGAAAGAGGTGACTTCCTCTCAGAAGAATGGAGGGAGAGGATTGCAAACACAAGGTACAGTACAGCAATTGAATGCTGCTTTCTGAGCTGGATATTTGGGAGTTTGTATAATGGAAATTGGGAGGCTGGCCAGCTTTTTATATAGAATTTCCATAGCAAATACCCCAAGTCTATCTGCCAACTCTTACACTGGCCTCTTCAGATCCTGTCTTCTGACTAGAAGAATGGCTTTGAGTGCATGTCCCATGATATTCCATACAAGGGTGTATCCAAGATAAATTCTGGTTATAAGAGGAGCACAAACCTCCCATTTGTTTTGCATATCCCTATAGTTCATGTCAGGGATTCTGGCAAAACTCTCCTTATCTTGGCTGTTGGGGCACACAGGCTCACTTTCCCTCTAATAAAAAGGAAGAGACCCAAGTGAGTTTGTTTCAACTTAAATTGGAAGTTCATTTAAACTAATTGTCTTGAAGATTTATTTATGTGAGGAACTGCACAGAGGGTTAGGCTCCTTTCTGAGGGAGCAGAAGGAGAGTAAGTTTGTTAAAAGCAATAAAAATCGTCTGTATTTTTAAAGCTTTACATTCTTTCAGCCTTATGGGTAGAAAAAACCCTCTTTATTTTTATATGACCTTCTGGGCCACCCTGTTACGTGGGGGAATGGAAGGCAGTTGTCAAAGAGGGCTCTGAAAGCCTTCAGAGTTGTGGCAATTTCTGGATTGCTCCCAAAGCTCTGGTTTTGAGAGCCTGGAGGAGGCGTCTGCCAGGCTGGTGACTCCTGCAGGATTCTGTCCCTCACTTTCTTCTGGAGGTGCCTTTTAATTTGTGGGCAGACTTGTCCCAGCCTTGCAGCGCACTCGGGTTTGGCTTTGTTGCTTGTTATTCCAAGTGCACACTCCTCCGCTGCCCGGGCAACTTTCCTCGGAATTAATTTAAATTTTAGAGGAATTTTTGGCTTAAGGAGCTCTGACTGCACCCAGAAGTGCTGGGAGATGTTTGGTTTGTGTGGCATGGCACTCATTGTGTGTCTCAGTGCTGCTCCACCTCGCTCTGGTGCAGGATCAGGGAATTCTGGAATGGTTTGGGTTGGAAGGGACCTTAAATCTCATCCAGTGCCACCCCTGCCATGGGCAGGGACACCTCCCACTTTTGCTCCAAGGTTGCTCCAAGCCCTGTCCAGCCTGGCCTTAGACACTGCCAGGGATGAGGCTGGCACCAGGACATAGTTCCCGGTGTATTCCAGGGGATCCCTGTGCCTGTGGCTTGGCAAAACCTCCTGGAACGAGGGCTGAGCCCAAGGGGGGGATTTGGGGTTCCTGTGCCCTCCATGTGCACACAGAATTCTGTGCCAGAGTGAACACTATAAAAACACACATCTGCACGCTCTGGCTTTTCCCCTTCCTCTCCTGGATCTCCTGGATGTTTTCTAGTTCCATTAACATGTTTGGCTCTATTGCAAGGCCCTTTTTTTTATTGGCACATGGGAAGGAAGAGGAAGAAACCCCTGCTAGCTTTACTTGCCAGGCAGGGTTTCCCGAATTTCCAAGAGCAAGGCGTAGCAAGATAAACTTTTTTTTTCTCTTGGTGTATAAACATTTTTTTTTCGTTCGTGGGTTTTAATAGCTTTGGCTTCTGCTCTTAAACTCCATGTCCTTGTTGAACACGTTTCATGTGTGGAGGCACTGGGAAGGGAGTTTTCCAGCAAAGAAATCCGTTCTTCATGTGGGAACAATAGGCCAGGATGGCTTTTACACCTCACAGAATCCTGGAATAGCCTGAGCTGGAAGGGACCCTCAGGGATCATCAGTGCAGCCCCTGGCCCTGCACAGACACCCCAACAACCCCAGCCTGGGCATCCCTGAGAGCGCTGTCCAAACGCTCCTGCAGCTCTGGCAGCCTCGGGGCCGGGCCCATTCCCTGGGGAGCCTGGGCAGTGCCCAGCAGCCTCGGGGGGAAGAACCTTTCCCTGAGATCCATCCCAAACCTCCCCTGACAAGTTCATTCAGCAGGGAGCTCAACCACTTCCAAGAGCTGTTGAGGACTCTTGTTGCAGCCTGGTAGTAAATGGGCACCAGGGACAATGAGACCAGGCTGATGAGACCTTAAAACTAAAGGGGTGTTTCTTTTTAAATCTGTGATTAAATTATTTTTTAATGTTCTGGTTCTTTCCCAAACCCTTTTATCATTTATGGGATTCTACCTCTGATTTTACCTCTGTGCAGATTTCCTTGTTTCCATATGATTTTTTTTTTTTCCCCAGGAGCAACCCCCTCCCTCGATTGAATTTCCTAACCCAGAAAGAAAGATACAATTCCTCTTTTTGTGGGTAGGGCTGAAGTGCTGGGTTTAGGACAGGGAAAATGTGCTGAGATGTTACTGTCTTCTGGCATTATGGGGAATTTAGAGCTGGAAGAGAAACAGGGTGCCCAGAGCAGCTGGGGCTGCCCCTGGATCCCTGGCAGTGTCCAAGGCCAGGCTGGACATTGGGGCTTGGAGCAGCCTGGGGCAGTGGGAGGTGTCCCTGCCCATGGCAGGGGTGGGGCTGGGTGGGCTTTAAGGTCCCTTCCAACCCAAACCATTGTGGGGTTCTGAAATATATTTTGATATTTTGCTGTAATCTTTTAAGTCCCCCACCAAGAAGGAACAGGATAAAGTTTGTTGTGCTGAGTGTTGCTCTCCATGTGTTGGGTGGCAGGAGCTGTAGAGTTGGGGACCAGCAGGTTTGTCCATGGCTGGAGTGGCTGGGAAGGCTCCAAGTGGCTGTGATGTGGCTGGGGGGTCCCTGTGGGATGTTCCTGGCTCCCCAATCTTTAACTGGGTCATTGTTTTGCAGTGTTATTTTTGTGAATAACTTTGCCTTCGGGCCTGAGGTGGATCACCAGCTGAAGGAGCGCTTTGCGAACATGAAGGAAGGTAAATCCGGCTGGAAATGTTTTTCCCTTGGTTTCCTGATTCCTGTGGGAGCTGGGGTGGGAGGGGGGCTCAGTTCCAGCTGGCAGAGCTGGGCTGGGAGGTTTGTTCTGTGCCTTGGGGCCAAGTGTCTGCACCACAGTTGGGATTTCCACTTCCCACCTTCATGGCTGCCCAGACCTGCCTGGCTCCTTGGAGCATCCCTTCTGCTGGGACGGCTCTGGAGCAGGGTTGGGGTGGGAGGAGCTGCTGGGCCATCTGTCCCTCTTTTGGGAGCCCACAAAACACTCAACAGCCAAGGCCAAACTTCCTGCTTCCCTGGCAGAGTCCAAGGCTAGGCTGGATGGGCTTGGAGCACCTTCAGATGCTGGAAGGTGTCCCTGCCCATGGCAGGGATGAGCTTCATGGTCCTTCCAGCCCAGCCCATTCCATGATTCTTGGCTGCAGAGGCACAGCTTTGGAAGGCCAGGCTGTAATTCCATACAGAACTCACTTCCTGGGTTCTCCTGTTCAGAGTTGTCCCATTCAGTGCTGGGTGTTAACTCCTGAGTATTGAAATGCTGGAGTCTCCATCCCTGCAAGTGCTCAAAAACCTGGGGATGTGGCACTTGGGGACAGGGTTTAGTGGTTACCATAGTGGTGGTGCTGGACTTAAAGATCTTGAAGGTCTTTTCCAACCTTAATGGTTCCACAATTCCATGCAAACAGGGACACTGTCACTGGATGCTCCTTGGGAAGCCTCACTGCACACCCACTAACCCCACCACGGCCTTTCCATTGCCCTGGGTGTCTTTTCTTTGCTCTTAACCACTGGGATAACAATTTCACTTGATTGTGGCAGAAATGACAGAAATAACAATTTCTGACAAGAAAAATGTGTGGTGTGAACAAAGCAGCTGTGGCTTCCCATGGCACAGCTTTGTGCTGAAATAAATAATGTGACTTTTGGGCTCTGCTGCAAACCATCAAACTCCCAAACTTAAGCTGTTTTCTTTAATTTAACTGGTTTACTTTTTCGTTTTCCAAACTTGTTTAATGGTGGCTTGAGAGCAGTGGGAAGGTGGGGCTGGTTCAAGAACCCTTTTACAATGACAAAACCTAATTTCTCTTCCCAGAGTGTGCTCAGGCTCTGCCTTGAGCTGAATGACCCCAAATACCCGTGAAATGCAGATTAGTGGCCTCTAAATAAAACAGCTTTGGGGGCTTGTGTATAAAAGATCCCAAGGAGGAAGGAGATAATTGAAATTTCTTTAGATTGCCACTGAGAATTAATGTATTTTCTTTCCCCAAATGTTTCAAATCTTTCATTTTAAAGTGATCCTTGAGGTGTCACCTGGCAGGAATCATAGATTGGCTTTCTTGGGGCTGCCAAAATGAGGATTAAGGGATTTATTTCTTTTTTTAGTGCTATACAAGGGGCAGGTTTATAGGGCTGCTCTTTAGGGCTCTGTACTGGGTTATATTTATTAAGTAGTTATTTCTAGAACAAATAATGGAGCTGACTGTGCTTTTTTTTATTTCTTTTCTCCTTTTTTCCAGGTGGGAGAATTGTGTCCTCAAAACCTTTTGCACCTCTAAATTTTAGAATTAACAGTCGAAACTTGAGTGGTATGATTGCCCTTTTTATTGTTATTACAGTTGTGGATATTCATTATCTGAACGTGTCTGGGGGGGTGTTGTTGCTTTTTAGAGTTGTTTAAATAAGTAGAAAATGCTGTTGGATTATTGGGGCACACCAAGTGACAGGTACTTAAAATCAATCAAAAAAACCCCACCCGAGAGAGGAGCAAACAGACACTTTTTGGGGTTTGTACTGCTGTGTTTTGATGTTTGTCCCATCAATGTGTCCCTGCCTGGGCAACTTTGGAGCTGAAGAGAAATCAGGAGTTCAAGAGTGTGATTCGTTTCTTCAGCCACAAAGAGCTGCAGTGACTCACAGGGGAGTTCCTTACACCCTAAATCCAGGCAGATAAACCCCACCAGTCAGGATTCCTGAGGCTTCCAGGTTATGGAGCCAGTCTGGGAGAGCTGGGGGGGTTCACCTGGAGAAGAAAAGGCTCTGGGGACAACTTAGAGCCCCTTGCAGGGCCTAAAGGGGCTCCAGGAGAGCTGCAGAGGGACTGGGGACAAGGCATGGAGGGCCAGGAGCCAGGGAATGGCTTCCCAGTGCCAGAGGGCAGGGCTGGATGGGATCTTGGGCAGGAATTGTTCCCTGGGAGGGTGGGCAGGCCCTGGCACAGGGTGCCCAGAGCAGCTGTGGCTGCCCCTGGATCCCTGGCAGTGCCCAAGGCCAGGCTGGACATTGGGGCTTGGAGCAGCCTGGGACAGTGGGAGGTGTCCCTGCCCATGGCAGGGGTGGCACTGGATGGGCTTTAAGGTCTTTCCCAACCCAAACCATTCCAGGATTCTGTGAAATGTTCAACTGTGAACATCTCCTGTGCTGTGCATTGAGCAAACAAACCTCTCTGAGATACACCCAGGCCCTGGGCCTGGTTTATTGCCAGCACAGGGTTGTGTCTTTCTCCTCCTCTGAACATGCAGGACTTGATGTTTGCCGGTGTTGTCCTGTGCAAGGACATGAGCTGCAGTTTAAGGAGCTTTTGGGATGTTCCATGTTTTGGTTATGCTTTTGACCTTTCTCAGACTTCCATTGTTGAAACTGGGATGTCTGTGCAGGGCCGAGACTGATGATCTTTGTGAGTCCCAGCTCAGGTTATTCCATGAAATTTCTCAAGCAAAAGAACAGTCCAAGCTGGGGTTTACTTGTATTTACTGTGTCCAGTGCTAAACTTTCCCTAAATCAACCCCGTCTCATTCCCTCACTGTGCAAACATAGGGAGCAACTCACTGAGTTCCAAATCTCGAGCTGTGCTAATTTCAGCTTAAACTGCTTTTGAAGAACAGTAATTTTTGGAATGTCATGAAGTAAATTGTGGCATTGGGAGTTATTTTTACCAAACTGGAATTCTTGTGGTGTCCCACACATCAGGCAGCCGAACCTGCACTTTTCTTCCCTGTTTGAAATTCTCTTCATGGGCCTCTGGTGGTTTGGAACCTTATTGACCCTTGGGTGCTGGACTGCCAATTCCTTGGAGACAGGGACTTGAAAATAAAAGGGAAAAAAAGGTGGAATGGTGCTTCTGGAACACCTCAAACTTCAGGAAAGCTGGAATCAGGCTGTCAGTTTGCTAATGAGGCAAAGAGAGTGTGAGTGAAGCTTGGGCCCTCTTGCAGAGCCCACCAGAGCTTGAGGAAATCCAAGAATGCACTTGGAGAAGTTTCAATGAGACCTGCCCACAAAAATACAGGGGTTTGGCCTCTCAAGCCTTTTCTTTCCTGGATTCTTCCCATTTCCTTCTCTCTCTGCTGCATTTGGGAGACTGAGGCCAACATGTGCTGCTCCTTTCCCCTCAGAACAGCCCTGGCTACGAATGCCAGCTGAGCCAGATCTTTATCCCATTCCAGCTCCCACCCCAGCACGGATTCATTGGGGATGTTTTCTAGAATGCTGAAGTTTCAGATCTCAGCTGTTGTTTAAAGATGAATGGAAATGCTGATGTTAAAATTATATTGAGATGATTAATTGGGGTTTGGATGGGTGAGAGGCTTAGCAAAAGGAGAGACAACAGCTTCCTCCAGTAGGAAACTTCCAGGGATTCAGACAAAAGGCCCTGAAAAAAAATTACCTTTGCATGCTACAAACAGGGAGAATTGTGGGAATAAATTTTAAGGCTTAATCCCATTCTGAACCATATTATGTTTGGGAAATACCAATATCAAACGAGCTTGTGTGGGATGTGCTGGGCCTGGGCCTTGTTCCAGTGGCCTGTTCCAAGTGACACTTCCAGGGAAATGCCATGGCCAGTATCCTGCACGTGGTACAGGGGATGTCACTGCTCTGCTGCCTTTGTGCTGCCCCACAAGGTTTTTCATAAGACTTTTATTCATCAAGGCTTTTTTTGGTGCCTGAGCATGACTTGAGTCACGTCTCACCTGCCTATCAAATACTCTGATCTCAAGTATGAGCATTTAAATCATTTATACAAAACAATGGAAAAGATCAAGCTTTAAGAAGGAGGCACCAATTCCCTCAACACCACTTTTGTCCTTAGTGCTTCCATCTGTAAGAAAAAGTGGAAATGTGGAAAGAGTTGGGACAAATGAAAACAAGTATTAAAATGTGGTTAAAATAGTGGTTGAGGTCTCTGAATCCCAAACCTTGCTTTTGGCCTCTTCTGGGTCATTTGTGTTTAATTAGAAACGTGCCATAATTTCTCCTGCAGCCCTGCCACTCACTCAGTGGTTGTGGGGGTGTTTAAGGCACATCCCATTGCCATTAATTCTGGAGAACAAAACAAAATTAAACAAGAAAGCAAACCCAGAACATGTTTGTCCCCGGTCCAAATATGGGGCAGCTACAGTTGACAGGGGCTGGGCTGGTGACGTTCTGGGACTGTTTAATTCAGTCCTGTCACACATGTGTTGTTCCTTGGAAAAATGTGTTGTTCCTTGTTGTTCTCTTGGCCAAGGTTGAGGAATTCACTCTGGGCTGGCTGGCTGAAAGGTACATGTCCCACATGTTTGTTTCCTGTGGGGTGCACGTAGCAAGAGAGTAAGAAATTCCCTCTCAACTCCCAGCAGTGTTTTCCTGGAGGATCTGCAAACCAGATTTCTCAGTGTTGATGCCTGGCTGGTCTCAGCTGAGCTTTTCCCTCACCTGGCTCTCCTCCCACAGATATTGGCACTATCATGAGGGTTGTGGAGCTGTCACCACTGAAGGGCTCCGTGTCCTGGACGGGGAAACCAGTCTCCTACTACCTGCACACGATTGACAGAACCATAGTGAGTACCAGGGCTGCCATGGGGCCAGGAGCCTCTGCCCTGCTCCTGGGCAGCATTTTCCAGCTCCACATCCTTCTGCTTTGCACTTGTCTTCACGTCCCTTTGTGTATTGACAGACCTGAGTGTGCAAACTGACTCTGGCTGCTCCAGGGCAGCGTTTTCCAGCTCCACATCCTTCTGCCTGGCACTTGTGTCCGTGTCCCTTTGTGTATTTACACACCTGAGTGTGCAAACCAACTCTGGCTGCTCCAGGGTTCCACACCCCCTGGGGATGAGGGCAGTGCTGACTTCCTGAAGGCGCAGAGATTCACTGATGAAATTCCTTCTGCAGCTCCTCAGAATTGGGGTCTCCTGCTGTAAATTCCTCACTGAGGAGAGACTCAGTGGGGCTTTGATTCCTCTGTGGTGCACAGACCATTTCATTCAGTCATATTCAACCCGTACATCTCAATTTTAGTGAAATTCTCAGCTGCTGTAGAAGCAGCCCAAGCTCCACAACAATGGTGATGCATTCACTGGTGTTTTGAAATTAAACAAAACAAAACAAAAACCAACCAAACAACAAATCCAAAAACTCCCAACCAACAACAATAAAAAACCTAAACAACACCTCACCCCTCCCACCAGAAAAACCCCAACCCCCCAAAAAAACCCCAACTCCTCCATAAAACCCAACAAACCCCATGGAAATGAAACGTTTTGTGGACAAACAATTTATTGCAGCCCAAGTTTTTCAAAGTGTGACAGTAAGGCTGCTTTCCTTGCTCTGCTGTAGTCTAACAATGCTTTTGTTCAGGAATATGCCAGAGTGCAGATAAATGGTGGAGTACAAGGGTGCAGCAGCTCCAGTGAAAATAACTTCATTGAAAATCAGCCTCTGCTGAGGGGAGATATGTGACACAAAGCTTTAAAACAAGGCCAGGCAGTGGTGGGGATGATAAAACCTTGTAGAGGTTGGATTATGCCCTGTTACACAACAGGCTGGGTGGCTGAAAAGAATGAATGTAAGTGGCTTCTTGATGCAGCTTGTCAGAAGCAAAGCAGTCAGAATTTCTGCAGTTCTGCACTTATTTTAAGCTAATATTTTATTCTTCTGTGT
This sequence comes from Corvus brachyrhynchos, assembly GCF_000691975.1. Lineage (NCBI taxonomy): Eukaryota > Metazoa > Chordata > Aves > Passeriformes > Corvidae > Corvus > Corvus brachyrhynchos. Next base: position 204,064 of record NW_008236193.1, on the reverse strand, counting down.
TCATCTGTCATGGCTTTGAAGATGACTCTCTTCTCTTTCTATTTTCAGCTTGAAAACTATTTTTCTAGTCTCAAAAATCCAAAACTCAGGGTAAGTTTCAGTCATTTTCTGTAGTAAACTCCAAGTAAGGGAGCAGCCACTGTGAGGAATTTATTCACAGGTGGACAGAATTGATAGGAAATCAGATTTTCTTGGTAGGCAAAGAACACGGAGCTAATTGAAGGGAAGCCTCAGATGCCATCAAGCACTAATTCAATCATGTCCAAGGGATTTCTAATAGAGAATTAATGGGGCAGCCCCAAGGTGCTTTTACCTTGCACTGGAGGTCTATAATGAGCTATTTCTTCATTAAAGAACTGGAATTAAAGAAGGGAATGATGGTTTGAATCTGTCCCAGTGCTCAGCTCCTGAAATGAAGCTGAGCAATGCTCTGAAATGTTCCTTTTGGGATGTGCCATTGGAGGCACAGAGTGAGTTGTCATTTGCTGCAGTCTGGGCTGTTACACGTGGAATTAAAATGCCGGAGGATTTTTGGGACTGTGCAGGGCTGTGTTAACCTGAAATAATCAATGGATTCCCAGGAAGAGAATTAAGTGAGGCCACTTAATTTAAAACTTCAGGTAAATGTTCATCCTCAGGCTGAGTGGCTCTGTAGGAGCAGAGCTCATGGGGGCTCTGAAATGGAATTATTTCAGATTGCTCCACTCACATTTGGGAAAAAAAAGACCTCTTGGAGGGAAAAAAAAAAAAAAAAAAGCTCAGTGTACTTCTGACCTTCCCTGCTTTTCACAGTGAAACCTGCCACTGGTTTGGTGCTTAAATCAAAGGAGTGTTGGAATTGCCAGAATTCTTATGCAGGTTAAACCTCACCTGGAAGGTGCAGGAAAGGCTTTGGCTGAGTCCTGGAAATTTCCTGTCTGAAAGAGGTTTTTTTTTTTTTTTTTTTGCTAAGAGAAAAAAGAGATTTTCTCTGAACAAGGAAATTTTCTGTCAGCCTGGGAGAAAATCAGCCTGAAAAGTTGCTGCTTTTAGTTTTTATTAATCACCTTGATAAACTTGGCTAAAGTTGAACTAGATGATGATTTATGGCTTTGCCATTTCCATCGTGGAAGATTTTTAAAGTGGCACCACGAAATGCTGGGCTTGTGGGGAAGCTATTGAAATGTTTAATAATAATAATAATAATAATAATCCAAATGAAACCTGATACAGCAGTGTGGGGTTGGGAGGGGAGAATATGGGAAGAGGTTGGAATTTAATCTCCTCTGGAGGTGGGGAATGCAGTGGAAAAGGACTTGCTCTCACCTGAGTGAGGCCTTGAGGCAGGGGAAGGTTTTTCCCTTCTCTTGTGGAAAACTAAGCTGGGAAACAAAGTGATCTGTATTAAAAAGTGCCAAATGCACGAGCAAATGATGAAATCTCCCACCCCTTTTCCCCAGGAGGAACAAGAGGCAGCTAGACGTCGTCAACAAAGAGAAAACAAGAGTAACACAACGACTCCAACGAAGGTCCAAGAAAACAAGGTGAACATCCTGCATTTCTGTGCACTGACTGTGCTTCCTGTGTGGCTGTGCACGAGCTCGTGCTCTGAGTCAGGAAAAGCCTGGCTCTGTGGGAAGGCTGCTGGGTTTTACTCTGAGCACACAAACTGCTGTTGCTGTGCCCAAAAATATGATGGAGTGAGTGAATAAAAGCTGCACTTGGGAGTCGCACCACTAATTCTGGGGGGAAAAAAACCCCAAGGTGCTGCAAGATGAATAGTTGGTTGTCCACCCTCGCTTGCATCCAGCAGGAGTTTGCAGAGCTGTCCCTGAGTCACAGCCCACTGAAGGGCTGAGTCTCTTCTGCAAAGACTCATTTCCTTTCTTGGGTAATGCTGTGAGAAATGCAGTGCCTGTTCATGCCCAAAAATATAAAGTATTGATTGTACTCTGACTTTTGAGTGAAATTCAGTTGTATATAGTCAGGGAAGGATGAATAATCAGCTTTTCTTAGACAACAGGTACAGATTTAACAGAATCACAGAACAGTTTGGCTGGAAGGGACCTTAAAGCCCATCCAGTGCCACCCCTGCCATGGGCAGGGACACCTTCCACTATCCCAGGCTGCTCCAAGCCCCAATGTCCAGCCTGGCCTTGGGCACTGCCAGGGATCCAGGGGCAGCCCCAGCTGCTCTGGGCACCCTGTGCCAGGGCCTGCCCACCCTCCCAGGGAACAATTCCTGCCCAAGATCCCACTTAATTCTGCCTGAGGTTCCCCCTTTCAGCATTTTCTTTTCTGTAATGGGTAAGTCTAGAAGAGAATGAGCACAACTCCTTGGGAACAACTCTTACCCCAAACAAGCCTGCTCCCCTGGCAAGTTATTGAACTGCACTGCATCAGTCTCCTTTCAGAAAGCTAAACACAGTTATTAATGTTTGCTGAAAAGGAATGCTTCATGTGGAGGTAGAAATGACCAAAGTTTTTCAAAATCTCTCAGGATTCTGGTGCTGAAGAAGAAAAAGCTGCAGCAAATTCTGTTAAAAAGCCATCTCCCTCCAAGGCCCGGAAGAAAAAGCTGAGTAAGAAAGGCAGGAAAATGGCAGGGAGGAAACGAGGGCGCCCCAAGAAAATGAACACGGCGAGTACTGAACGCAAGACCAAGAAGAACCAAACTGCACTAGAACTTCTGCATGCTCAGACTGTCTCCCAGACATCTTCATCCTCTCCTCAGGGTGAGTGCAGGGGTGCTGGAAGAGCCTGGATCAGTCTCTGAAGCTCTGGACGTGCTCATTTTTGCTTTATTGCCAGGTTGAGTTTGGTTTTGTGGCATAACTCCCCTGTTGCCACCAGAGCAAAGCTGCCCTTGAGGTGGTGGTGATGGTGGTGATGATGGTGATTGATGTGTTAATGGTGGTGTGGGTGGGATTAATGTATTGATGGTGATTAATGTGTTAGTGGTGATGGCATTAATGTATTGATGGGGGTGGGATTAATGGTGATTGATGGTGATTAATGTATTGATGGTACTGGGTGGGGGATCTGTCTGTGGGTACTCAGCCAGGAGCTGGGGCTGAACTGTGGCTGCTGCCTTCTCTCTGCTGCTGCTCTTAGGATGGAGCACAGATATCCTTCCAAACAGTCTGGGGCCGTGTGTCTGGGCCAGTGTGTCCGTGTGTCTGTGTGTCTGTGTGTCCGTGTGTCTGAGGCCGTGTGTCCGTGTGTCTGGAGCCGTGTGTCCGTGTGTCGGGAGCCGTGTGTCCGTGTGTCGGGAGCCGTGTGTCCGTGTGTCGGGAGCCGTGTGTCCGTGTGTCGGGAGCCGTGTGTCCGTGTGTCGGGAGCCGTGTGTCCGTGTGTCGGGAGCCGTGTGTCCGTGTGTCGGGAGCCGTGTGTCCGTGTGTCGGGAGCCGTGTGTCCGTGTGTCGGGAGCCGTGTGTCCGTGTGTCGGGAGCCGTGTGTCCGTGTGTCGGGAGCCGTGTGTCCGTGTGTCGGGAGCCGTGTGTCCGTGTGTCGGGAGCCGTGTGTCCGTGTGTCGGGAGCCGTGTGTCCGTGTGTCGGGAGCCGTGTGTCCGTGTGTCGGGAGCCGTGTGTCCGTGTGTCGGGAGCCGTGTGTCCGTGTGTCGGGAGCCGTGTGTCCGTGTGTCGGGAGCCGTGTGTCCGTGTGTCGGGAGCCGTGTGTCCGTGTGTCGGGAGCCGTGTGTCCGTGTGTCGGGAGCCGTGTGTCCGTGTGTCGGGAGCCGTGTGTCCGTGTGTCGGGAGCCGTGTGTCCGTGTGTCGGGAGCCGTGTGTCCGTGTGTCGGGAGCCGTGTGTCCGTGTGTCGGGAGCCGTGTGTCCGTGTGTCGGGAGCCGTGTGTCCGTGTGTCGGGAGCCGTGTGTCCGTGTGTCGGGAGCCGTGTGTCCGTGTGTCTGAGGCCGTGTGGCCGTGTGTCTGGAGCCGTGGGTCCGTGTGTCTGGGGCCGTGTGTCCGTGTGTCCGGGGCTGTGTTTTGATCTCATGACAAATGCCATGTTGTCAGTGGTAGAGCTCCTGTCCTTGTCCCACGCACTGAGTGCTGGTCTGAGGCTGTGTTTGTCTCTCCCCAGATGCCTACAAGTCACCTCATAGCCCATATTACCAACTACCTCCTAAAGTGCAACGGCATTCGTCCAACCAGCTCCTGGTGACACCCACCCCCCCTGCACTACAGAAGCTGCTAGGTAAGGCTGGCCTTGGCCTGCCAACGTCCCCTTTGGGGTTTTGCATGGGGCAGGAGGGGGGATTATCTCCTTCCCACCTTCCCCTGCCCGCCCCACTTCCTCTGGCATCACCCCAACGTCCCTCC
>NW_008236193.1:177641-199682 GCF_000691975.1 Corvus brachyrhynchos | reverse complement strand
CAGCAGAAATAAGCAGAAGAAGCTTTACTTGAAATGAAACCATTCTCTTAATCCTGGGGAACCCCACTCCATTCCCTCTGCTGAGCTCAGAGCCAGTAAATGAGGTGCTGTCTGAGAGTTTGAGGTCACAAAGGTGTGGTTGGAAAATTCACTTCATGTTCAGAAGGTGCTTTAAGGGAAAACCTGGAGGGCTTTTTTTTATTTTTTTTGATCTTCTGCTCTCTGTCCCCTCCCAGCTGTTTCTGGCTTTTGGCATTGGGCATGAGCCAGTCCAGGATGCTCTAGGAATGGGGCAGAATGGTCCTGTCTGTGTTGGGGACCAAGGTCATCTGTGATATCCTTAATGTGTGCTCTCTTGCTGGTGTGTCAGTTATGGCTGATTTCTTGTTAAAGAGAAAGACAGGGTGATTTTGAGGGATATTTTGTGGCAAAAGAGTGATTTTGAGGAGTGTTTTGAGGCGGGGTGGATGGGGACACAATGACCCTTGTCTGGGCTAAGCCTTGTGCAGGTTTTTGCACACCATTTGCCTGTTTTGGGCTTAGTCCTGGGGTTGCCTTTAATGATGGAAGGGCTGGGGTGGAGGAAGGGTCATTGCTGGAGATAAAGGGTAATGAGAAGCCAAGGGCTCCTTGGAGAGGAGAGTAAAGTGGGTGTAGAGCTCCTCATCTCGGAGGGAGGAGGAGGAACAGGCCCTGTGTTGGTGCTGGCTGAGTGCTCTGAGCTCAGGGCTGCTTTGGGCTCCTCCAGCTCATTTCTTTTATGATTTCTGCTTATGGAGCACTCAGACCACTCAGCTCCTTTTTGCTCATGCAAACACACCCTGAGCCCCCAGCACCTTCCTCTGCCTCTTTGGATGTGCTGTCCTGGCTTCCGTTGGAGCTGATGGATCCAAGAGTTCCTTTGGGACAGGAGATGGATTTTCAGCATGTCCTTAAATCCATCTTCAATGGCTTGGTCTGACTACGAGTCCAAATCAAAAGCAAGAGAGAGAAGAGTAAGGAGAGGTGGCCAGGAGCAGATAGGGGCAAACAGGGGCATTGCAATGACTCCCTGCTGGAATTCCTCCTGTGATTTATTTTGCAGACTCATTTAAGATCCAGTACATGCAGTTCATGGCATACATGAAAACTCCTCAGTACAAAGCAAGTCTGCAACAGTTACTGGAGCAGGAAAAGGTGGGTTTCACTTTTTAACATTTCTAAACAAAATTACCAGGCTGAAGTTCCTGGGATGTGGGGAAGAGTGCTGGAGATGGGAACTGTGTGCATTTACACCACTCCTCCTTGGGCTGAACAACTGCCAGGGGATTTTGTTGCAAACTCAGTTTTTGTGTGCTTAAATCTGCAAAATGATAGAGCTGCACCCCCCCATTCCTTCTGTGCCCCCACCTGACAATGCTGACTTAAAATCACAGAATCCCAGGATTATTTGGGTTGGAAGGGACCCTACAGCCCATCCAGTCTCACCCCTGCCATGGCAGGGACCCCTTCCATTGTCCCAGGGTGCTCCAAGTGCCATCCAGCCTGGCCTTGGGCACTTCCAGGGATGGGTTCCTCCCAACCCAACCCAGTTCCAGGATTCTCTGAACCACAGTTCACAGGGATTGAGAAACCCAAGCTGTCATCACAGATTTAGGGGATTTAGCTCAGCATCCTTGGTGCTGATAATCAGAATGCATTGGATTGCACTGGTGGGCAAAGTGTAAATGTAAATCCATGGATCCAAATCATGCACTGGAATACATGGAAAGGCAAGGAGAGTCCTGGAGCTGTGCAGTGGGATGTTTCTCTGCCATGGAGCCACCAGCAGAGGGAGGAGATTTCCTGCCTGAACACCTTCTTGTTGTGCTTTATCTCAGCTATGAATGATCTAATTGCTGTATCAATTAGCCCTGATGAGAGTCTGTTCCTGCTCCTTCTGCAGAGGAGCCTTTCTCCATAATGCTCAGCAATAAACTTGAACTTGCAGTTAAAACCTTCCAGTGCCTAAAGGGGCTCCAAGAGAGCTGGAGAGGGCCAGGACCCAGGGAATGGCTTCCCAGTGCCAGAGGGCAGGGCTGGATGGGATATTGGGCAGGAATTGTTCCCTGGGAGGGTGGGCAGGCCCTGGCCCAGGGTGCCCAGAGCAGCTGGGGCTGCCCCTGGATCCCTGGCAGTGCCCAAGGCCAGGCTGGACATTGGGGCTTGGAGCAGCCTGGGGCAGTGGGAGGTGTCCCTGCCCACGGCAGGGGTGGCACTGGATGGGCTTTAAGGTCCTTCCAGCCCAAACCAGTCTGGGATTCTGTCCAGGTCCAGCTTTTGGCATTCCCTGTGGAAGCTTTCCTTTGCTCTGTACCTTTGTAAGAGCATCAGCATAAAGCCACTGGGCTTTTTTATCGTGTTTTCCATATTGGGAACTCTCCAAAGGAGAGAGATTAACTTGTGCCACCCCATTTCTTACTGAGAAGTGGTTGATGCTGGTGTGGTGTTCATGGAAACCTCTTTTCTGTGGATATTTCCATTTGCTTTCACAGTCAATCAGCACTTTGAATTTTCATCTTTTTCCTTAAGCAGCAGATTTTTCTGCTTGTTCTGCACTCGTCAGGAAAGTCAGCATGAAGTGAACTTGTCTTTGCAGAAATGAAATGATGGTGTGCAAGGGTTGTGCCCTGCACAGAGAAGGAATCAGGAGTGTGGAAAAGTCATCACTTGGTGGTGGTGTCCAACAGCTGCTCCACACTTTTAAACATTAAAATGAGGAATTCAGTATGAAAATATTTTTTTATGGAGTGCTACATGGCAAATTAAACCTCACAGAGGCAGAACTTGGCTGGGTGAGGGGCTGGCTCTGGTCTGCTCAGCAATTCCCTCTTACAGGAAGGTTTTCAAGTACAATAAAAATCTCTCTGTAATAATGATTTTAAAATCAGCTGCTGCTTCCCAGAGTGCCCTTAGATGGAGCTGTCAGCCCCTGCAGTGCCTGGGAAAGCTGAATGAAATGCCTCGTGTTGAAAACAAAAATGATTGTTCGGCATCACCCAGAGCAGCCCCTTCAGCATTGCAGGGACTGTGTGTTCCTGCACGTGGGGAGTTTCCAGCACTGCTGCTTCCCTGCTTGGAGGATCAGTCATGGAGTCCTGGAATTGTTAAAGTTGGAAAAGATCAAGGTGCTTTTTGCACCCCACTTTTCCTGGAGCAGTGGCTCAGGGGCTGCACAATCCCTGCTTGGCCTCAGCAGCACGAGTGGAGAGCAGGATAATCCCAAAGCTGCCTCTCCTTGCTGCACTAATCCTGCATTTGGGGCTGCAAAAATGAGGCTCATCAGCCAGTCCTGTCCTGCCCTTTGCTGTGCATGGCCACGGATCGAGGGAGCAGGGATCTGGGATGTTCTGGGCAGGGAATGTGCTGTGAGTGGCTCGGGTGACCCGCTGAAATAATGGTGGCACAAGTGGGAAAACTGGCTTGGATTATTTAGGACTTTCTTCCTGCCTTCTCCCCCAGTGTATTTTCATTTACTGCATCTCTTCCATGAGTATTGGATAGGGAAACTCTGAACTGGGGCTCTGGGGATTTAGAGCCAGTTCCCAGCTTGGGAGCAGATTTTGTGCAGATAATCTTTTCCAGTTCTATTTCTGCTCTGTAGGATGTGATTATTGCTGCTGCTTCACAATGCACTAGGAGGATAAAAATGAGTTTTTAAGACAGCCTTGATTGTATTTTACCATACAGGGGGAAAAACCTACTTTAAAGCTCTTTTCAGGTGCCTTAACTCCACCAGTATCACACCCCAACAAATCCAGGCTCTCAGGAGTCTGGGGCTGGGCTGGATGAGCTCCTGCATCTTCCCCTAAGCTCAGCTTCACCCCCAAAGTATTCCACAAACATCTCCTTGAGATGGCCCATGCTGCAGCTGGTGCTAAAAGTGTTTCCTCACTGTTCCCTCTTCCAGGAGAAGAATGCTCAGCTGCTGGGGACAGCCCAGCAGTTATTCACCCACTGCCAGGCCCAGAAAGAGGAAATCAAACGGCTCTTTCAGCAGAAGCTCGATGAGGTACCTCTGTGCTGGGGGGGATGGTTCTGAGTCAGCTGCATGTGAACGTTTTTGGTCAAGCTGAATGAGACCAGAGCAGTCTCAGGCCTCGAGCCTCTGCTTTGCAGCAGATCAGGCTCAGGAAGGTGGAATCTGTGTCACTCTCTGGTTATGTTTTGTGCTTGGTGTTGGAATTGCTGTGTGCCCCGTGCCCGAGGAATGGGACAAACCACAGCCATGTGGTGTTTGGTGAAGGATTCATCCCCTGCTGCTCAAACAAACTCTGTGTTGCCAACCAAGCTCAGGAGCACAGGAGGAAATGTGGGGGCTCTCCACAGACAGTGCTGGTGGCTGGCAAAGCCTAAATGCCAGGTTTACAGCTGAATGGGTGGAACAGCAACTCCAAGGTTGTTGTGTCCTTCCTTGTTATCCCCCAGCAACCACAAAGTGCCTTGGAGAATGCTGGGGGAGGTCCTGAGAGCTGCAGAGTTCTGCAGATCTCCTCAGTGTCACTTGGGAATGGGACATCACCTGGAATGAGGGTGTCAGGGCCTTACTGAGTGATCTCTTCTCACCTTTTAGCTGGGAGTTAAAGCTCTGACATACAATGACCTGATCCAAGCTCAGAAGGAAATCTCTGCTCACAACCAGCAGCTGAAAGAACAGACAAAACAGCTGGAGAAGGACAACAGTGAACTCAGGAATCAGAGCTTGCAGCTGGTGAGTCCAGCCCCTGGGCTGGGAACAGGGGGTGCTGCCCTTTGGGTGAGGACAGGGCAGGAGCTGGGGGCTGAAACATCATCCAGCTGCTCAGGGTCCTTTGAAACAGAGGGGTGATGGGGGGAAACCTGCAGGGAACCCTTTTTTACCTTTTATTTACCCTGTAGCAAATCCTGAGGTGGCAGTTGGCTCTGGCCTCAGGTGTGTCCCCAAAGAGCTCTGGATGTCACTGGGTCTGGAGCTGGCTGGACAGGGAGTTTGTGCAGGGCTTGCTCTGGCCATAACTCCTGTGGTGCTCATCTGGGTAACTCAAAGAACCATGGAACTGTTAATGTGGGAAAAGACCTTTAAGATCAAGTCCAACCAGCACCACCACCATGCTCACCAGAGCACCACATCCTCAAGTGCCACATCCACACATTGTTTGAGCACTTCCAGGGGTGGTGACTCCACCACTGCCCCAGACAGCCCCTTCCAGTGCTTGACAACCCTTTCTGTGAAGAATTTTTCCCAATATCCAGCCCAAACCTCCCCTGGCCCAGCCTGAGGCCGTTCCCTCTCCTCCTGTCCCTGTTCCCTGTGAGCAGAGCCCGACCCCCCCCGGCTGCCCCCTCCTGTCAGGGACTTGTGCAGAGCCACAAGGTCCCCCCTGAGCCTCCTTTGCTCCAGGCTGAGCCCTCTCAGGAGGTAGCTGAGGGGAATATCTGGATGTGGAACAGTGAGGGTGGGTGATAACTCTGTTGTAGAAGAGCCAGGCCACCTGCTGCCACACTCCCCAGCACCAGGCTGGGAGGATTTTGCAATGGGCTAAAGAGGTTCTTGCACACTCAGTGCAAAGTTCCTGGCTTTCAGCAGCAACCTCAGGCAGTGTGGAGGGGTGAGAGCTGTGTTTTGACCTGTTTGTCCCTGTCCCTGTGTCTCCCCCCAGCTGAAGGCTCGGTGTGAAGAACTGAAGCTGGATTGGTCAACGCTGTCACTGGAGAACTTGCTGAAAGAGAAGCAGGCCTTGAAGAATCAGATTTCTGAGAAGCAAAAGCACTGTTTGGAACTGCAGGTAGAGAGCAAGGAGCAAATCAGAGTCACCAGTTTGGGGTAGCTCTTGGGCAGTGGGCCAGTTATGGGTGTTACACTGAATATGATGGGAAAGGATGAACCAGGTGCTGCTTTTTTGTTTCTTCTTTTTTATTCCCCCAGAGATTGATCTTTCTATTAGAGGATTTTAGTAACTAAGGATGTGGATAACTTTTAAAGGCAGTAGATACCATGACCTGATTCCTTGGTGATGCTGTGGAAGGAGGAATCGTGGTTTATCTTTACATATAATTAAAAATCACAAGCTGGTGATTTTCATGTGTGCTTTGATGTCTCAATTCAGGAATCATAGAATTCCAGTCTGGTTTGGGTTGGAAGGGACCTTAAAGCTCATCTTACTCCACCCCTGCCATGGACAGGGACGCCTTCCACCATCCCAGGTTGCTCCATGCCCCGTCCAGCCTCGCCTTGGGCACTGCCAGGGATAGGGTGGGAATAATTTCCCCCAGAGCGATTATTTCGCATAGTGACAAGAAATTCAACTCCTTTGTGTGAAGAGCTTTTCTTTCCCTGTGAGATTGGCTCTAGAGCTGTTCCAGCCTTTTGCTGGATGCCTTGGCCTGGAGTGCCCTTTCCCTTCCGTGGCAGTACTCCGTTACTCCACACTCTCTCTGTAAGTTGGAGATATCTTCCTTTTGGTTTTAAGATCTGAAATGTTCTTTCTCAGAGGCTCTGAGCCATTCCCCTCACCTGGGCCTTTAGGTCTCAAGCTCAGAGCAGAAATTTTTTCTCAAACTTTGGGTCCCTCGTTATGCATTGTTCCCAGAAGTAGGGACACTTCTACTTAGAAGGATTTGGAAGCAAAACTCCATAATGGGATAGAGTTGTTAACTGTAATCTTTACCTTTTGTTTTCCTCTTCATTTAAAGATCAGCATCGTGGAGCTTGAGAAGAGTCAGCGGCAGCAGGAGCTGCTGCAGCTCAAGTCCTACACGCCCTCAGAGGAGCCCCTGTCAGTGCAGCTGCACAGCAAAACCCACCTGAGCCGTGACCCTGAGGCTGAGCACGGCAGGTTCCAGCTGGAGCTGGAGTGCTCCAAGTTCCCCATGCCCCACATCAATGGCATGAGCCCCGAGCTGTCCATGAACGGCCACGCCACCCCCTACGAGCTCCAGCACGCCTTCAGCCGGCCCTCGTCCAAGCAGAACACCCCCCAGTACCCTAACTCCCACCTGGACCAGGACATCGTGCCCTGCACCCCCAACCACAGCAGCAGGCAGAAGGCAGACAAGGTGACCAGCCTGGCCCTCCCTGATTACACCAGGTTTTCCCCAGCTAAAATTGCCCTGCGGAGACACTTGAATCAGGACCACGGAGTCAATGGGAAAGCAACAGCTAATGAGATACAGAGGTGAGAGGGGAGAAGGATGGCTGGTGTTAACCTGTTGATTTGGGTTGTGGAAAGATATTTTTCGAAGTGGAGGTTTATGTGTTTTAAAAAGTTTTGTTTCAAGAAAACTCACAGTGAGAACTTATGGGGATAAATGAGGTGGGACGGTGCCTTGAGTGTGGCACAGGAATTCCTCATCACTGGCTTTTGTATCCTCATAGTTGTACACCTCTCTTCCAGAGCTGAGCACGTCAAAGAGAATGGCCTTACATATCCAAGCCCTGGAATTGCAAATGGCATAAAGCTGAGTCCTCAGGAAACTCGGCCCTCCTCCCCCGCGGCCTTACCCAGTGCAGGAGAGAAGGTAAAGGATCTGCTGCTGCTGCTCAGGTGCTGCCCCTGGGGCAGCAAAGGGAAGGTTGGCCACACTGGGCAATGCAGGAATACTGCATTCTATGGCCAGCTTGGCAGGGCAAATGACACAAGATGCAGTGGGTGTGATGCAATAAATCAGAGCTGGCCAAAGGGAGGGGAAGATGTGCTCCTCTCTGAGCACCAGTAATGCAGTGGTTGATCTGGCACGTGTCTGCTTGAGCTGGGAAAGGAGGCTCTTTCATAGTTAGAAAAATAAAGAGTAAAAAAATATGGTCCATGTAATTGGTGCAGCCATGGAGCATATTGGGGCTCACAGAGCAGCAGGTGCCCTCCAGTAGCAGGTTGCCATGGAAATGCATCTGGCTGCTACAGAGGGCCTCAAGATACAAATTCTGATGTCTGAGTGCTTTTCACAGAGCTCTAACCAAAACACAGGGAAATGAGCTTGCCTAAGGCTTCCTTTCCCTGATGCTCGGGGCCAGCAGTGGCTTTAATTTACACATTTCTGTGCTGTGGGATGTTGCTGTCCCAGGAGCCTGGTGCTGGTAACCAAGCTGCTCCACGCCTGCCCTGTCTGATGTGCAGTCATTTCTCTTGGTCCTGTAATTCCTTAAAAAAAAAGGAGTGGGGGGAATGACACAAACATAGAAAGGAGCAGGTTATCACTACCTTAAAAACCTTTTCAATATCCTGTGGAAGAACTTTGCTTTCTTTGTTTGATTTTACAGGTTTTGAGAGAGAGAACCTCTGTGAGTAATGGAGAAACTATCACCAGCCTCCCTATCAGTATTCCTCTGAGCACAGTGCAGCCCAATAAACTCCCTGTTAGTATCCCTCTGGCCAGCGTAGTCCTACCTAGCCGTGTTGAGAAGGTGGTGAGTAAGGGATTGTCAACACTTTCCATCCCTAACTAAAATCCCAGTGGGCAGGAATGGGGTGCTGTGCCCCAGCATCCTCCAGGGGCTGCTGATCCTGGAGCTCTGCTCCTCGGGGGAGGCTGCTGGGGGATGCATCCTCTTGGCTCTTAGATTGTGGAGATTTTTCCTCTCCTTTCTCTGTGGGAATGGGGGGAGAGGTAGGGGGTGGTTCAGCCAGGAGGGAGGAGAGTGAAGTAAATGCCTCAGGAGAGCCTTGTCTGGAATGTCTGGCTTGGTGGAAGAGCCTGAGAGTTCCTGGCAGTGGGAGCAGAGAATTTGCATGTCAGTTTGTTCTCAGCCCTGCTTTCTGCAGGAACCTGGGAGAGAATTATTCTGTCTCAGTCACCTCGGAGCTGTTTGTTCTCCTCACACGTGTGCAGGGTGGGCTTCAACAGCCCCTCGGGGCTGTGATACCTCGCATGTGAGTGACTGCTCTATAGCAGAGAGCTTCTGGGGCCATCTCTTGTTGAGATGTGACAAGTCCCTGCTTCTCTGAGTGGAGGAGGAGTTCAAATAAGCCTGGTCCAGTTTCTCACACCAGTTTGTCACAGAAGTGCTGCAGCAGAGAACTGAGAAGCATTTGCTGCTTTTCCTGAGTGCTGTGAGTTAGAATCCATCCATGGCTTGTCTTTCAACCCCATATTGGGAAAGCTGGAGTTGGTTCACAGTATTGAATCCATTGCATTTTTCCAGCTGAAGACTTCTGGCTTTAGCAGAACCAGAGTCTGCCCAGCTCTGAGCAGAGGCTGGGTGTCCTCAGGGCAGTGTCAGCCCTGGGTGGCACCTCCCTGTTTGTTCAGGCTGCCATTTCACAGGTGTTCTCCCTGTTTAGGAAAACACCCTCAGAGAATGTCCCAGAGAACACAGCCTGATGCACTTCATGTTCCCTTTAGGGTTGTTCTGGGGACATCATACAACCATCAGTCTCCTCCCTGCTGCAGCAGTGGGCTGAGGCATTGCTGCTCCTGGCAGAGCTGTCCTGAGCCTGAATATCCTGTGATGATGAGCCTCCCTCTTTGCCTGGTGTCTGCTGTGTGACATACTGCTGCAGTGTAATTCAGCACAGCATTTTTAGCCCATAACCTGCTGATCCATGTTTTTCTCAAAACAAGCTGAATCTAGGACATACAGGAAGCAGAGTCACTTCCCTAGGCAGATGTGCTAATGCATGTGGATTTGGTTTAAACTGTGCACTTCTGATGCTGTTCCCTGTCCTGACACGCCTGTTTCTCTCCCCAGAGAAGCACACCCAGCCCAGTTCACCAGAGTAGAGACTCATCGACACTTGAAAAGCAGATTGGTGCTAGTTCTCATAATGGCATAAGCAATGCTGCTGGAAACAAGCCTCTGGCTTTGGCTACCTCAGGTAACAGCCTCCCCTGGGCACAGCTGCTCCTGTGCTGGGGCAGCACCAAACGCACGTGGCCGAGGTTTCCAAGCACTTTTTGCCAGGTGCTGCAGGCACTGGAGTGCTGGATAACTGGGGGTGAGACCAGAAACTCGTGGGTGATGCTCTAATGTGCCTCCAGCTTGGGTGCATCTGGCAGAAAGGGTTGGGTTGATGTGCCTTCACCTGTAAATAAACAGTTGCTTCTGTAATTTCTATGGGGATCCAGAGATTCCCACAGATTTACAGCGTGGCAAACCTGCAGAGTGTTGCACAGCTGTGTCCTAAGCTGGTGATCTGGCTCTAAAAGTTTTATTTTACACGGTGGTGGGGTCTTTAAATAGAAGAATTAAGTTTTTGGGGCAGGTTACAGAGGTTCCTCACGAGCAGCTGTAAGGCACAAGTACCTTGTGGTGGGAAAAGCTCAAATGGGAGAGGATGGGGATCCCTTTAGGTGCAGACATTGCTTCTGAACTCACTCATCTGTGGAAATCATGGTCTTTAGCTACCCCGGGAATGTTGTGGGCCAGGAAAAGTAGGTTCTACAGCTGATCCCTCACCAGAGAGTGCTTTTGTTCTCAGTGTTTACCGCCCCGAGGGGCTTGGGTTGTTTCAGCATCTGTTTTGCAAAGGGCTTGGCTGCATTTTTCTATAAAACCAATGAAGTATTTAAAAAAACCTTGTTGTAAACCATTACCATGTTCCCTTCTGCCCCTTTCATTTAGAGAGCCCAGGCCATCCTGGAGCCCTAAACCCATTTATGATACCCCGTGACAAACACTGAATTCCCTTCCCAAGATTCCTCCCTTGTGGCATTTTCCTGCCACGATGTCTTTGAAGATCCCCTGTCACTTCCTAAGTCACAGCCTTTTGTTTAATTTGGAGGAGGTGGGCTGTGTGGATGGTAAAGTCTTTCCTTTTTTTGGGGAAGGGAAGAACTGAGTCTGGCCATCCATTTCCTTGATGGAAGGAAGAGTTGAGAGTAGAGGAGCCCCGATTTCAGAAGGGGTGATAGCTCAAACAAAGCTGACACTTGAATTCCATGTAAAACTGGGAGGAGCACGTGTTATATGGGATACCTCCATATACCACGTGAATTTTCCTGAACTGGCAAGAGAGCAGTGGGAGTCCCTAACCCCAACTGGCGCCTCAGCACCCAGAGCCACGTTCTCACTGCCCCGTGGACAAGCAGCCAAGTGTTTCCCGTGTAACCCAGGGCCACTGGCTGTTCTCCAGGCAGAGCTGGAATCCCTCCCGGCCCTCCCAGCCCTGTACTCGGTGACCTCTCTCTCGCTCAGCCCCAGCAATGATCAATACTTTCCCTCTCAACAGGTTTTTCTTACTCTTCTGGCTCCGTGGCAGTCAATGGAAATCTTACAAACAGCCCAGCCCATCTTAACCATAGTGTTGATCAGGCAGCTCTGGACGACTCTGGGAGTCTCTTTAACTCTGTAGGGTCTCGGAGTTCCACTCCACAACATCCTTTGCTAATGATGAGGAACTCTGGGCAGAACTCCCCTGCTCAGCAGCACTCGAGCCCCCGCTTAAGTGGCCCGGCCCAGAGCCTGGCAGGGGGACTGCAGAGTGCAGAGGCTCAGAAGATCTTTGCCGAAGGAACAAAGGGGGACCTGCAGTCTGATGCAGCGTTTTCAGATCCTGAGAACGAGGCCAAGAGGAGAATCATCTTTACAATCTCTCCTAATACAGGACATGTAAAACAATCCCCTTCCAGCAAGCACAGCCCTGTGCCCGCCAGCGCCCGGCCGGACGGCGGCCAGGCCCACGCGCAGGACGGGAAGAAGCGGGGCCGGCGGAAGAGATCCTCCACTGGGAATCCCAGCGGGAACGCCGCCGTCTCCCCGAAACGCAAACCCCTGCCCTCGGTGGCCGGGCTCTTTACGCAGCCCTCGGGGTCGCCGCTCAATATCAACTCCATGGTAAGGGCCCCACGGGAGGAGCTGTGCTTTGGGAAAGCTCTTGGAATTAGGGATAAGCTGCAGGCTCCCAGGCTGGAGCTGGAATTGCTGTGGAGGCTCTTTGCAGCAATTCTCCTGCCTCTCGTTTTCACGGAGTTGGTGAACAGTTTGTGTGTAAGCAGAGCGTCTTCAAAGAGCTCTTTGCTCTCAGAGCATTAAAAATTAAAAATAATCTCTCATGACAAAGAGCTTGTTTCTGCAGTGGAGTTGATTTTTGAGGCTGTAGATTCAATATTTTGAAAATAGTTTAAGCTGAGATTGACTAAACAGCAGAGGAGTGCCAGAAGCATATGGCATCCTCGCTAATGAAGCCAGCTAGAGAGTTGTGTGCATGTGATCCTGCAGTGTCGTTTGAGAAGAAAAGGTTTATCCCAGGTCTTCATTTCTGCCTTCAAACATAAAATCAAGGAATGAGAATTAGCTGGTTTCCCAAGTTCCATTTAAGCTTTTGCCCCAGTTCTCGTGCAGGAGGTGGGATGTAGCAGCAGCAGTGCTAAACCAGCAGCTGTTGGATGTCCCAGAGCAAGTTACACCTGCATTAATGTCCTTAACAAGATGCCTTTCCAGGGATACTCTCATCTGTAACTGCTTTCTCTCCTTCTCACCCAGGTCAATAACATTAACCAGCCCTTAGAAATAACAGCCATTTCCTCTCCTGAAAACTCCCTGAAGAACTCTCCTGTTCCTTACCAGGACAATGACCAGCCCCCAGTGCTGAAAAAGGAGAAGCCCCTCGTTCAGACCAACGGTGTCCATTACTCCCCCCTGACATCGGATGACGAGCAGGGCTCTGAGGATGAGCACAATAGCAGCAGGTGAATGCACAGGCACCGTTCCAGGATGAGGTTTCTCTCAGGGCTGATAACACTGCTCTCAGCAGCAGGGGTGTGTTTAAACCTCTTTGTTCCCCTTGCTTGGAGGCCCATCCCATTATCCCAAACCTCGTACGTGGCTGAAGCTGTGAACAGGGAAGGCATTCAGGCAGTAGAATGTGGGAACCTGCTGCTGCTGCTGTGCTTGCAAGGCTGGCAGGGCCTGGCCTCGGAGAGAACTGGTGGAGAAATGACTGAGGGAAATGGAGGAGACTGAGGGGAGGCTCCTGGGGGCTGCAGCTCCTCCCGAGGGGAGGCGGAGGAATTAAACAACTGAAAATTGAGAGAAGAGGAAGCAATACCTTAAGCAGATCCTGACAGAAGTATCCGGTGCTTGGGAGGTTTAGGTTGGATATTGAGAAGAAGTTCCTGCCCCCAAGGCTGCTGGGCACTGCCCGGGCCCCCCAGGGAATGGGCCCGGCCCCGAGGCTGCCAGAGCTGCAGGAGCGTTTGGACAGCGCTCTCAGGGATGCCCAGGCTGGGGTTGTTGGGGTGTCTGTGCAGGGCCAGGGGCTGCACTGATGATCCCTGAGGGTCCCTTCCAGCTCAGGATACTCCAGGATTCTGTAATTTTCTTACTGTGCTGCTTTGTAGGAGCACTGAGGTTGTGTGTGATCTCTAAGGATTTGTCTCCTGCTCACTCCCAGTTTAAAACTTTGTTCAATTCCTGCCCCAAACTATTGATGTGTTACCCTGGAAACGGATTTCTTTGCACCCTTTGCCTGCCTGTGGGGTGCAATATTTTTCTTGTTTCAGATGCTGGAAAACTGTCCAAGGGCAGGGCTAGATGGGATATTGGGAAGGAATTGTTCCCTGGGAGGGGGGTGGGGAGGCCCTGGAGCAGGGTGCCCAGAGCAGCTGGGGCTGCCCCTGGATCCCTGGAAGTGCCCAAGGCCAGGCTGGACATTGGGGCTTGGAGCAGCCTGGGACAGTGGGAGGTGTCCCTGCCATGGCAAGGGTGGAATGGGATGAGCTTTGAGGTCCAGCCCAACCCAAAACATTCCATGATTCTGTGAGAAATAACCACAATAGAAATGTGGTTTGACTTCTTGTTTTGAAAGAAAAACAACAAAGTTCTCTGAACGTGCACTAATCCCCTCAAAGAGCAGTAATTCTGTAATAGCTCCTGCTTAAAGTTTGTGATGGGTGTTTTGATTCTTATAAATTCCTTTAGTGACACAAAACTGTGGGGCTGACTTGGTTTTTATACTCTCCCATCTGATAAGACCTGATCATGAGGAGTGTAGGTTGTGAGGGTAAATGTACAACAGAAGGTTTGCTATAAGTGCTATAACCTTTCTATTTTCCCACTAGAATTGAGAGGAAAATTGCAACAATATCATTGGAAAGCAAATCTCCACAGAAGACTGTTGAAAATGGTACGTGTGAGGAACGTGAATTGTTTGTGGTTATGGCTGGGCCTGGGGATGGGTGAAGCTGTGTCGGAGCTGCTGGACAAAGTGCAGTTTTTAATCATCATTAAGTGGCTGCTAATTATAGATTTTGGGTCACTTCTTTCTGTAGTCACAGGTCACCAAAGATCTGACCAGTTTTTTACTGACTCAGGGTTTGAGGAGGGATCTGTAGGATAAAGGTAGGGGGGAAAAGCAGATCAGTGTTCTCAAACTTCTCCAGAGTGTTCAACTGAATTTTAAGGACTTTAAGGTGACTTCACAAATATTTCTGCCTTTGGATCAGAAATAGAATTACAGACTGATAAAAGGTGGGTGTTGAAGGATAAAAAACGTGGGTGCTGCCCAGAGAAGGGAACGGAGCTGGGGAAGGGGCTGAAACACCAGGAGTGGCTGAGGAAGCTGGAAAGGGGCTCAGCCTGGAGCAAAGGAGGCTCAGGGGGGACCTTGTGGCTCTGCACAACTCCCTGACAGGAGGGGGCAGCCGGGGGGGTCGGGCTCTGCTCGCAGGGAACAGGGACAGGAGGAGAGGGAATGGCCTCAGGCTGGGCCAGGGGAGGCTCAGGTTGGATATTGGGGAAAATTTCTTCACAGAAAGGGTTGTCTGGGGCAGTGGTGGAGTCACCATCCCTGCAAGCGTTCAAACAACAGTGGAGGTGGCACTTGGGGACATGGTTTAGTGGTGACCATGGTGGTGGTGCTGGCTGATGATCTTAAAGGTCTCTTCCAACCTTAAGGACTCTGTGATTCTATCAAACCCCATTCTCAAGGGGCAGATTTAGTGAATGCTGTTTATTGACATTTGTAAACCTTCCCCCCCCAACCAGGTGGCAGCTTATCGGGGAGGAAACAAGCACAAAGCAACGAGAACATGAACAGCAGCAAATGGAAATCGACTTTTTCACCGATATCCGACATCAACCTGACCAAAACCACAGACAGCCCCTTGCAGGCGGTGTCAGCTCTGAGCCAGAACTCCCTGTTTGCCTTCAGGCCTCCCTCCGAGGACGGGCTGGCCATGGACACCAAGGTCCCGGGACACCCCAGGAAAAGCCTGGCTGTGCCCTCGGACGGGCTGAGCCCTGGCACAAACCCCCCCAACGGCTTCACCTACAACGGGGGCCTGTCCAGCGAGCTGGGCTTGCACGGCTTCATGGACAGCGCTGCTCTTCCACACAAAGCTCCGGACGGGACGGCTTCCAATTGCTCCCTGGGGTTCCCCTCGCAGCGAGGCAAAGACCTGGGGGTGTCGGACACGAACCTTTTCCTGAACAAGAGGCAGCTGGAAGGTCTGGGCAGCAAGGGAGAAGAGCTGAGCCGGCCAGGGGTGAAGGGCAAAGAGCTCAGCGAGCTGAGCGTCCGAGCGGGGGGGTCTGCGGAGAAAAACTCTGTGCAGCACAACGGGAAGGTCGGCAAGGGAAGGGACCGAGATGTGGAGTTTAAAAATGGCCACAACCTTTTCATTTCTGCTGCTGTTTCGTCTGGTGGCCTTCTGAATGGTAAAAGCCTTTCTACTGCTGTCTCCTCAGCAGGGACCCCAGCGCCGTCTGTCCCGACGCATCATCCTTTCCTCAACACTCTGACCACTGGATCGCAGTTCCCCCTCGGCCCCATGGCCTTGCAAGCAAACCTCAACTCGGTGACAAATTCCTCAGTATTGCAGTCCTTATTTAATTCAATGCCAGCTGCTGCCAGTCTGGTCCACGTGTCATCAGCTGCAACCAGACTGACTAATTCTCACACTATGGGGAACTTCTCTCCTGGGGTTACAGGTGGAACAGTTGGAGGTAGGCAGAACTCTTTCTCTGGTATAAGACAGGGCCTAAAGGAAAGTCTGACACTGCCTCTCCAGGGGTGAAACCCTTTCATTTCTACAGGATGTGAAGCAGATCTGTCCCACATAACCAGTCTCCTCTCTCTCTCTCTCTCTCGGAATTGCTAGGATGAGTTCAGTTCCCCACAGTGAAATCTCATGAGCTTTGTCTGCTAGATGAGCTTGTTGTACCACCTTAATGAAACAATACACCCAGACTTTGTGATTGATAATGTTTGCTTGTTCAGATGTTGCTGTGTTGGAACCAACTTAGGTCTGCCTGCAGGTAACAGATTTCACTTGTGCTGGTATCATGTTAAGGATCTCTAACTTGTCAACTTGAGTAAATGTTGAGATTAGGCCTTGAATGGATTTAGCATGATCCAGGAGGAGCAGAACATCAGAGGAGCTGGTGTTGGGAGTTCTGTAGCGTTCTGGCCCTTGAATGGACATGAAGAGCATTTCTTGGCCAGGAAGGGCAATGCCATATGCACCTTGCACTTCTGGGATTCTGCACAGGCTTGGCTTCTGTGGCCCACACCGGGGACAAGCTGGCAGGACTAGAAGATAGGCTGAACCTGCCATTTCTAAGTGTCCAGGGCAGTTTTTCTTACCTGTCCATAATCATTCAGGCACCATGTCGGGAAATCCTAACTCTCACATCTCTCAGCACGTAGATTTGCTGGAATTACAACTCCCCTCTGCTGCCCTGTAAGTGGGGGAGCAGGAGGGTGGGGAGGGAAGAGCAGCACTTTGAGTCTTCAGATAACCAACTCTAAAGACCACTTCTAATCTCATCAAAACTCTGCCCGTGTGGTATAGAACTGACAGTTCTTGGGTCTGACCATTTTTCCTCGTGGCATTTAGAGGTTGGCAGTAGGAAAGGTAAGTGGAACCTTTTGTACCTCCTGGCCTGCACCATTATCTCTTCATTGCTTGCTGCCTTCTCACGCTGCATATTTTTGTATGGGGCTGTAACTATTATAATTTTGCTTTTTGTTTGTTTGTTTGTTTTTTCTTTTTTTTTTTTTTCTTTTTTGTTTTGTTTCTCTTGTCACTTGAGACTGTACAAAGCCCATCTGTTGAAGCTGAGTTTTTCTCTCCTGTTTGCAGGTATTTTTAACCATGCGGTGCCTTCTGCCTCCTCTCCTCATCAATTTGGAGCCAGTTTCAGCAGCAGTGCTGTCTCTAGCAGCACCGTGCTAAGCTTAAACCCTCTGCAGGCTGTTGCCAGCACCTCATCCTCATCCTTCCCACCCTCTTCCTCTAATTTAGTAACATCTAGTGAGACTAGACCTGCTCAGCACCTCAACAGAGCGCCAGTGCAATCTGTCTTCCATCCCCCTCCGCCCCCTCCTAACGTGTCCTTGCCTCCCCCTCCTCCTTTACTCGCTTCTAACTCCGAGCCTGCTCTCCTGCAGAACCTGCCCTCCATCCCCCCCGGCGAGACGTTCCTGCCCTCCTCCTCCTCCTTCTCCTCTGCTCCTGTCCAGTCTAACTCTTCTTTGTCTATTAAACTGGCTTCTCTCCAGCACAAACCCTCCCGCCCCTCCTTTACAGTCCATCACCCACCCCTGCCCCGCGTGCTCCCGCAGCCCAACGCCGCTGGCACGGCCGCTATGTGGGTGACCCTTGGCATGCAGCCTCCTTATGCTTCGCACCTTTCGGGGGTTAAGCCACGATAAAGAGCTTGCTTAGCTAACAGTTCTTGTTTTGTAAGGTAAGGCCAGACACAAAACCAGAGGAGTTTGCGTGCGACGTGCTCACTGACGCTTCTTCCTTTGCAGAGAGAGGTCGGGGCCGGGCTCTGTCAAACAGAAACCTCTGAAATGGGGAAAGCGACCTCTAAAATGGGGGAGAGAAACCTCTAAAATGGGGAGAGAAACCTCTAAAATGTGAGGAGCAAATCACCCGGTGGCAGAGGATGGAAAGTGTTGATGCTCTCTGTTTTGGGAGTCAGGATTTCTCGACAAGGAGTGCTTGCAGGGGTAGCTCTGCTCTTGCTCAGGGTTATGTTCAGGCTAAGATCTCTTCCTAGAAAGAGAGAGTGTTCTTTCTGGAGGTAGTAACAGGAGGAAATGTCTATTTTTCATGTGGTTTTATACAGTTGTTGGAAGTGGGTGTTGCCCATCTGATCCCCCTCCCCTCCTGCACAGCCTGTTTATCCCAAACCAGTCCTCGTCCGTGGCATTGAGGTGCCCAAAGGTGCCTCTTTGTGACTGTATGTGACAACGTGGTGGTCAGTAAAAACTGCCAGACAACAGCAGCTACTCTAAATAGTCATAAAGTTCAAAATCTCTAGGTTATAAGCTTCAGCTTTGCTTGGAGAGCAAATTCCCTGGGCCTGCAGTGCAGTCAGTGTCCCCTGCATCACTGCAAACACAACCACAGGTAGCAGAGAAGGGCTGTGACTCCCCTGTCACTTCCCTGTGCTGGACTCTCTGCCAGGGCTGGCAGGAACAGTCTCAGCAGATGTTTTCTTTATGCCCACAAGCCCTGGGAGCACAGGGAATGTGCAGGGGGAAGTGGGAGCAGGAGAGGAGGGTTCTGGAGGCTGTGTGCATTTCTCCTGAAGCAGGGGTTTATTGAACTGTCTCTAGAGCAACTCCAGAATAAACTGTACCACCACAGAGCTGGGTACTGTGGTTCATGCAAACACTCTGTGGCAATCCTGCTGTACCAACTCGTGCTTGCCAAGTGCATCCAGCGTGTCCGGCCCCGGAGCTGGCTCCGTGCTTTCCTTGTAGGTCTTTGATGTTGTTGCTGTCCGCTGGTACCAAAGCTACAAACGTGGTTGAACACACTTTGCTGCTTATAAAACTCAATTACAACCTACCTGAGAGAGCCTCTGTGCATTGTGTGTAGTGTCTTCCTCATCAAATTCCTCCTCAGACACCATAAACCCCTGGTTAGGCTTTTGGGAGGCACGTAAGTATCGCCAGGTCCTTCCCCGCAGCGAAGGGAGGCTGAGGAAGGGCTTTGTGTGCCAGCAGAGAGGTGTGGGCTTGGAAAACCCTGGATAGAGACAGGATGGGGATGGTGAGGAGGGTCAGTTTGGGGTGTGTGTAGTGAGAGCAGCGTGAGAGTCTCTGCTGGAGTTACCTGGACCTGAGGCCATGCTAGACTAGGATCCCACAAGTGTGACAGTCCCTGAAAACCTTTGAGAGTAGAGGTGAGGCACAAAAGGGACTTGTAGGAGAGTAGCTGGGTGCCAAATCTGGGTTGTGGAGCACAGGAGCAGAACTGGTGGTACCAGAGGTGGTTGTGATGCCAAGCCCTGTGACTTGAACTCAGTTCAGGTGTTTGAGCAGTGACCTTGACTTCAGTGAGAACAGATGTGCTCAGTCCTTGAGGAAGCAGGGCTGGAACCAGGAATTGGGGACTAAAATCACCTGCTTTGCTTCTGTTCTCTGGAGCCAGGCTGGGAGAGCTGGGGGTGCTCACCTGGAGAGGAGAAGGCTCCAGGGAGAGCTCCGAGCCCCTTGCAGGGCCTAAAGGGGCTCCAGGAGAGCTGCAGAGGGACTGGGGACAAGGCATGGAGGGCCAGGAGCCAGGGAATGGCTTCCCAGTGCCAGAGGGCAGGGCTGGATGGGAGATTGGGCAGGAATTGTTCCCTGGGAGGGTGGGCAGGCCCTGGCACAGGGTGCCCAGAGCAGCTGGGGCTGCCCCTGGATCCCTGGCAGTGCCCAAGGCCAGGCTGGACATTGGGGCTGGGAGCAGCCTGGGACAGTGGGAGGTGTCCCTGCCCATGGCAGGGGTGGAATGGGATGAGCTTTGAGGTCCCTCCCAACCCAAACCATTCCATGATTCACAACATCTCTCTCCCACAACAATAACAAAACTCAAAGCAGATTAACTTGTGCTATAAAAATGTAAAATACTGAGGGGAGAAATACCTTTCTTATTCTTTTTCCCCCCACTTGGTGTCTGTCCCATAGGACAGAGTTCAACACAGTCACAGCTTGAAACACTGCAGCGTTTGGAGGGGCCCGGTGTCCCTTGGAGCATCCGTCCTTTAATTGGGATTGGATCAAGATTTGCTTCACCTGAGGAGGTCTTGGAGCAATGTAGGAATGATTGACACATCTAACAACACAGCAGATTTTTGCCTTTTTTATTTAGATGAGTCTCTTCCTCTCCTGTTGTGCAGGTAACTAGGATTTCTACCTCAACCCAATGTGACCTATGCAAGGACAACGTGGACCAACTTCACTCGGCTTCCACTGAAAGGTGCTCACCTGGCCTGTGCAGGGGTTTCTACTCTCTTACTACTGGACAAAAATAAAAACCATAAAAAAGACCTAAACAACAGAGCAAATATTTACTGTGAATCTGAGTAAAAAAAAAAAAAAAAAAAGAAAAAAAAAAGGAAAAAAAAAGAAAAAAAAGGCAAAAGAAATGCTTAAAGCTCCAGTTTGTATTGTTGATAGTTTAGATAAAGTATTTATCTTTTTTTTAAAGTGAAAACAATTTTGACTTATTTTATTCCACCTAGACTCATAAATACAAGTTATTATTATTAAATTCTCTGAATACTAAAGGACTGGCACACCAGCAGAGATGTTAAAGAGCCTCCTCGGTGCTATTTTGTCCGTCAGAACTGTGCCTCTGGTTTGAATCCTTGGTGCTGATTTTGGGGGGGTTGACCAATGCCAAACCCAGTTCTCAAAGGTCTGCAGATTGTTTATTCCCCTGACTCTGTTCATATCCCAAAATCTGCTTGCTTGGCTGCAGGGGAGCGACAGAGGAAGGAATTCTCCTCCCTGGGGGTTTGATTTGGACTGAGCCAGGCGCTTTTTAATGGGTGGGTTTTAATTGAGTTTGTGACTAACGAGGGCTCTGTGCTCCCCTCTGGAGCAGCCTGGGCAGGCACAGTTGCAACAGGAGAAATCCAAGTCCTGCCCCATCCCAACTACTTCCCTGGGCCATTTGCAGTTGCTGGTGGCACTCGGGTCACTGTGAATTTTGGTAGCTGGTTGGTAACTCTTTCTTGGGGCTTATGAACAGGGTGTGGGGTCAGTGGTGTTGGTGCAGCCCTTTCCCAGCACGGGGAAGACTGAACATTGTGCTTCTGTCCTGCTGCAGGGCACAGACTTGCTTAGCTCGTTGTTTCTCTGTTCCAAGCACGACGCATTTCGTTGGTAGGGTTTTGATTCTTGACTCCGACCTGGCTTGGCCGTGTCCCTGGATTGCCAAGGTGCTTTTTGCTATCGTGTTCCTTTGCTTTTGGGTAGGTTCTTGAATGGTAGTTCACAAAAACACCCCGAGCTGGCTGCCTGTGCTGCCACTGTCCCCCCTGGGGCAGGGACCTGTGTTGTGACTCGGTGTCGTGTGTGCAGGAAGGGCTGATTTTACAGAGGTCTGATGAGAACTTGTGAGTTTCCTATATTGTATTTCCTTTATTTTTAGGTTTTACAATGCACAATAAACCTGTAAAAACTTATTTATTCAAGTGCACAAAGTGAGGAGGAGAAGGAGGATCCGTTCAAGTGGGAATCAGGCTGGTCTGAGTTCAGGCTGGGCCAAGCACTTATAAAGGAAACTGCAGTAGAAAGGGGATTGCAGCAGCAAAATGACTGGAAAAAAGTCACGTTCAGGCTTTGGGAAACACCTCCCTGCTGGCCCTGGTGCTCAGAGGGGCAACACTATGTCCTTAAATCCCTTCTAGTGCTCCCTGGTGAGTGTCCGCTGCAGCCATCAGGCACTGGCAGGAGCTCCATGGAGCATCCCGGGGTCACAAACAGCAGCTCAGCTCCTGCCTCTGGCTGTGGGCTCAGTGAGGTCCCTGTGCCCTCCTGTGCTCTCCTGTGCCTGGATCCAGGAGGGCTGGGAGTGCTTGGAGAGCGGGTGAGGGGCTGCAGCAGCTCCCACCCTCTGCAGGGTTCAGTTCTCATCCTGGGCAGTCTTAGGAGACATTTAGGACCAGGTGCAGTTGTTCTGTGATTCCTGAGCGTGTCTTCCATAGGAGCCTCTGTGTGCAGACTCTGGGGATCTGCCTTTGCCTCCTCATCCACTGGGAAGGGCAGGGCCTGAAAGCCCTGGGAGTTGGGGGCATTTTGGATGTTTTCTGCTTTGTGTGTGGGACAGGGTGTGTCCTGCTGAGGGACTGGCAGGCCGAGGGAAACCCGGAAAAAGGGC
>NW_008236193.1:163652-177628 GCF_000691975.1 Corvus brachyrhynchos | reverse complement strand
CAGGAATGCTGGGAGGGTGAGAGCTGAGGAACATCCAGTAGCTTCTAGTAGGAGCCAAACACAGTGTATGTCCTGGAATCCAGGAGCACAATGTAACCCAGATGTTTTGCAGCTGGGAGTTGGGCAGCTCCAGCTTCTTCCCCAGCACACAGCAGAGTGCTGGGGCCTCTGGAGACTGCAAATGAGTGATTGCTGGAGGGGCAGCAGCCTTAATTAATTTCCTAATTACCTCTCCCCCATCATTTATATCTCTGGTGAGAGAGAGAGAGGAGGAAATATGAGTAGAAGCTTTTCATCCCCCGATTTTATCAGATCCTTTCCTGCAGAGGGACCAGGACGTGGTGCCCCTTGGAGCTCTTGTACCTCCCCTTCACCTCCAGCCACAGAGATCCAGGAGGAAAACTTGGCTGCCATCCCTTGTCCTGGTTTGGTTGGTGCCCAAGGCACTCACAGGATCCATGCTGGAGAAGGAACCACCCCACAGATTCCATGGAACCCTCTGTGCTTCCCGGCACTGGCCCTGCGGACACGGGGCACTCCCTGCATGAGGAGGGACAGATCCTTGTGGGAATGATGTGCTCTGCATCCAGCAGCTCAGGAGTCAGTGTCAGGGGAGCCAGACTGAGCTGTCAGAGAGGTCAGGGGTGGCCTGGGCTCTGTCTCCTCACAGCTGGACTCGCTGATCTGAAAGATCTTTTCCAACCTGAACAATTCTGTGATTCCAGAACCCTTTGGAGCAAAGGCCCCCGGCGAGGAGTTTGTCACTGCTCTCTGGAGGGTGTTGAGGAAAAGCAAAGCCCGTCTGTCCCTCGCTGTCACCTCTGGTCCCTGCTGTGGTCCCCAGCCAGTGTCCAAGGCAGGGCTGGCTCAGGAGCAGCCCTGGGAATGGGCAGCACAACCCGTGGACTCAGCACTCGGCTGTGACCGAGCCACTTCCAACCCCCCAGGATTTCCGAGTCTGTGACTCTCCAGACATCATCTGGGAAGGCCCAAGGAAACCAGACCCAGGGATGAATCTTTGGGATTCCTGGGAAGGGATCCAGTCTGCCTGAGCATCAGCCTTCTCCTACCTGTGCCCCAGTGCCTGCTGGCATCCCAGTGCCTGCCGTTCCCACCCTGTTCCACACTGGTGGAATCCGGAGCTGCTCTGGCCGTGCCGGTGTCTTCCCCCCACCCCAGGCCCTGCACTGGAGCTGCTCCTGGCAGCAATTCCCAAATGGTGCTTCCAGAGGGTGCCTGCTCAGCACTGAGGTGGGAAGCCAAATGGTGCTTCCAGAGGGTGCCTGCTCAGCACTGAGGTGGGAAGCCAAGGGAGCACTTTAGGACTGGAGCCTCGGCCCTGCCTGAGCTGGGAGATGTTTTTGCCAAGAGATTTCCTGGTTTTGTCTTCCTTCTCCCTGACCTTTTATTGCTTTGCTGTCATCTGGGGCAAGCTCAACTTGAAATCGTGGAGTCACAGAACATCCTGAGTTGGAAGGGACCTGGAGGCTCATCGAGTCCAGCTCCTGGCCAGTATGTTACTCCTCAGTCTGCACATTGGGAAGAGCTTTCACCTGGCTGCAGGCAGACCTTGGAGCTGGTGGAATCTGATCTGTGTGGCCCCAGCCGTGACCTCTGGAACACTGAGCCAGAAGCTGAAACCTGTTTGCAATAATTGAAGATTCTCTGGAGCAATCAAAGCCAAACAGTTCCAGAAAAAGAGAATTTCTCCTGCCTTACCACATCCTGCCGGTGCCGGGTCCCGCCGTTCCGGGGCTGTCACAGCTCCCCCTCCTCCACGCCCCTGCTGCCAGCGAGGGACTCACCAGGAAGCCAAAGCACATCTTGGAGCACATCTGTGCCAAAAAAATGGAACTTCCTGAGTGCTGTGCTGAGGAAAACCTGTCCCTGCTGCTCAATGTCAGCCTTGAGGAACAAGACTTGCGTGGGCTCTTCCTTTTTTGGGGATTTGCCACCTCTGGCTCGCCAGGCCCAGTCCCCTGGGACCCACGGTGCTGGGAGGGCTCCAAAGACACCGGACCTAAATTTGGGATTTGCTGCAGATGAGTCATTCAGCAGCAATTCTTCTTCCATCAGTCAGGGGTGTGGGGACACCCAGCAGCTGGATTGCTGAGGGAGAGAGCAGGAAAACATTGCTGAGGATGTAGAGGCTGGATCCAAGCTGGTGCGAGGGATAAGGGGCATGAGGAGGTGTCCCTCCATCACCTCTTGGTTTGGCACAAACAAGGCCCTTCCCTGTAGGAAGGTGTGGGTCAGTCTGGACAGCCAGGGAACATCTTCACCTCAGCTCAGTTGTGGATGCAGTGGGAGAGAGAAGAAGGAAGGAGAAGCAGCTTTTTAGGGAAGCAGCAGGGAGTGCAGCACATCCTCTCTGTCCCTGACATTCCGGGACTGAGCGTCATCTCCAGCTCCTTCTTTCAGCAGGCATTTGTGTCTCCTCCACCAGACAGATCAGAAATTCTTGTGCCTCTATCTCTTTTCCTTCCTTCCAGCACTTTATCTTCCAGTGCACCCCTTGTGCTCCCCCTGCTCTTGGCTGGGGTTGTGCTCCGGGCTCAGCCTGGCAGGGGAGGTGGGATTCCCCTGTGCCAGGACTCGCTGCTGGGATCAAGCTGAGCTTGGAGGGTCTGAGTCTGGGTTCACACCCACAGCCCCTGAAGTCCCCCAGGCAGGAAGGTGACATCACTTGGTCGTGAATGGATTTACTCATCTCTTTTTGCATCCAGAGATTCCAAATCCCCAGGATTTGACACTCCTTGGTGTGAAACTCGCCCAGCTCTGGGTCATGCTCAGTTCAAGCGCTGAGTCACTTTCTTCTTTCTTAAGTCAAACTTGATCCTTGAGGACGTCACTTGAGCAATTTCAGCCTGGAGTGGAGAGGTTTCCAGCCTGATCAGCTCTTCCATCCCACCTGGAAACATCTCCAGTTGGAGCATTGCTCCAGAGCTGCTCGGGGCTGTCTCTGCCCTCACCCCGCTGGGGACAGGTTTCCTTCTGAGATGTGTTGGGGTCACTTCTTTAAGCTCCTTCTTCAGGGTTGGACTAAATGACCTGTAAAGGTGCTTTCCAATCTTTCCAAACTGTTCTGGTTCTCTGTGCAGACACATCTGGGAGGAGCTGGGTGAGAGCCAGACCTGCCTCACCTACTGCTCCTGCACCTCCACCCCAGTGCTGTGGGGTGCAACATTTGGCAGCTCAGGCACTCCCCACCACAGTGGATTTACTGCCCGTGGTCATTGGTTCCATCTCATCCCAACCTTCCCCTGGAAAACTGTGGATCTTCCTGTTCTGCTGGGCTGCCCCTTCCAGGGGAAGGTCTTTTCTTGTGGCCATGGACAGGCAGCCTGGGGCTTGGTTCTTGCTGGGACTGTGTGTTCAGAAAGCAACATCTGCTCCTCTGGTATTTTTCCACTCGGAGGAGAGTCCAGGCAGAGGAGAGCCCGAGGGAGTGGTGGCAGGAGAGTCCCAGGGTGCAGAGCTGCTGGGGACACCCAGGCCTGGCTCGGGGGGACCCCAGCGCTTTCAGCTCCTCTGAGTCCCTTCAGGGCCCCGGGATGCTCCCGCTTCCCTCCCTGCTCCTGCTGATTGCTGGGAGAGGAGACTCCCAGCACTGGGAGCTGTTCTCAGGCTGCTGAAGGTGATTCCCCTCCTGCTCAGCCTTCCCAGCCCCTTCCTTCCCTCCTCAGCCGGGTCTGGAGCACCCCCGAGCCCTGGGGACACCTGCACTGCCCGGCCCGGGGTCGCTGCCCCCACGGAGCAGCCGTTCCCGAGGGTTCCCTGCTGTGTCCTGGTGCTGATGCCGAGGTGGCTTCGCTTGCTCACCCCCCCTGTGACCCATTTGCTTTCGGTGCTGGAATTCGCCCTCTGACCCAGAGGATTCTCTGGGTTTTGTCCTGGATAACTCCACCCTGGAGTTCTCCCAACTCCCAGGGGTGGCTGCTGTGGAAAATTCTGCTTTTCTGGTTGTTTTGCCTGAGCCAAAAGCACAGAGAGGATGAAGGGTTGGGAGCAGGGGAGGGCCTTGGGCAGGGCTGTGAACCCAAAATCCTTCTGGGGAGCAGAAACTACACAGTGTTTTTGTGAACTATCTTTGCAGCACTGAGGAAAAATCACAGGAGTTGGAGTTTTGGGAGCACAGATGTGCAGTCAGTGTATGAATATTTGAAGTTTTACTGGTTTTAAAGGGTTTTTTCTTCCTTTTTTTTTGCTCCGTTTCCATTTTCCGCTCCATTTGCGGATCAGGTTTTCACTAAAAGCTGGAGTTCCAGTTTCAAAATGTTGTTGTGCCATATTTTATTTATCCTTATACATTATAAATATATAAATATCTATTTAGACTAAATATTGCATTGAAAGATGCTGTTATTGGGAACTTCAGGGTTTAAACCCAAGACAAAAAAAATGGGAAATAATTCTCCAGTACTTTTGCTGTTTGGGACCTTCTCCCTGAAGGGCTCCTTGAGTTCTTTGTGGTGTAAAAACAAAATCACATCCAAAAATTCAATGTTTGATGATGCTAACCCTGAAGTTCTCAGGTTTGTGATCCTTTGGTTTTCTCGAGGTACATCTGGTTGCTTTTCTGGTGGAGTCAAATGATTTTTTTAAAAGGTTTCATCTCTGGAGTTATTGAGGAAAAGGTGGAATGGGTTGATCCATCCTGCTTGGCTTTTTTAACCTATTAATGTTTGAAGTGATCGATTTCCAATTAAAACCCAACTTTTTAGGTCTCTGTTCTACTTAAACTTTTTAGGAGTGAGAGCCTGCCCTCGCTGAGTGGGACTTGGATGGGGAAAGCAGTAGATGATGAGGTTGCTGTTGCTCAGGAATTGATTAGTAAACTTTTAACTACTAATAAAAATCCATTCTTCAATGGATTTTTTTGAAAAACCCATTTTCTTAGGACAGTGATATGGGATGTTTCCTAGTAAATAGGAATTAGTTTATATAATTTAGCCTATTAAACTGAATTATTTAAAATTCAAACTTCCCCTAATTTATCTCCTTTTTTTTTTGGTTTTCTTTTTTGTTTTGGTTGTTTTCTTTTTTTTTATACTGGTAAGTTGTCCTGTCATTCCTTTCATTCCTGCATAGCAGTAGTGTGAATTCTGGTGTGTATATATGTATGTATAATATATATATTTCCACCCTGCCTTTCTAATTCTCCACAATGTAAGAGTTAGTTTTTGCTCCCCTCCCTCCACTTAATTTCTCGTGTCTCCCTTGATTTGTAATTGAAACGATGCTTTGAAGTTTTGTCTTTATATTAAAGTGTCTGTATTTTAATACACTGAGCTCTTGTGGACTTTCACTGTCTCAGCAAGGACGGGCTGGAATCAGGAGGGAAATGGGATTTGGGGGGGGCACAGAGGGACAGGGACCCCTGAACCAGGTGGCACCTTCAGCTCTGAGGGTTTGGGGATCCTGTGCTGGGCACTGGGGAGGGACAGCAGGGCCTGGGGACAGCTCTGGGCCCAGCAAGGGACAGGGAGGGGCTGGAGCGTGTCCAGAGAAAGGAACGGAGCTGGGGAAGGGGCTGGAACACCAGGAGAGGCTGAGGGAGCTGGGAAAGGGGCTCAGCCTGGAGCAAAGGAGGCTCAGGGGGGACCTTGTGGCTCTGCACAAGTCCCTGACAGGAGGGGCAGCCGGGGGGGTCGGGCTCTGCTCGCAGGGAACAGGGACAGGAGGAGAGGGAACGGCCTCAGGCTGGGCCAGGGGAGGTTTGGGCTGGATATTGGGAAAATTTCCTCACAGAAAAGGCTGTAAAGCACTGGAAGGGGCTGTCTGGGGCAGTGGTGGAGTCACCATCCCTGGAAGCATTCAAAGTGTGGATGTGTGGCACCTGGGGACAAGGGACAGCCTTGGCAGTGCTGGCTCATGGGTGCACTTAATGATTTTTTAGAGGTCTTTTCCAACCTTCCACGATTCCCCACCCCACGCAAGCTTTGTTCCCCTTTGGCCAGCAGGGTCACCAGTGCATCAAACCCACAGCCAGCCAGGGATGTGGTCAAACCTTGGAGCTGGAGGCCACAAACACTTCCTGAGCTCCTTCCCTGCAGGATTTAAAACGAGACACAGCCCCAGCTTCACCCAGAGCCCCCCCAGCCCCTGGCTGGGCTGGGCCACAGCTACAGCCTGACCCAGCTCCTCCTCCTCCACAGGTTTGTCACCAGAGGCACTGGCTGCAGTGCCAAAAGCATGAGTTGGAATTCACCTTTAAAGGTCCTTCCAACCCCAACTATTCTCTGACTGTATGAAAAAGCCTCTCCAAAGCCCCTCAGCCATGCCCAGCTGGCTCCTGAGCAGGAACCACACCTGGTGCCCCTGGGCAGGCCCCTGAGCTGGCTCCAGCCACCCCTCCCAGGACGGTTCTGGTGCTGTAGAACGGCTCTGACCACCACAAAGATTAAAACAGGATTTATTGGGAATGTTCACTGTACAACAGAGAAATGGCTTCAGTTGGCTCTCAGGGAGCCTGGACCCAGCTCTCACTGAAACACAACAAGCAAAGTCATCAGAGTGTGAAAAACGAGCAATTGTCTGTAAATCACCAGCAGTTGATGCAGATTTCAAAGTCTCTATAAAAGTACCATCCTCCCTGAATCCCACCCCATCTCCCAGCCCTGCCCTACAATGGATCTGAGCCCCTGGGCCTGGCCTGGCCCTGGCAACTCTTCACAGCTTTTGTTGTACATTCAGTTAAGAAATGCCATTGGTGATGAACACTTAAATCCGTGTTGGGCTTTGCTCTTGCTCACCCAACTGTTCCCTGGAACAGCAAATAAAACATCAATTTTCTGCACAGTGACACTGGGGGGTGGCAGCTCCACCTGGGAAAGGTGTGTCCAGCGAGGAGGCCACTGAGTCCTGCAAGGCACAGGTGACACATTTGCTACAGTGGTGGCAGGCCCAGCTGAGAACACAGCTCTGGGTGGTAAAAATGCAGGCTGGGCAGGATTAAAATGCACTTTGGAGTCATCCAAGGACACTGATTCCCTAAAGCACAGCTCTTGTGTGTTCCTGCCTTTAATCCCTCGCTGCTGCTGCCCCTGGAGCTGCCATCTGTCTGCAACCCCCCCGGGCTCTGCTCCCTCCCTGCTGCCCTTGGCTGATTTTGGTAATTTCTGGAGCAAGCACCTGGAATGATTCAAGGGACAGGGAGTATCTGGGGAGGGAAAAGGGAAAAATCTCGGCTTTGGGATTGTAACTAAAGCATCAGTGACAGGTGCCACTCTCCTGGCACTCAGCTGCATGAGGTAAGAGGGAACACCAGGATACCAAAGGCTGCAGTGTGGGCTCTGGTTTGGGCATTAATTCCCAGTTAAGAAGGAAAAGACCCAAAAATTCCCTTCAATCCCAGCTCAGAGGCTGCTCCACCCCCTCCCCAGGCTGGGCAGCTGGAGGGGAACGCCCAGAGCTGCAGCTCCCAAAGCTCAGGCCAAGCTCCCGCCCTGCCCCAGCCCCAGTCCTGGTGCCAGCAACCCCTGACAGTGACACCTGAGACCTTCCTCGGGGCCTTTCCTCAGTGTTTTCCTGGGCTGGTTCCAGGGAAGCTGCTCTGGCAGTCAGGATCTGGGTCTGCCGCAGCCCTGGGTGTGGGGAGTGTCCTCCAGCCCTCATTTCTGGGCAGTTTTCCTTGGTGCAGCCAGAGCCAGGGCTGATCCTACGGGGATGTTGTTCCCTAATCCTGATCTCTTCCTTGCAGGAGCTCCAGGGAAGGCAGCCCTGGTTCCCTGGCAGCTCACTGTGACCTCGGCACAGTTTTTTGGTCTGTCCCTTTGGACAAAAGGACACAGAGAGGGGAGAAAAGCTGCAGCAGTGGCTCAGGGAATGAAGGGTTAATGCCCGGCTGAGCTGGTGCATGTCCTGCAGCTCCAGCCTCCAGCCAAAGGGAGCAGCTCCTGCCTTTGCCAGCCTCTCCATCTGGCTCTCCTCCCTGGGAAGCTGGAGCACTGCAGAGCTCTGCAGGCAGGCAGGATCACACAGGGATCTCTCCCTGCCTTTGTTCCCTTGTGTTCTGCAGCTTTGTTCCTTTGGATGGGCTTATCCAGCCCCAGGAATGACAGAAAAGAAGACCCCAAAAGGCCGTGGCTGCACGGGGCTGCTGCCTTGGCACAGGGGAGCAGGTGCCCCTCTCCATCAGCTGGAGCTGTGGCTGAGCTGGAGGAATTCCCACTCCTCCCTCTCCCCATGAGCAGGAGAGGCAGGATGGGGTTAACCCTGGAGCCCAGAAATGCATCAGTCACAGCATCCTCTTACAGCAGGGATGGGCCCTGTGGCTCCTGGGAGGATCCTGAGCCAGGGAAGCTGAGCAGCCCCCTCGGGACAGGGACAGGGAAGAGCAGGAGAAGGGCTGGAGCTGGCTCGGGGTGGTCCCAGCAGCTCCTGGAGGGGAGCAGGTGCTGGGAGCTCACCCCAGGGTTGGGGAGCTCTGCTCCCACTGCAGTATCCACAGAGCAGCTCAGCGTCCCCAGCCGGGGAACTGGGAATGTGCAACGAATTCCCTTAAAAAATAATCATACAAACCGATTTGGGTAATAAATAAAAGAGTCACTTGGTCAGTGTGGGGAGCTGCTGTCCTTCCCAGGCGTTGGAGTGGAGCCAGGAGCCAGTTCCAGCCAGGTGGGGGGGTTACTGCCTGTGTGCTCCCAGCTGGAAACGAGCTTCCTCGGAGATTCCATACTGCTCCAGGGGGTCCTGCAGGGCAGGGAGCACAGGGAGGCACCAGTGAGATGCAGACAAAGCCCAGCAGCCCTTGGGACACACAGGACACAGCAGCGACCCGAGGTCCAGGGGAGCCACAGCCACCCCCCCTCCCTGGAGCAGGGATGCTTCCAGCACCTGGCTGGGGATGAGCAGCATCTCCACCCATGGATCTGCCCAGGGCTGGTGGGAACTGTTCCAGAGACTCCCTGGGAGGCCAGGCCAGCCCTGGACCTGTCCAGCTCCAAAACTCGGGCCACTCCAGCACTGGAATGTGCACACCAGGGTGGGGGGGAGCAGCCAGGGGAAGGTGCTCAGACCTGGCTGTGGAGACCACGGCTCCCTATGGGATCTGGGATCTCCTTCCCACACACAGCCTGGGCAGGACCCCAAACCCATCAGACACCACCTGAGAAAGGCCCTGCAGGGACTCACTCACCTTCCCTGTCATCTTCTGGATCTCGTTCCGGTAGAAAATGAGGCTTCTCCTCAGGAACTCGTAGCTGCAAGACAGGAACAGAGCACGGAGAGGGCTGAGCAGAGAAGGACGTGGGGAAGTTTCAGATCCTATTTACAGCTGGAGGGAAGCTGCTCTGGGAGGAGACAAGCGCTGCCTTCCCAGTTCCTGATCCCAGAAAACAGCCCAGAGCCCCCAGCTCTGCCCTGGCTCCGAGGGCTCATCCCACCTGGCTCTCTTGAGTGCCTCGACCCACTCCTGGCACTGCTCCTCCGTGGCACACTCGAAGCAGTATTTCCTCTCTGGCTCCTCGATGAAACCTGCCAGGGACATGGAAAGGGCTCCAGGCAGGTCCTGGCAGAGTTGTTGGTGCTCCCCTGCCTCCCCCCCCAGACTCTGCCAGGCCACAATTAGCAGCTCTGTTAACTAAGATGAGCTGGGAACGAGTCTGTAACCCCAGCCTCCAGGCCCTCTCCTGTTCCCTGGGTGGCTCTGGGTGCCTGGAGCAGCTGCCCATGGCATTTCCCACCTTACAGCAGCCAGAGACCTTGGGAAGAGCAACTTCCCAAACTGAGGGTGAACTGAACTGGACCAACACGGCCAGATCCACGACTGACTCCCCAAGGCTCCTTGCAAAGTCACCAGGGATTTAAATCAAAGTGGGAAACAGCCCTGAGGAAGGGATTGGGATATCTGCAGGGAGCAGCCAGGAGGAGTTAAACTGCACTGGGAGCAGGCCCTGAGCTGCCTTTGCTGGAGGCTTTTGGGAATGTGGTACTCACATGGCACTCCCACCATGGAGAGCAGGTCCTGGTGCCACTCTAGTTCTTCACCAGGACATGCCACCAATTCCTGTCCCCACAGCTCTGCTCTGTGCAGACCCTCGGGCTGCTGCTGCTGCCAAACACCTGGGTCAGGCTGCACCAACCCCTCGGGGTGTGCTGTGGACACATCCCAGCACCAGGTACTGCTGGGTTTAACCCTGCTCAGGAATCCTCAGCCACAGAGCTCCCAACATCCCTAAAGCCCCGAAATGCAGCGCGTGGCGCTCCGGGCTCGGTGTGTTCAGGCTGTTTGAGGGTCCTCTGGAAGCACAGAGCACAGCCACAGCTGTGCCTGGCAGCCAGGCCAAAAGATACCGGGATGGCCTTGGAGAAACATCCTGTTATTGTGGCCACATACCTCTGGCACGGGGAAGAGCTGCGGGATGAAAGAGCTGCTCCCCATGGAGCCGGCCCAGCTGGAGCCGTGGTATCGCCACAAGGACAAACACAGGGGAGGACGGGGCTGGAGAAGCTTTATCTGAGCCTCTCCAGGGGATTTTTGGATAAAATGCAGCAGCACAGCAGAGATCTGTCAGCAACCACCCTCCCTGAGGGATTCCACAGGCACCCAGCGAGGTCTGGCTGCTGCTGGTGCTGCTCTGCGCGTGCAGCTGTGCAAATCCCACAGGCTGTGCCATGGAACATCCCTGAAATCTCCTTGGGATGGGCTGCAGGCACAGTGAGGGACAGCTGGCAGCTGAGGAGGGGAAAGGCTGAGGAATTGTTAAAGTCTGAAAAGGTCTTTAAGATCATCAAGTCCAACCACCAGCCCAGCACCACCACGGTCACCACTCAGCCCTGTCCCCAAGTGCCACACCCACACATTTTCTGAACATTCCCAGGGATGGTGACCCCACCACTGCCCTGGGCAGCCTGTGCCAATGCTTCCAAACCTTTTTGGTGAGTAAATTTTCCCCAGTATCCAACTTAAACCTGCCCTGGGTAGAACCTGAGGTTATTTCCTCTTATCCTGTCCCTTGTTCCCTGGGAGCAGAGCCCAACCCCCACCTGAGGGGCCCTGACCCCACTGAGGGAGAGGAGGAGGGCTGGGGGCAGCGATCCCACCGAGGAGGGGAAGGGCTGAGCTGACCCACAGCCACTAGAGAAACAGGGAGAAGCACAAACTGAGCAGTGAAACATTTCCTTTCCCACGTGCCACGAGGGGAAGGCAAAGGGGTGCACAGGCAGCACTCACTGATGGAGAAGACGTTCTCCTCCTCTTTGGTGATCTTGCAGCGCTCCAGCAGCAGAGCTCCAATGGGCTGGAAAACACAGGGAGAGAAGGTTCAGCCCTTGTGGTGTTGGGGGCACCGTGGGTTGAACCCACAGCGCTTCCCTGGAGCCTTTTAAGCAAGTTTCACAACCTGGTGCTGTTTTTAAATCATTCAGTCTGACTGCAACCTCCTCGTGCCAGTCTCACCTTGGAGCACTTTGCATTTGTTAATTAGGTGTTAATCAGCTCTGCTGGCTCAGATTCAGCCTGGCCTTTACCACTCTGTGATGGCAGTGAGGAACCTTTACTTTCTAAATCAAAGGAGGATGAAACATTTAGTGTGACACACACAGTGACCCACAGTGAACTGTGTAAGGGCTGTCCTGGAGGCTTGGGAGAGGTTAAACAGTGGGAAGGGAGCTGGAGCAGCTCAGGATGAACAAAAACCCACCAGGTACTACTCAAGGATGTGGGAACAGTGGGTGACACTGGCCATGAGCAAGAGCAACCACAGGAAACCCTTGTCCAGGTGACACAACATGCCAGAAGCAAATCAGGCAGCAGGGAAGGGACTGAAAACCTGATTTACCTTGAATTTCATAGAACTCTTTGGGTTGGAAAGGACCTTAAAGATCACCTCATTCCACCCCTGCCATGGGCAGGGACACTTCCACTGTCCCAGGCTGCTCCAAGCCCCAATGTCCAGCCTGGCCTTGGACACTTCCAGGGATCCCGGGGCCGCCCCCACTGTGGGCAACCTGTGCCAGGGCCTCCCCACCCTCACAGGGAGGAGTTTCTTCCCAATATCCCATCTAACCCAGCCCTCTGGCAATGGAAGCCATTCCCTCTTGTCCCATCCCTCTGTCCCTCATCCCAAGCCCCTCTCCAGCTCTCCTGGAGCCCTGCTGAGCTGATGGAAGAGGAAAGGTGGACACTGCTCCAGCTCTGTCCCTGCACCATTTTCCCAGCCCACACAATCCACGCAGAGAAAAAGAAGAAATAAGGAGGGGAACAAGCCCCAGCCACGAGGCCCAGTCTCTACCTCGGCCTCATCGGTCCGGAAGTAGAAGAGAAAGTTCACCACGAGCTTCACCAGGCGCTTCTTCAGCACTGCAGGGACAGGAGGGGTCAGGGCAGGGCAGGCACAGGAGCAGAGGAAAACCCCTGCCAGCCCTGCCAGGGCCCAGCACGGCACTGATGCCACCAAAGCACCCCCTGCACCCACCCCAAACTGCTGCCTCGGGGTGACAAAGTGTCTGAGTGGCCTCGGGGTGACAAAGCCTCTGAGCAACCTCAGGGTGACAAAGCCCCTGAGCAGCTTCTCCAGCAGCTCCTGGGCAGTCAGAGCCCACAGCAGCAGCACTGGCAGGGCCTCAGGCACTCCAGGAAAAGCTCCAGATCCCAGGAGCCCTGCCTGGAGCTGTCAGCACAGACGTCACCTCCCAGGGACAAAGTCCACCAGGCCCTCAGAGAAGGAAAGGCCCAGGACAAGGGAATGAGTGCAGCACTCCAGCACTGGTTTGCAACGGAATTTGCTGGAGGTTTCAGGGAAGAGCTTCTGCCCCAGATCCCCTGGTCCCTCATGAGCTCTCCCTGGCTCCAGCCCAGCCCCAGAACCTCCCTCCACACCCAGACTAGATCCCACCACTTGTGCTCCCCATTCCCGCACTCCAGCCCTCCCAATCTGCCTGTCCCCAGTCCTCCCAGCACTCCCAGTCCTACCCACCCTCTCCCCCCAGTGCTCCCAGTCCTGTACTGGTCCTACACCCAGTTTCCCAGTCGTGATTCTCGAGCACCACCAGTCCTGCCTGCCCAACACAGCCAGTCCTAGCCCCTCTCCCCACCCAGTGCTCCCCAGTCCTACAGACCAGCCCTCCCAGTCTGTTCCTAGTTGTGCCTCCCAGTATTCCCAGTCCTGACCTCCAGAGCATCCCATTTTCCCAGTCCCTCCCCACCCAGTGCTCCCAGTCCTTCCCTAGTCCTACCCTCAGTTTCTAATTCTCCAGTACCCCCAGAGTGCCCATTTCTCCCAGTGTTTCTTCCCAGTCCCTCTCCAGTAACTCCAGGCCTGATTCTCCACTCAAGACCACCCCAGGTACCCTTGATCCCCCTCCATCTGCCCCTCACGATTCTCCCAGTTCTCCCAGTCCTGCCCTGGTCCTACCTCCAGTTTCCCAGCCCAGATTCTTCAGCACCCTCAATCCTCCCACCCAAGCTGCCCACTTCCCCCAGTGTGTCTTCTCCAGTCCCTCTCCAGCCTTGTCCCCCAGTAATTCCAGTCCTGATTCTCCAGCTGGGGTCCCCCAGGTGCCCCTGGTCTTGCCCCCCTGATCCTTCCAGTTCTCCCAGTCCTGCCCTGCTCCGCAGTTTCCCACTTGTGCTTCTCCAGTCTCCTCAGTCAGCTCCAAGTCACCCACTTCTCCCAGCCCCTGCTCACCCAGTACCCCCCGTCCTTCCCGGTTTCCCAGTTGTGATTCTCCAGTTCCCCCAGCCCCACCACGCCAGGCTGCCCAGCACCCGCAGTCCCTGCTCACCCAGTGCCCCCAGTCCTGTCCTGATCCTACCCCCAGCTTCCCAGCCCGGACTCTCCAGTACCCCCAGCTCTCCCAGTCCCTCCCCACTAACCCCAGCCCTGATTCCCCACTCGGGGCCCCTCACATATCCCAGCTCTTGCCCCCCTCCGACCCTCCCAGCACCCCCAGTCCTGCCCTGGTCCTACCCCAACAACCCCAGCCCTCATTGTCCACTCGGGGCCCCTCAGGCGCGGGCGCTCCCGCCCCCC
>NW_008236193.1:163105-163473 GCF_000691975.1 Corvus brachyrhynchos | reverse complement strand
TGCTGTGGGGGGCTGAGGGGGCTCTGAGGGGAAACGGGGAACAGGGCAGGGCTGGGGAACCGCGGCAGGAGGGACTGGGACACCCGGGGTGGTGCAGCTGGAGAGTCCGAGTTGGAAAGCTGGGAGTACTGCGTAAGGAGGGACTGGGAGTGCTGGGTAAAAAGGGACTGGGGCAACTGGGCCGTCTGGGTGGTGGGGCTGGGGGAAGTGGAGAATCAAACTGGGAGTACTGGGTAAAGGGGGACTGGGAAAGCTGGGCCACCTGGGGTGGTGGGGCTGGGGGAAGTGGAGAATCCGGGCTGGAAAACGGGGAGTACTGGGTGAAGTGGGACTGGGAGGGCTGGGGAAAGTGGGACTGGGAGTTCTGG
>NW_008236193.1:154801-162983 GCF_000691975.1 Corvus brachyrhynchos | reverse complement strand
ACTGGGTAAGGAGGGACTGGGATTACTGGGTAAAGTGGGACTGGGAGGACTGGGTAAAGTGGGACTGGGAGGACTGGGTAAGGAGGGACTGGGAGTGCCGGGCGACCTGGGGTGGTGGGTCTGAGGGAACTGGAGAATCACAAGTGAGAAACTGGGAGTAGGCCCATGGCAGGACTGGGAGAGTCAGGAGGGGGAGCAGGATCGAGGGTACCTGGGGTGGTCCCGAGTGGAGAATCAGGTCTGGAATTAGTGGAGAGGAACCGGGAGAGACTCTGGGAGAACTGGGCACTCTGGGGGAGAATCCGGGCTGGGAAACTGGGGGTAGGACCGGGACAGGACTGGGGGTACTGGGAGGATTGGGAGGGAAGGGCCAGGGGTGCCTGGGGCCCCCTGACTGCAGAATCAGGACTGGGGTTACTGGAGGGGGACTGGGAGAACTGCATGACCTGGGTGGGAGGACTGGGGGTACTGGAGAACCAGGACAGGGAAAATGGGGGTAGGACTGGGAGAACTGGGAGGATCAGGAGAAGCAGGACGGGGGTTATCTGCGGGGCCCTGACAGGAGAATCAGGACTGGAGTTAGTGGAGAGGGACTGGGCAAGAGGCACTGGGAGAACTGGGAGCTCTGGGGGTACTGGAGAATCTGGGCTGGGAAACTGGGGGTAGGATCAGGACAGGACTGGGGGTACTGGGTGAGGAAGGACTGGGAGAACTGGGCAGCTTGGGGTGGTGGGGCTGGGGGAACTCGAGAACCGCAACTGGGGGTAGGGCCAGGTCAGGACTGGGAGAACTGGGAGGATTGGGGAGGGGCCCTGGAGGGGGAGCACCCAGTGGGCCTTGACTGGAAAATCGGAACTGGAGTTACTGGAGAATGCGCTGGAGGGGGTCTGGGGGAGAGACTCTGGGAGAACTGGGCGCTCTGTGGGGAAGGACTCAGGGCTCCTCAAAGGTCTTTCCAGTGTTGGGGCTCCGTGTGGGGAGGTCTGGGGGAGGCTCTGACCTTGCTGAGGGCAGGGGGGACACTGGGAGCTCAGCTGGGGCTTGGGGACACTGCTCAGAACCCCTGACCTTGCTGGGGGGCTTGGGGGGGCTCTGATCCTCCCGGGGATTTGGGGCTGGTGGGGGGGTGGGTGTGGTGTGGGGGGAGCACCAGACCTGGGTGGTGGAGAGGAGGGAACTCCTGGGGCTGTTGGTGCCTCAGGTGAGGGGGAAAGGCTGCTTTTGGGAGTGGGGCTGCTCTGATGGAGCTGCTAGGCCTTGCTGGGACCTAGCTGGGCTTGGGAGTGACTGAGGAGAAGGGGAGGGTTCCAGGGGGATTTTCTGGATCCTTTTACTCTGATTTCCCAAGTTGGTGGTACCATGTGGGACTGCATCCCGTGGCATGTGCCCAGGGCATGGCTGGGCTGTCTGACGGGGCTGAACAGTCCTCTGCTTCGGTTACCACTCGCACTTCTTTTCCTCCTTTTCCCAGACTCTCCCTTTCTCCAGGAGGAGCTGAAGCCCAGAAGTCCCCACCATGGATTTCCAGCGCCGCCCGGGGGGTAAAACGGGCAGCGGGGGCGTCGCCTCGGCCTCCGAGAGCAACCGCGACCGGCGGGAGCGGCTGCGGCAGCTGGCCCTGGAGACCATCGACATCAACAAGGTGGGCACAGGCACAGGGGTTTCCCACAGCCCAGGGGGAAGGAGTGGAGAGGCAAATTCATGGGATTGTGGAATGGTTTGGGTTGAAAAGAGTATTAAAGCTTATCCAGGGACACCTTCTGCTATCCCAGGCTGCTCCAAGCCCCGTCCAGCCTGGCCTTGGGCACTTTGAGGGATCCAGGGGCAGCCACAGCTGCTCTGGGAAATCCATGCCAGGGCCTCGCCACGCTCACAGGGAACAATTCCTTCCCAATATCCCGTCTAAACCTACTCTTGGTCTATTTGAAGCCATTCCCTGTGTCCTGTCCCTCCATCCCTTGTCCCAAGTCCCTCTCCAGCTCCCTTGGAGCCCCTTTAGGCTCTGAGGTCGCCCCAGAGCCCTCTCATCTCCAGGCTGAGGTGTGGATTGGGTTTGAATACTTCTGTTTCTGGGCACGTGGGGGTTGAATAAGGGATATTTGGGACACAGTGACAGGGAGGTGCCAGCTCTTGTGTATCCATCTATTTCCAGTCTGCTCAGAGCTGGTTTGTGTTGTGCTGTTTCCTGCTGCAGTCGGGAGTTCTGCCACCAATGCACACAGCTGCTGTTGGTTCTGTCTTGTTTCCTCCTCCTAAAGCTCTCTTGTGCTGTTAATTTAAATTCTGAACTCAGCTACAGGATCCAAGGATATCCTGAGCTGGAAGGGACCCTCAGGGATCATCAGTGCAGCCCCTGGCCCTGCCCAGACACCCCAACAACCCCAGCCTGGGCATCCCTGAGAGCGCTGTCCAAACGCTCCTGCAGCTCTGGCAGCCTCGGGGCCGGGCCCATTCCCTGGGGAGCCTGGGCAGTGCCCAGCAGCCTCGGGGGGAAGGACCTTCCTCCAGTGCAGGAGAACTCCCCAGTATTTGGGTTATTCTTTTGCTTTGCTGATGGATTTTGCTCATAACTTGTCAATCCTTCTTTCCCCAGGACCCCTATTTTATGAAAAATCATCTGGGCTCCTACGAGTGCAAGCTTTGCCTGACGCTCCACAACAATGAGGTGAGGGGAACACCTGCCTGTCCTGATCCCAGCAGCAGAAATGCGGGAATAACAGTAGCTGCAGAACCTGAGCAGTGACTGCTGGGACATGAGGGGTGGTTAAACCCAACAGTGTGTGACAGCTCAGCAGCTGAGAGCAATCTGCACTTTTGGAGTGAGATTCCTCTGTGCTGAGGATTAAAACACCCTTGTCAGGGTGTGATACAATCTCCCTGTGACAGGAATCTTTCAGTCCTGGCTTCATTTAACTTTCTTCTACTTTGGTTTTTATTTCAGGGGAGTTACTTAGCACATACCCAGGGGAAGAAGCATCAGACCAATTTGTAAGCCATCTTCTACCCTAACTTTATTCTCCATTACTGAAGCACTTTAATATGATGGTGGTGGGAATCTGTAACCCTTTAACTCCATTGCACTGTGCTCGAGTGTTCTTTTACTGTGGTTCCTCGTGAGCAGCCTCCAGGAGGCACAGCCTGGATCTGCTCCAAAAACGGTGCTGAAAATCTCCATTTTCAGCTAAAGTTCAAATCCAGCTGTGGAATTTCTGAAGGACAAGGGAGAAAGAATTTTAAAAGCAAGTTATCTGAATCTAGTTAGAAGGAACTCTGCCTGCCAGAGCTCCAGGAGTGTTTGTGCTCTCAGGGATGCACAGGGTGGGATTGTTGGGGTGTCAGGGCCAGGAGTTGGATGGAGTTGGATTTGATGATCCCTGTGGGTCCTTCTAACTCAGGATATTCCAGGATTCTGTGATCTGTATTTGTCAATACAGGTTGGGAGAAGTTTGTAAGTTTTATTTTGAGGAATCCAGTTTGCTTTGCTTTATCTGTGGGTTTGGGATTGTTTGGGGTTTTTTTAATTTTCATTTTGATTTCAAGAATTAAACTCTTCACAAATCCATTTGTGGAGTCTGGCCTCAAGGTCATGGTGGGGGTGGATCAGATGATTGAGTGACAGCCTTTAGCCAGGGGGAGGATGGATACAACTGGGGAAGGGAAATAGGATTTCCTGGCATGATTTCTGTGAAACTCTGTGCTGAGGGATTCAGACTGCTCCTGGGTATCCTTC
This sequence comes from Corvus brachyrhynchos, assembly GCF_000691975.1. Classification (NCBI taxonomy): domain Eukaryota; kingdom Metazoa; phylum Chordata; class Aves; order Passeriformes; family Corvidae; genus Corvus; species Corvus brachyrhynchos. The sequence continues at coordinate 159,253 of NW_008236193.1, read as the reverse complement.
AGAAACAAGGGCAGGTAACCCTTCAATTCTGAAATGAATCCCCAGGGCCCGACGAGCTGCCAAGGAAGCCAAGGAGGCCCCTGCCCAGCCTGCCCCAGAGAAGGTCAAAGTGGAAGTGAAGAAATTTGTGAAAATTGGGCGCCCAGGCTACAAAGGTGAGTCACGAGTGGCCAGCAGGTCCCTGATGGGCAGTGCCCAGCTGGGATGTGAATTATTCATTACTCTCTTTAGCAGCTCTGCCCATGAATAAGATATGGGCTCTCTCCTGGAGTCCTTTTATTGTTTGAATTGCTCATGGAACATCTCTTTACTGCTGACAGGCGAGGGAGAACCACTTTAATAATAGATGGGTGTGTCTCAGGCTGCCAGGGAGATGATGGCATTTCATCTCTCCTCCTTCTCTTGTGGTGCAGCACCTTTCATTAATGCTGTAAATCACTCACTCCCTGCAGAACTCATGCTTTTTTTTCTGAAGTCCCATCATTTTGGCCTTCAGTACAAAATTTGGCTTTTTAATCTTGCCAGTGCTTTTCCCCACAGCAGCTAAACTTCAGTAGAGGAGAATCATGGAATAATTTAGGTTGGAAAATACCTTTCAAATGATCGAGTCCAACAGTAAACTTAGCACTGCCAAGGTCACCACTAAACCGTGACCCCAGGTGCCACATCCACATGTGTTTTGAACACTTCCAGGGATGGTGATTCCTGGACAGCCCCTTCCAATGCTTTACAGCCCTTTCAGTGAAGGAATTTTCCCAATATCCAACCTGAACCCAGCCCAGCCTGAGGCCGTTCCCTCTCCTCCTGTCCCTGTTCCCTGTGAGCAGAGCCCGACCCCCCCGGCTGCCCCCTCCTGTCCGGGACTTGTGCAGAGCCACAAGGTCCCCCCTGAGCCTCCTTTGCTCCAGGCTGAGCCCCTTTCCCAGCTCCCTCAGCCTCTCCTGGGGCTCCAGCCCCTTCCCCAGCTCCGTTCCCATCCCTGGACATGCTCCAGCCCCTCGATTTCTTTCTTGGTGTGAGGGGCCGAAACGTGCCCACAGCAGTGACACAATCCCAGCGTGGTTTGGGTTGGAAGGGACCTTAAATCCCATCCCATTCCACCCCTGCCACGGGCAGGGACACCTTCCACTGTCCCAGGCTGCTCCAAGCCCCAATGTCCAGCCTGGCCTTGGGCACTGCCAGGGATCCAGGGGCAGCCCCAGCTGCTCTGGGCACCCTGTGCCAGGGCCTGCCCACCCTCACAGAAGTAGCTTTGGTTAAAGACAATGTGACATTTTGCTTGCTAAATGGGAGAAAAATCTTGTAATATTTAGTTGTTGGAAACTTGGTGTATTTCCCAGGGCAGATTAATGCTGCTCTCACCCTGCAGGTGGATGTTCTCAACTTTCTTTTTTTTTTTTTATTACAGTGACCAAACAGAGAGACCCAGAAACAGGCCAGCAGAGCCTTCTCTTCCAGGTGAGGGCAGGGTTAAAACTCTTCTTGTGGGGGTTATCCAGGTAAAACTGCTGCTAAATGAGCAGTTCTCTGCAGGATCCATGAAATCAGTAATAATAAAGAGGCCATACCTTCCTAGTTTTTTCAGCTGATGGTGTTGAGCAAATCCCTGAGCTCAGTTGTCAGGCTGTGTAGTGGGAGAGGAATGTGTAGTGTGAGGTGGAATGAGATGATCCCAGAATCATAGGATAGTTTGGGCTGGAAGGGACCTTAGAAATTATCTATTTCCAACCCCCTTTGATGGGTAGGGACACCTTCCCTGAGACCAGGTTGCTCTAACCTGACCTTGGACACTTCCAGGGATGGAGCAGCCACAGCTGCTCTGGGCACCCTGTGGAACCTCCAGGGAACAATTCCTTCCCAATATCTCCCCTGAACTTCACCTCTTTCAGTTTGGGATCTTTAAGGTTCCTCCCAACCCAAACCATTGTGGGATTCTCAGCCCTTTCCTCCGGTGTTTGTTTCCTTTGTGCTGGGAACTGCTCTGGGTATGCTCCACACAGGGGAATGTGTTTGGAGCAGAGGTGGGAGTGCAGAGGGGGGGTTGTTAATGCTGCCCTGCCCCCCCCAGATCGATTACCCCGAGATAGCTGAGAGCATCATGCCCCGGCACCGCTTCATGTCGGCCTACGAGCAGCGCATCGAGCCCCCGGACCGGCGCTGGCAGTACCTGCTGATGGCAGCAGAGCCCTACGAGACCATCGCCTTCAAGGTGAGACCTGGGAAACACCTGGGAGGGCGAACCTGGGAGAGGAAACCTGGGAGAGTTCCCTTCCTGCCTTTTCCAGGTCAAGGGAGGGGATTGTCCTGCTCTGCTCCACACTGGGGCAGCCTCACCATCAGTGCTGTGTGTGGTCCCTGCGATGTAAGAACGATCCTGAGCCATTAGTGAGTGTCCGAAGGAGGGCAAGGACTGTGGGGAAGGGCCTTGAGGGGAAGGGTCTGAGGAGCGGCTGAGGGCACTTGGCTCGTTCAGCTGCAGCAGAGGAGACTGAGGGGAGGCTCCTGGGGGCTGCAGCTCCTCCCGAGGGGAGGCGGAGGGGCAGGGGCTGAGCTCTGCTCTGGGACAGGGACAGGAGCCCAGGGAACGGCTGGAGCTGGGTCAGGGCTGGGCATGGAGCTCAGGGAAAGGTTCTTCCCCCCGAGGCTGCTGGGCACTGCCCAGGCTCCCCAGGGAATGGGCCCGTTTTTTTGAGCTGCAGGAGCGTTTGGACAGCGCTCTCAGGGATGCCCAGGCTGGGGTTGTTGGGGTGGCGTGGCATGGCCAGGGGCTGCACTGATGATCCCTGAGGGTCCCTTCCAGCTCAGGATATTGTGAGATGAATTCCCAGTGAACCTTCTGATGTCTGTTCTAACCCTCAGGGGTTAATGGAGTGGGAAGGGGGGGGCGGTCAGGAAGACATGGCTGGAAGTCATTAAACCCCACTGAGGTTTGGTGGAGTTTTCTGGCATGAAAACCAGACTGTGCTGAGCTCTGGGGAGCTGTGAATTCCCAGTGTCTGGCATAGACAGGAGCCTCCTGGGCTTCGCTCCTCAGCCTCTGTGCAGATGTTCAGGGAGGGATTTTTGCTGCTTGTCCTTGACCGATAGGGAAGTAACTTAATTCTTTCCTGCCCCCACCTCTGTCTAATAACAGCGCTGCAAGGCCTGAAATAACTGTGCTTATCTCTCAGGCTCTGGGGCTAAAAAGGGCCTTTGAGCTAATCTGATCCTCTAAGAATAGCTCTGTGTTCTCTTTTGGTGCAGGTGCCAAGCAGAGAAATTGATAAGGCAGAGGGAAAGTTTTGGACTCACTGGAACAGAGAAACCAAACAGGTAACGGAGGTTTTGTAATGTCTATCCTTAAGGGTTAAGGAGAGCAGAGCGACTTGAGACAGTGACATCTGTTCTGTTCTGCTGCCTCTGATGTTCAAATCTCCATTCCCTCAATGCACCTGTGCAGTGAGAGCTCCTGACAGAGCCTCCTGTGTGGGATCTTTGAGAGGATTAAATTTCAGGCAGCAGCAGCAGGATGGGGCATAAATATCCAGTGAGAAGGAGGCTCAGAGGGGACCTTCTTGCTCTTACAACTCCCTGACAGGAGGGTGCAGCCAGGTGGAGGTCAAGCTCTGCTCCCAGATAAAAGGAGAAAGGACCAGAGGAAATGGCCTCAAGGTGTGCCAGGGGAGGTTTAGATTGGATGTTGGGAAAATTCCTTCGCTGAAAGCATTGTCAGGCGTTGGAGGGGGCTGCCCAGGGCAGTGGTGGAGTCCCCATCCCTGGAAGTGTTCAAAAACAAGTGGATGTGGCACTTGGGGACATGTTGTTCTGGGCTGATGGTCAAACTTGATGATCTTAGGGTTAGGGTTAGGTTTGGCTTTTCCCACCCTAATGATTCCATGATAAATGTGCAGCACCACGTCCTCCCCATGGCTCCATGTTCCCTGCACACACCTGGCCTGGCCTGGTGCTCCCCTGTGTCCTGTGTGAGCAGGGGACAGTGCCTGGGGGGGTTCCCACCCCCTGACAGGAACCTCAGTGCTCAGAGCCCAGAGGAGTTAAAATTTGGGCAAGACTGGCACCAGTCATGGATGCTGCCAGGGCAGGGACATCTGAGGGGAACAGGAGGGGCCTGAGCTGTGCCCTGAGGCAGAGAGCAGCTCCTGTGTGCTGGCAGAGCTGTCACCGGGCTGCTGGGCACTGCCCAGGCTCCCCAGGGAATGGGCCCGGCCCCGAGGCTGCCAGAGCTGCAGGAGCGTTTGGACAGCGCTCTCAGGGATGCCCAGGCTGGGGTTGTTGGGGTGTCTGTGCAGGGCCAGGGGCTGCACTGATGATCCCTGAGGGTCCCTTCCAGCTCAGGATACTCCAGGATTCTGTGAATCTCTGATTAATTGTTCCCTTTTCTCTGCTTTCCTCCCATTCCCAGTTCTTCCTTCAATTCCACTTCAAGATGGAGAAGCCCCCGGCCCCCCCAAA
>NW_008236193.1:149625-154547 GCF_000691975.1 Corvus brachyrhynchos | reverse complement strand
ACAGTTCCTTTTTGTATGTCTGGAAATGGGACTGAATTCTGTAGGTTCATTAAAAGGTTTTCGATTTTCGTTTCCCTCTGGTTTCCTGTGCTGCCGTGGGTTCTCTTTCCTTACCCCTTAGAAACAGGAGACATTCCCAGGCTGGTTAGGTTTTGGAAATTCTCCAAAGAGAAGGATTGGGAATCGCAAGGCACCCCCCATCCTGACTGGATATCTCCATCAGCTGTCTTGGCCTGAGGTATCCCCCTCAGGCTGCCTGAGGAGTGTCCCATTAATTACCCCCCATTAATCACTTTTGATTCAACCAAACCCCTTCATCTCTGTTCATTCACTGAGCAGGGACATGGAAAGGCTCCTGTTACTGATACTAAATCTTAGTTTATTATTATAATTCATTAAGTGTCTGTACCATGGTGTAGCACCTGCTGTCACGTGATTTTGTGTCCTCCCACTGCCAGCTCTGTTTGGGCAAGTTTTTAGTTCTCTGTGGGTTTATTTATCCTGAATGTTTCCTTCCAACCATCACTTGGTTCCCATAAAAAAAAAGCAGCAGCAGTTCTGCCATTTCTCTGGTCTTTCCCAGCTTCCTGTCCCTGAACTGGGGGGTCAGTGGGGGATGCTGGGGGGCTCAGTGGGTGAGGGCATGGCCAGGCCTGGGGTTCCTGACCAGTCCTGGTTGGTTGAGGGGCCACAGGAACCCTGCAGCTGCACCCCCTTGATGGGGGAATCAAAGCCTTCATCTCTGCTGCTGGGCTGAGAGGGTCCCAGTCAGTCACAGAATCCCAGAATTCCAGAATGGTTTGGTTGGGACAGACTTTACAGAATATCAGTGCCACCCCTGCCATGGGCAGGGACACCTCCCACTGTCCCAGGCTGCTCCAAGCCCCAATGTCCAGCCTGGCCTTGGGCACTGCCAGGGATCCAGGGGCAGCCCCAGCTGCTCTGGGCACCCTGGGCCAGGGCCTGCCCACCCTCCCAGGGAACAATTCCTGCCCAAGATCCCATCCAGCCCTGCCCTCTGGCACTGGGAAGCCATTCCCTGGCTCCTGGCCCTCCATGCCTTGTCCCCAGTCCCTCTGCAGCTCTCCTGGAGCCCCTTTAGGCCCTGCAAGGGGCTCGGAGCTCTCCCTGGAGCCTTCTCCTCTCCAGGTGAGCACCCGCAGCTCTCCCAGCCTGGCTCCAGAGCAGAGGGGCTCCAGCCCTGCAGCAGCTCTGTGACCTTTGTCAGCTCCTGTAGAAGTGACGTCAGACTCTCCAGCCCTCGCTGTGTGTCCATGTCCTGCTCCAGTTTGGGTGCTCCATCTGTTCCTGGCAATCCTGAGCTCCAGACTGCAAAGACTTGGGAAGAGAAGGATCTTCCCTTCCGGAGAAGGGTCTGGAACTTTTTTGTCGGGACATCTCCCCATGCCAAAAAAAAGTGATCCCTTGGGTGGGGGGCAGGTTTCCAGGATGGAAAGGTGGCACTGGCAATTCCAGCTGTTCCAGTGAGTCCTGGCACCTCATGGAGGGAAAAGTCCTTAGAACAGGTGTGTGTGACACTTTCTAAGGGAGGTCCTGAGTGTTCCAAGTCCTCAGGCTGCTGCTGCCCCCCGTGATTCTCATTCCCAGGATGAAGCCCTTTTCCAGGGCAGCCTGTCTGAGCTTCAGGGTGTGAGGGGAAGGTTTTCCAGCCAGGACAGGGAATGCTTTCCATACATTCACTTATTTCAGCCCGTTATCTGCCCCTGTCCCCCTCCTCCTGCTCTGGCTCGCTCTCCCCTCCCGGTGTTTCAGTGCTGGTGGGGTTGTACGTGCCAGTCCCTATGAAGATCCCATTCCAGACACTCATCCTCCTTTAGAAAACATCCAGAGTCAAGGCCGTGCATCCCTACAAGCGAGCGCAACAGCTTCGATTTTTGCACGTTTCCAAAATGAGCTGCAGACCCAAAAATAGAACAAAAAAAGTTTCTTTGCCACCTCCCTCACGCCTCTGCAGCGCGACAGCCCCGGGGCTGCTCAGGGGAGGTTGTTGTGCCTTGGCCACTCAAGGCCAGCCGCGGTTAAAAGGGAGACGCCGTCCTCCCTCTTCCTGCCGAGGGCTTGGGATGCGGGAGCTGCTCCAGGGAAGAGCTGAGGTGGGACCATGAGCGCTCTCAGGGGGCTCCTGCTGTGCCTGGTTCTGCTGCTCCCCTCTGCAGCTCTGCCCAGGAAAGGGGAGCGGGATTCCCCGACGGAGCTGAGCCTGCTGGAAGAGCCGGGGCTGGAAGCAGAGGGGAGAAAGGTGGGAAATGGAAGTTTACAGGAGACACCCAGGTCCAGGAGGGCTGCTGCCACTCGCCTCTTCTCTAAGCCCGAGCCGGGAGCCAAATGCCTGCAGGGAATGGCTGAGGAGGGCGGCCCAGGCTGGTCCCGCTCCAGCCCGCAGCCCTGGCCCCTCGGGGGGCTGGAAGGGCCCGTGTGCAGGGTGAGGATGGAGCAGGACGGGGCCACCCCGAGGCACCTGGAGGTGGTGGGTGTGCTCAGCCACTACGAGAGCGGCTTCATCAAACTGCTGAGGCGCCGCCGGAGCTGGGACGGGAACTTCCCGGGGACCTTTGGGCTGTGCCGGGCCGGGGAGGCGGGGGCTGCTCCCCATCCTCTGCAGAGGATCCACGAGCACGTGCTGGAGCCGGGGCTGGAGAGATTCCTCGTCCTGCACCTGGAGGAAGGTTGGTGGGAGAGCCCTGCAGGCTCCGAGGTGGAGCAGGGCAGGGAGGGGAGGATGCGGGGCTCAGGGTGGGGGTTGCTGTTTGCTGGTCCCGAGTCAGGGATTTAAACACAGAATTCAATTTGGGGGGTTGGGTTCCCTTTAAAATCAGCGAAGTGATGGAGTGAAATGTTTCTGGGCACGTTTTTAAGGAGGTTTAGCGGTGAGGATGGCAGTGTGCCTCTGCCATCTGTCCCTGCCTCGGACCAACTCCCAGGTGCCACATTCCAGCAGGGAATGCACAGGGTGGGATTGTTGGGGTGTCAGTGCAGGGCCAGGGGTGGGACTGGTGATTCCTGAGGGTCCCTTCCAGCTCGGGATATTCCATGGTTCTTGGTGGCATCTGCTCCGCTCTCATGAGCGTTTCTCACTTTCTCCCTGAACACCGAGGGTTTGGATCCCATCCCAGCTCCGGGAAGAGAGGAGAGGGTCAGACCCAGCTGCTCCCGCTGTGCCCTGAGCCCGGCACCTGCTGGTCTCCCACTCTGGGGGCTGTGGGGCAGCCCGGGCTCCTGGGCTGCTCCTGTAGCTTCAGCCTTATGGGAAAACCTCAACACACATTCCCCTGTCCCATCCCGGGGTGAGGGTCATGATTGTTTCTTTCTTCCTGAAATCTTCCTCTTCTCCTGGGATTTGGATTTTCAGCCGAACTCGCCAGTGCCGGGCAGGGGGGAAGTGGCTCTTTCCTCGGGCAGTGGCCACAATGTCCCCGAGCCCCCTGGAGAACAGATTTCCATGGGATCTGTCCATGGGAATTTGGCAGCTCTGGGGGGAGGCAGCTGCCTGCTCGCGGGGCGCAGGGTTTGTCCCGCTCTCCATCTGCCTGGAGCCGGGGACGGGATTTGCTGTGTCCCTTCTCCCTGTCGGCTCCTGTCCCGGGTGCTCTGGTCCCTGCATGGGGGCAGTGCTCGGTCTGAAGCCCCTTCCTCACCCCCCCCGGGGCCCCGCGGCGCCGGGGGGGATTCACGGCCGTGTCTCCCCCGTTCCAGTGCAGTGGGGAGCGCAGGCGAAGCTGCGGTTCCAGCTGGTTTTCCAGGCGGAGGTGGGCCGGGCGCTGGGAGAGCTGCAGGCGGCCGTGATGCTCTTCTACCTGGGCCACCGGGAGGGCTCCGGGCACCCGCACGAGCTGCTGGTCACCGGCCCGGGGCTGGCGAGGGACCAGGTGGGTCCGGGCGTCCGGCCCTGGCTGGGAGCAGGGGGGTGGGAGGGGTGTCCCAGCTCTGCTGCCCAGTGCCTTTGTCATCCCCTCCCAGTGTATTCAACAACCCTTCCCAGTCCCTTTGCTATCCCCTCCCAGTTCATTCATGGTTCCCCCCGGTCCCTTTGATATCCCCTCCCAGTTCATTCATCGTTCCCCGCAGTCCCTTTGCTATCCCCTCCCAATCCATTCACAATCCCCTCCCAGCCCCTTTATCAGCCCCTCCAGCCCCTTCGCCAGCCCCTCCCAGTCCCTTTGCCATCCCCTCCCGGCATCTCCGCCCCGTCTCCCGCTCTCGCCGTGCCTGAAGATGGAGCTCTTACCCTGTCCCCAGCTCCCGCAGGGCCGGAGGGGCTGCCCGGGGTACCCAGCCCGGTCTGGGGGTCCTGATCCCTCCCCCCTGCGCCCCCGGGGGTTCACTGGGTTCCCTGCACCCCGCGGCCCCCGGAGCAGCTCTGGGGCTGGGGGCGAAGCTCCCAGTGGTCCCCACCCTCCACGTCGCTGCTCCCTGGGCCACCGCGGGCTGGGTGACGCGGAGCCCGCAGGGACCACAGCGGGGGCTCGCGTTAGTGTGTCCCCTGTGATGTGTCACCCACGGCCTCGGGGCTTCTGTGCCTTCTGCCTCGGTGCAGAGGCTCTGTCTGTCCAGGGACACGCAGTACCTGGCCCTGGCAGCCGCCGCAGCCTCAGTCACCCGCAGCGCGGAGCGGCTCCGCTTCTCGGCTTCGCTGGCCATCCACGGCGGCGCGGGAGGTAGGGACGGGGGGCCCCCTGGGCACAGCGGCATCTCTGCCGTCGTGTCCTCACCTGGGCATTTGGGGTCCTCTCGGGCCCACGAGGGGCGCTGGGGACGTGCAGGAGACTCCAGACCAACTCCCCTCTCGTCGCCCCAGCAGGTGCCCCCCTGCCCCGCACGGAGGTGCAGCAGCTCCTGTTCGGCTCCGATGACAAATGTTTCACCCGGATGACCCCGGTGCTGCTGCTGCTGGCCAAGTCACG
>NW_008236193.1:146856-147815 GCF_000691975.1 Corvus brachyrhynchos | reverse complement strand
CCTCCTGCCCCGGATCATCTTCCAGCTGAGCCCAGCCCTCAGCCCGGGATCCGAACCCTCGGGAAGCAGCTCCTGGGCTTGTCCTGGCTACATCTCCTTGGGTTTTGCAGTGTCCCCACGGGGAGGCACGGCCGGAGGTTGGTACTCACCAGTCCCATCTCACAGCCCTCAGGATTAACCCTGAGCCCCTTGGGTTCGGGGGGCATGGAAAACACGCACACACAACACCAGGGACAAAACACATAACCAAGGACAAGGGCTTTTCTCGTTTTTCCTTTTTTCTCTTTTTTTTTTTTTTTAAACATCCAGTTGAATACCTTATTAAAAACGAAAATAGTTTATTTTAACCACTGTTGATTTAGCAAATACTGAAACCTGCCATGAGTCGGGGCTGTGAACGTCTCTGGCTGTGTGATACTGCTCTTGTGTTTCCTTTCTAAAAGTGACTCGGAAAAGGCGAAGCCCGCAGGGATCCCCAGGTGAAGGGCTCCAGCCCTGCTCTGTCACCAGCACGTTCTGTGCCACCCCACTGGGCTCGGTGAGGTCGGGGGTCTGTCCCTGCTGTCCCTCTGAGGATGGCTGCAGCCTAGTTCCGTAACCCAGAATATTCTTCTCTCTTGATTTGCTTTCAATAAAACCATTAACCCAAGAGCTGCACAGTCTGAACACAACTCTGTTCACTGGGATCCCCGGAACCACGAGTGGAGATGGATTTGGGGTGCAGAGGGATTTGGGGTGGGGATGGAGAAGTAACGAGGCCCAAAGAAGCTCCTTCCATGAGTCCTTTCAGGTCGCCTTTGTGCATCTGATCCGGGGGGGGCAAAGTCCCCGGGGAGGTTCGTGCCAGGCTCCTGGGCTGCTCTGCTGCTGCTCGGGGGTCCTGGGGTGCTGCCCGTGCCCGGGGGTGTCTCTGGAGGGCAGGCAGGGGCGGGGGTCCCTCGCCGGGGCAGTGGTGGGAT
>NW_008236193.1:142290-146761 GCF_000691975.1 Corvus brachyrhynchos | reverse complement strand
CGCCCTTCCGTCACCTCCCGTCCCCGCCTCGGGCTCTCCCGGCCGCCCTCAGCCCTGCCGGGACGGCCCTTCCACCCCTCCCGCCTGGACTCATCCCGCTCCCGCCGTCTCTCCTTCCTCTCCTTCCTCTCCCGGTCCCGCTTCTTCTGGGCTTGCTGCTCCGGTTCCCTGGGGGCCCTGGGGGCTCTGCCGGGTTTGTCCCACGGTGTCCTGTCCTTGGCTCGTGCGTCCCTCCGGCTGCTCCGCTCCGCACGGACAGCACGGCCTTCCCGGGCTTTCTCCTTCTTCTCCTTCTTCTTCTTCTCCTCCTCCTCCTCCTCCTCTTCCTCTTCTTCCTCCTCCTTCTCCTCTTTTTCTTCTTCTTCCTCCTCCTCCTCCTTCTCCACCTTCTTCTGCTTCTCCTGGCTCTTCTTCCCCTCCATCACAGCCACTGGCACCTCGGGGACATCTGCAGGTTCTTCGTCCTTGTCCTCATCCTCGTCCTCATCCTTGTCCCCATCCTCTGGTATTGTGCGGCCAAACCACTTCTTGAAGATCCAGGGTTCTGCCTGTGGGGACAGAGGGGACCAGGAGCTGATGATGCAGCCCAGGGGACGGGGACCCCTGTCCATCCCTCCCCTGGGGACAAGATGCTCCCTGCCCCAGGAGGTGCCACCCTGACCCGTACCAGGTTGCTGTCAGCTTCGCTGTCATCGTCACCGTCTTCGTCATCACCATCATCCTCCACCGCGCTGCTCTCCGGCGGCGGCGGCGCAGGCTGGGCCGTCACCACCTCTGGGATCTCCTCCACCTTGGGGCTGACGACCTCTGGGAGGGGATGGGGACAGGCCACCGTCAGCTGAGGATGAGGCAGTTTGGGTGGGATGTCCCAGGCCGGGGGTCCCAGGGCCACCCCACCCTGGGATGTGGCCCTGTCTCAGGCTGGACCCGGCGGACCGGGGAGGGACGGAGCGTTGGACCCACCGGGAATGGGAGGGGGCGGAGGTTCCTGCCGGCCGCGGGCGATTCCCTCCTTGGAGCATGGCGCTGGAAGAGAGGAGGGGACAGGAGCCAGGAGGTGGCAGCACGGCCTGGCCGCCCCTTCCCGCTCCGGCCGGCTCCCCACTCACCTTGGAGCACCTGGAAGGTGACGCTGAGCAGGGCGACCACGGAGGCTACCAGGATGCACTTGTTGAGGGTGAGCCCTTCCCAGAGCAGCGGCTCCTCCGCAGGGTCCAGGCTGGGCGGCTCCACCTTGCTCTGCACGGGGAGGGTTCTGGGGACTGGGACCCCCACGGAAAAATGTTACTGGGGGAAACTGGGAAGAGGTAAAGGGCTCTGAGCTGGCGGACGGGAAGGGCTCTTAATATCCTCCTGCACAGCCCACTCAGGGCAGGGCCAGGGCCAGGGGCTGGAGCTGCTCCTGCCAGGTGTTTGCACTGCAGGAGTGGGGACAAGAGTGTCCCAGGGGCTGAGACGGAGGAGTTTGGGCCTTGGTGGCATTAGAGTGTCCTGGGGATCAAGCTGGGAAAAGCTCTGCCCGTGCTCCCCCTCCAGCAGCAAATCTGGGCAGGGTGGAGAGGAGGAGGTGGAGAAGGAAGTGGAGGAGGAGGTGGAGGATCTGGCAGGCGGCTGAGGAGCCCCATCTCCATCCCCATGTCGCTGATTTCACAGGGGACAGCTCCTCCTGTCGCTGCTCCATGGCCAGACGGTGCCTCCCGGGCTGGCCGGGGACACGGGATTGTGCCTCTGTGGCCACCTGTGGCCAGGGTGGCCATTCCGGGGCAGGGAAGGGCTTTCCCACACACCCACCTGGAGGCCCGGCAGCGCTGCCCTTGGCTCCCACCTTCTCCACCCGCTTCTTCTCCGCCGCTTTCCTGTCCCCGCCGAGCGGGGCTGGCTCTGGCATGTCCGGCTCCTGCTCGGAGACACCGCGCGGGGGGCTCTGCTCCTCTATTCCCTGCGGGCCGGGGCGACAGAGACACGCTGCTCTGGGCGTCCCCGGGGCTGAGCCGGTGCTTCCCCAGCGAGAGGCACCGACCCGGCTCCTGCAGCGCCTGGGGCGTGTGTTCACCTCAACAGTCTTAGAACAGGGCTGCATTTTACGCTGTTTAAGCTGGATTTGGCCACGAGTTAGCCCCGGCACACACACGGGGGGGGGGCTGGCGGCAGAGGACCCCTAGGCTGTGCTTGAGGGATCCCCCCCGGAGCAGCGCTCGGGGCTGGATTGGGGCCGCAGCATCCACCGAGGGCGGGGTGGATGTGCCGGCAGCGGAGGGAGCCGCGCTGGGCTCCGGGCTCGGTGCTGAGCGGGGCTTTGGTGGCCGGGCTGGGTGTTGGTCAGTGCCACCAGGGAGAGCTGCCCACCGGCACGGATCAGTGACAGCGACAGCTGGGGGACCTTGGGCTCCCCCGGGATGGACGTGCTGCAACCCTGCCGGGCGGAATGTGCCTGTGGGACAGCCCCAGCTCGGCCCCCTGACCCTCCCTGGCACAGGGATCCATCCCTGACACCCCCTGCTCTGATCAGAGATCCCCCTCAGGCACCCCTGCCCTGCCCCGGCACAAGAATCCATCCCCCTGGCACCCCCACCCTGACCCTGGGCACTCACATGGGCTCCACCGCTGTCCCCGTGGCTGTCGCTCGCCACCGGAGCGTTGGCATCTGTCAGAGACAAGCACAGCACGGCTCCTTAGGTGACAAATTTGGGGAGGTGGGAATCACCAGGGGCTGGGGGGTGTGGACCCCTCGGTGACACCTCCAGCCTGCAGAGAGGGGACTCCTGGCTGTGTTTGCCCCCTTGGTGTTGCTGGGTAACACCATGGACAGAGAGAGGTGTCTGAAGTCAGGCAAAAAGCCCCCCAGGCATTGAGGGGTGCAGTGGGAGCTCTGGGAAGGTCTGAGCCCCAAAATGTCACCAACCTGGATATCCCAGAGGAGTGGCAGCCAAAGGGACAGTGACCTCCCTGCCAAGGCCCATGAGGACACCAACAGCCCGGGGTGTGCTCAGACACCCTGAAAACACAAGGCTGGGCACTGGGAGGCAGAGCCTGGACAGCAGAAGTCTCAGCCACTATGGAGCAACCAGACCTCAGAAAGGAACTCAAGGGGACTGCAGAGCTGAGGGATGACTCCCAGGGCTTTTCTGGGAAGTGGGAGAGCAGACCGAGGGTCCCCAGGGCTCTGGCACAAGGAGGGGCTGGGGAGGGCGCTGGGCTCCTCGGGGTCCTGGCGGTTTCTCTGTCCTGGGGGTGGGAAGGCACCACAAGGACCCAGCACCACCGGCCTCAGCCCTCTTGGCATCTCCGAGCCCAGTGCCTCAGGTGCCACATCCTGCCCAGAAGGAAGAATTTTTCCCCCATTTGAGCCAGATTTAGTTTATTGCCCCCCTGTGGAACACTGAGAAAAGATCCCAGTTCCCAGGATGAAACCTACGACTCAATGGTGGAAGCAGAACAGATAAACAAGAGGAAACCTTTTGGCCGTGGTCTGAAAGGCCTTTGCTTTCAAGAGGAAATAAAATGAGTCTTTGGTTTGTTTAAGTGCTGTAAGTCCGGTCCTTTCTCTGCTGGGAAGGGGCAGAGCTGGCCCGGGACTCTCGTGGTGGCTGCAGGGGGTTCCCAGACCCAGGGGAAGCTCAGAGGTGGAGAACTTTTCCTCGGAGGGTTTCCCCCCATGTGCTTGCCGTGTTTTTGAGCATCTCAGCCATTCACCCTGGTTTTGGGCACAGATGAGCACCAGGAAGGTGGAGGAGGGCACGAGCCTCTGTTCCTCTTCTCCCTGGCCATGATCCATGTTCCCATGGAGCTGGTGCCACCCAGGTGTCCCTCAATGCCCGAGGTCACCCTGTGAAGTGACACCAGCACAAAGAACCATCTCTGCCAGGCTGAGCTGTGCCCTGCAGAGCCTCGCACACCTCGCCAGTGGCCACGGCTCACGGTGAGGACAAGGAACCTCTTCTCCTGTCCTTCCTTGGTCACCTCTGAGCTCTCCCTGCCCACCCGGACAGCCCTTTGGTGGCCTCAGGGCATCCCAAATCTTTTTCCAACACCACACAGGGACCGTGTCACCTCGAGGGACTCTCACTAAACTGAGAGGGATCAAACACCCAAATGACCCAGTCCTCAGCTGAGCCCAGTGCCCCGTCACAGGGTGCCAGGCTCTTCCCATGTCTCCATCCCTTGGGCTTCACCCCGATGGAGGAGCCCAAACAGCCTCCAGACCCCGGGGCAGACAGGTGTCCTTCCCTGCCATGCGCCCCAAAGGCACTAACTCGGTCCCAGAGCTGACCAATGATCCATGTCCAGCTCTGTCCCCTCCGGGCAGGAGATGCGGCTCCATGCCCTGGCATGAGGTGGATGCACTCCAGGGCTCTACAGCCCACGCAGGATCCTCGTCCCCAGCCGGGATGGGCCGCGTCACCTGCAGGAACAGCCTTCCTGGGCTGCTGGTCCGAGCGCGGCCAATGCCCAGGCCCAGCAGGCCAGGGGT
>NW_008236193.1:133388-142269 GCF_000691975.1 Corvus brachyrhynchos | reverse complement strand
GCGTGGGGCTGCCCCTGCCCAGGAGCCCTCCCACCCATCCCTCCTGCCCGCCCATCCCGCTCCCCGGGACTCACGCCCCGCACGCCAGATCCGCCCTTAAACGCTCAAAATCGCAGGCACTTAACAAATAATCAGCTCCGCTCTGCTGCCACCGGGACTTCTCCTGCACGGGCTCCCGAGGTCGCCTTCACCGCTGACTCACATCAAAGAAACTTCCAAAAATAGTCCCCTCGCCTGCCCCGCTCTCGCTGTCACCCTCGCCCGGGGCTGAGCCCCGCGGCTCCCGATCCCTCGCGGCCAGAGGGAGCCGGGCTGTGCCCAGGGGCTGCCCGGGGGCTGGCCCGCATCAGGGGTTAAAAGCCACAGAAATTCGTACCTGGGGTCGGCCGCCGCCTCCTGCTCGGCTGCAGCCCCCGGGCGGCCCCGGCTCTCCCGGGTAAAGAACAGCAACAGCTGCCGAGGGGAGCCGGAGCAAAATAGCGCCCAATCACCGGGGCCCGAGCACCACAAAAGGCAGCTCAGCCCCGGCCCCGAGCGCAGGGGCTGCCCCGGGCACGGGGTGCGGCTCTCAGGGGCACCTGCCAGGGGGTTTGTCCCTCTGTGACACCGCCGGAGAGCACGGGGAGGGGACAAGGCTGTTTGACACCAGGCCCGGGTGTCTGAGCCAGCTGTGGGAGGGACGGATGGGTGATGGAGGGATGGATGTGGGTGCTGGGGGTGCAGAGGTGGAGCAGAAGTCTGCCAGGCACAGGTAAGGAGAGAGGATGAGAAATCCCCCTGGGAGCAGCAGCGCTCAGACAATCCCAGTGAAAATCCCTTTTTGCCAGTGTTGGGAGAGGTCTGTTGCCCTCTGACCCCTCTGATGTCCCTGTCCCCGTCCCCGGGAGCCCTGTCACAGCCACAGGCACCTCCTGGGCAGGTGGGAGAGGGGATGTCCCATCCCACCCACTCCCAGGACACAGGGAGGAGATGAAGGATCCCATCTGGGGGGCTACAAAAGACCCTCGGGCTCTGGCCCTGCCTGTGGGGGTTATCCCGAGCTCCCAGCTCAGCACGGGCAGAGCTCCTGTGCCAGGGATGTGGTGCAGCAGTGACTGGGACCAGTCCGGCACGTCTCTGGCACATCCCGCTTTGAGGACATTGCTCTTACGGAGAGGCTTCAGGCTCAAAAAAACCCCAAATCTCTGAAATTGTAGAATATTTCATACCTGCAGTATTGACATTTTTCCAAAGGAGGAATAAACCAGGACACCTGGTGAGGCTGGGTCCAGGTCCTGCTTTAGGAGCTCTCAGCACATGAGCTCAGGAGCAGCCTCTGCTCTCCAGGGCAGGGATTTCCCCTCGCTGGCAGGGACAGGGCTGAGCACACTGTGGGATGAACAATGTGGAAGGTGGATGGACGGATGGATGGATGGACGGATGGATGGATGATGAATGGATGGATGGATGGATGGAGGAGGGATGGGGCTGCACACAAAGCCCCCACACCCGCCAGAGCGCTGGGCACACTCCCAGGGCAGTTTTCCCGCTTGTATTCCCACTCCAGCAGGGTCAGGGTTGTTAACTGGCTTTATAGTTTACCAGTTGCTTTATAGAGAGACGATGAAAGCAGAAAATCATAAACAGGCCAAATAAAATCCCCTTTTCTCCCAGTTAATCCCGTTCCCCATGCTGCTCCCAGGTTTGTTCCGTGCTCCTGCCTCCCGTGGGTGAGCTGGTCCTTCCAGGAAAGATCCCAGGGGCTCAGCAGGCACCGTCTGCACCCGCAGAGCTCTGGCAAACACCCTCCCACTTCATCCTTCCATGGAGCCACGGGATAGAGAGTTCTCCTCACCCTTCCCAGGACCTTTCAACACCCCGTTCCCGCAGCCGGGAGGGGCCGGCAGCTTTTTTGCCTCCACACGTTTAGCTCGGAGCAGTTCCCCGTGGAGCTGCAAAGCCTCCACCTCCATTGCACAGTTTATCCCGGGCAGATGGAGGAAAGAGATTCCCAGAGGCAAATTCTTTCCTAATCTCTTGAACCCCCCCAAATCCCGACTTCTTCCTTGCTCTGAGCCTGATAAAAGCGGCTATGGAAAGGGGTGAGCTCAGGGAGGGGGAAACCCGATCCGGCTGGGAGAGAAGGCGGAGAGAGGCAGGTGGGAGAGCAGGGGTGGGCAGGGGAGCGGCGTCCAGGCTAAATGCTGACTCTGGACTTGGCTGGATGACACAGCCCCTCTTCCCTGGCTGCCCGGGCTGTCCACTCGCCTCTGCCCTCGTGACTCGTGGTCCGGGCTGTGCTGCAGCATCCCCTCACTGCCATGGCAACGCTCACTCATCCTCCCACCAGGACATCGTCTCCCTTCTCCCCGTTTTTAATAACTCGCAGTTAAAAAGCAATCAGAAAGGGATAAAATTAGTCACTGGGTATTTTCGGCACAGGTTGGTTCTGGGGATGAATTCTCCTTCTTTCTGTGCAATTTGCTCTCTCCCCAGAGCTCCCAGCCCCTGCCTGGTTCTGTCCCCTCCTGCCACAGGTCCGAGGCATGGCACATGCTCGAGCTGGCTCTCTGGTGGCTTTGCCACTGCTCACCGGGCTGGCTGCAGGTTTTCCCCCAGGATTTCATCCCTGGCTCCACCAGAACCTGCCTGACCACGTTCCCAAGGCTTGGGACTCCAGAACACCTCCCAGCCTTTGGAGCCTTTACCCTCCAACCCGAGCAGGGTTGGGCTCTTGGCCTGATTTTAGACCTGGGAATTTGGCTGCTCCCTGCTCAGCCAGGTGCCCTGGGCACAACACAGCTCTGTGGGCAATTCCCAGCTCCAGCTGTGTCACCCCCACACTGGCATTGTCCCTTGGGGGCCACTGGGGCTGCACAGGGCAGGTCCCCCGCTGCCAGCACCAAAGACCTGCAGGAGCTGCGTGCGGAGCTCATCCAGGAGCTGCATGGGCTTGTTGGAGGTGCTTGGTGTCTCCCAGCCCTCCCCCCTTCCCTTAGATGTGGTTGGGGATGCAGGGCTGGTGGAAGAGAGGATCACAGAAATGCCAAAACTCTCCAGGAGATGGGGTGAAAGAGCACCCTGATTCCCTGCACGACCCAAACCCCAAAGGCACAGGTGTCCCCACGGCAACCTGGCCACGGCCCAGTGCTGACAGCAATATTCCGCTGACCCCAAATTCCTCTTTCAGCTGGATCCAGCAGCTCTTCCCAGCCTAGGGGGTTGCGCAATGGCTGTGCTGACGCACAGCCTCTGCCTCCTTCCCCCGAGGAACCAACACATCCACCCGGGAGATGATTCCTGCAGGAACCACAGAGCTTCCCAAGCACTGGGGTTATTATGGAGCCCTTGGGAGGTTTCAGGAAGGGAAGGGATGTCTCCTCTCTGCCAGCTGTGCCGCTCCTGTCAGATCCCATCTGTCAGCACGGAGATTTCAGATGCGCCGAGCTGAGCGATCTCCTTGTGGAGGTGCGGATGATGGAAGGCCTGGAGCAGTCTGGATGTTGGATGTTCCTGTGGCTCCACATCCCCAGGGGTGGGGCTGGAGGGAGCCAGCAGGAGATGGAGCAGCCTCTGCATGAGCTGATTCCCACAGCTGATACCGGGATGGGCTCCACATGCCTGGGAGGGCTGATTGCAGATCATGGGCCTGGAAAGCTTCTGGTGCCAGTTCTGATTGAGAACTCAGACCTGGGCACTTCCTCATAGCTTCAGGGATTTGGTTAAGCTGGAAAACACTGCCAAGGGGATCTTCTGTCTCCTCTCCTGGGTTTGAGATGCTGTGGAACTGGTGAGGGAAGATGGGAGCTCTGTGGGCTGGTACCACTCTGGTTTAAAGAACCACAGCTCGGAGCATCGATGGGACAAGAGGAAACGGCCTCAGGCTGCTCCAGGGAAGGGTCAGATTGGACATCAGGAGGAATTTCTTCATGGAAAGGGTGGTGAGGCATAGGAAGGGGCTGCCCAGGAAGGTGGTGGAGTCACCAAGGAACAACTGGAGGTGGCACACAGTGCTCTGGGCTGGTGCCAAGGTGGGGACTGGGCACAGATTGGACTTGATGGTCTCAGAGGACTTTTCCAACCTAAATGAGTCTGGGATTCTGGGATCTTGGAGGATCTCCTTCTTCCTCTTACCCCTTCAGCCTGGTGGGAATGCAAGCCAGAAAAGTGATGGCTCTTTGTTTAAAGGGAAGGGGACATCCTGCCTATGGCCCAGGCTGGGAGGACACCCCACCACAGGGCTTTGGGGGCAGATGCTGCAGACCAAGCACCAGCTCAACACATTCCTCCAGCTGAGCATGGAAAAGGGGATCACACCTGTTAGAAAAGCTCTCCCATGGCACCTCTGGCTTCCCAGCCCCGGCTGGAGCCAGCCATCCATCCATCCATCCATCCATCCATCCATCCATCCATCCCTCCGTCTGTCCATCCATCCATCCATCCATCCATCCATCCCTCCCTCCCTCCCTCCATCCATCCATCCATCCATCCCTCCATCCCTCCATCCACCCATCCACACCTCCATCCCTCCCTCCATCCATTCCATCCATCCATCCCTCCGTCCATCCATCCATCCCTCCGTCCATCCATCCATCCCTCCGTCCATCCATCCATCCATCCCTCCCTCCATCCATCCCTCCCTCCATCCATCCCTCCATCCATCCATCCATCCATCCATCCATCCATCCCTCCATCCACCCATCCATGGAGCAGTGGTGCTGCACACACCCACCCCTGGCAGCAGTGTCCTGGTCACCTTCAGGGTCGGGGCTGTCTCACAATCACTCCCAGTGATGGAGGAATCGTGCTGGGGACAGGTTTGGCAGAGCTGACAGGACAAGGAGCAGACAAGGTCCTGTGCCAAGGTCCTGGTCCCTGCAGGTTACTGTGGTCCAGTGACCTCAGTCCCAGGACTGGCTGGAGTTTGGGCCACCCCAGCACGGTGACAAGATCAGGCTGGCAGGCACACAAAACACACATGGAGCACTTTTGTCACTGGTCAGGAGCTGTGGATGTGCTGTTGGATGAAATGAGCTTGGCAGAGCTCTGTGAAGAGCAGGAGAGGCAACAGAGAGGGACATCGTGCTGTGACATCCTGCTGTGACATCCTGCTGTGACATCTGTGTCTGAGCCTGAGCACAGCACAGGATCCTGCCCTGGGGATGGCTCCAGGATCTCCTGCAACTCATGGACGTCACTGGGACCACACAGGGGGGATGGACACCCCCAAGCCACCAGCCAGGACAGAACACGGCAGTGACAGTGGAGGGAGAGCCTTCCATGGGCTCATCCCATCACCCCCTGAAATGACCCACAGGCATCCGGAGCAGCTCCACGTTAAAGCCACTCTGCCCACCCACGGATCCACGTGTGCCCTAAAAACTCCAATTCACCAATCTCAGAGGTTTTCGCTCCTTTTCCCTGGCAGAAGGAGCTCATTCAGGTCAGCGGGGAACGAAGATCCAGGTCCTGTTAAATCCTACTTTTAGTCCTTTCCATAACTGTTCCACGACCCCTTTCCTCCCAGCCCAGCACCACTCAGGGCTGATCACTGCTCTCTTTGAAGATTCACAGCTGTTTGTCACTCCCAGGAGAACGTGACTCCGTTTGGACATGGCATTCCAAAGGAATTCTCCTTGGAAGCGCCATTTGGGATGGAAAAGCGGCCACAATGTTTGTCCCACCAAGGGCTGGGGGCTGTGGCACCCTCAGTCTGGAACAGCCATGCCAGGGGAAACCGAGGCAAAAGGAGATTTAGGGTAAGCGAAGCTTTGGGTGGAACAGCCTGGGAATATTTAACACCCCAATGATGACAAATCCTCCCCTTTTTTGGCTTTCCTGATGGATGGAGCGTTGGTGCATTTACCCAGAGACGTTCTGGCACTGGGGGCTGCAGATCCCAGTCTGTTCCTCCCTTCCCAAATCCTTCCCAATGAAGGAGCTGCTTCCCTCTGCTCTGAACAGGCACCTGCAAACAACCCAGGGCACTGGGAATGAGAGGGCTCTGCCTCTGTGGGAAGGAGGAGCTGTTCCTCAGCTCCTCCCAAAAAGCCCCCGGCCTCTTTGGGATGATGGCATCCACTGGAGAGCAGGTCCTGGTGGATTTAACACCTTTCCCAGGGCTCCAGGTTGGCCCCACAGGACAGAAGCAACGAATCCATGTCCAGAGAAACATCCCTGCACCATGGGGATGCTCCCAGACTTGGCAGCTGCACCAGGGGCTGCTGGTCTGTGGGACATGGGGAGGGAGGAGATGTTCCAGGCAGGCTTCAGGTCTTAAAAGGGTCATAAAAGTACAAAATCCACCATAAAGTACAGCAGAAAGTCCTGCAGGGACAGCAAAAATAGCAGGAACTTCCTATCCACCCCCAGACCTCGGCTGGGGTTTCCCAGTCTCTCCGTGCTTCCCTCCCTGTTCCCCATTTCTCTCCCTGTTATCAGACCAGAAATTCCCCAATTAAAATTTAGCAGACTCCAGAAACCAAGGGCAGAGGTTTCACCCTGCCAGGCCTGGCTGCTCTCCCTTCCCTGCCTCACACCATGGATTTCTCAGCTCCTTTGGGACAATCCGGGAAGGCTGAAGGGGTTTGGGTTCCTTCTTTGTCCCCATGCCAAGACCAGGACTGTGCTCTGGTGCTCTTTGTCCCTCTAAGGCACTTGCTGGGGTCCTCATGGAGGGCTTTTGTCATCTCTCCGAGGTCTGGAAACTTTGATGATGACTTTCCTTCTCCAAAGCTGTAGCTCCAAACTGCTGTGAGTTATAGCAGGACAGGAAGGGCTGGGACCTGGGGATGAGGTTTTTGAGTGAAGCCCCTTCTGCTCCAGCTTTCCCTCTCCCTCCTTTCATAGAGCAATGCCAAATGCAACATATTGTGTAATAGGAACAAGCAAGAACCAAACCAGCAAGGACTCCAAGCAGCAGGAAACTCCCTTTCCAAAGCCACTTCTTAATGAATCAGTTTTCTCCCGTTTTTGCTCACCAGCCCTGACCCACCCTGCAGACCAGGCTTTGTCCAGTGCAACGAGGAGACGTCAAAGCTCAAGATCTCAAATGTTTTCCAGTTCTTTCCCAATATGTCCCTGTGCAGGACATCTGTTCCTAAGACATGTCTTGCTCAAACAACAAGATTTGTGTTTAAAATAAAGCTTGAGCCTCCCCAAGGCATCACCAACCTGCAGGAAAGCCGGGGTGAGACTGGAGGGGAAGGGAGAGATGGACAGAGGTTCATCCCTCCTTGCCATAACCCTGGATCCTGGATTGCCATCAGCCTGGCCCTGGAAGCCAGGACCCAGCTCCAGCACACTGGAGCCAGCATGGTTTGGGCTGCAGCAGCAGCAAAGCCATGAAATCTCCCCTCCAGCCTGGAGCACAAACACAAAGCTTTGGGAGAGCTGGGCAGGGCCCATCTGTGGGGCACTGGGAGCAGGGATGTGGCTGTGGCTGATGTCCCTGGTCACCCTGAACACCCCCAGCTGCCAGGGCTGTGCTCAATCCCAAACACTGGATTGGTGCTGGATCCATCCGAGGCTGCTCTGCTGAGTCAGGGACTCAGAGTTTGGGTGAGAAGGGACCCAACACCCCACCCCCCCCCCCCCCTGCCATGGGCAGGGACACCTTCCACTGTCCCAGGCTGCTCCAAGCCCTGTCCAACCTGGCCTTGGGCACTGCCAGGGATCCAGGGGCAGCCCCAGCTGCTCTGGGAATTCCATCCCAGCCCCTCTCCACCCTCACAGCCAGGAATTCCTTCCCAGTCTCCCATCCAGCCCTGCCCTCTGGCACTGGGAAGCCATTCCCTGGCTCCTGGCCCTCCATGCCTTGTCCCCAGTCCCTCTGCAGCTTTCCTGGAGCCCCTTTAGGCCCTGCAAGGGGCTCTGAGGACTCCCCAGGCCTTTTCTTCTCCAGGTGAACACCCCCAGCTCTCCATGGGGTTACAGGAGATTTAGAAGGAAATCACAGAGCTCACAGGCATCAAAAAGGCCCAGCTTTAGGACTGCTCCTCCTCCTCAGCTCCCTGCCAGCACCAGGAGAAAGCAAACGTCCTGGAAAAGCCAGGCTGCATCCACCAACTTGTTGTGATCAATACAAAGTTAGGTGGAATCTTTCACTGACTGCCAGAGAAGAGGATTCAGGAGTGAACCTTGAGTGGCTCTGCCCAGCTGGCTGGGGGAAGGTGATCCAAGAGATTTGGACAAGGGATCCACCCAGGTGGCTCCTGAGTTCAGGAATCATCCAGCCTGGAGCTCTGCCCTGGTTTTCTCACCAACCCACATGGTGATGTGAGTTCTGAGCCTTCTCTTCTCCCTCCTGACCAAACACCCTCATTCCCACTCCGCTCTCAGCCGCCTGTGCTGTATTTTGGGCAGGGCTGTGATCACGCCTTCAATCACAGAGTTCGCCACAGACTGAAGTGGTTCCCATGATCAGCTACGACACCAGTCTGGTATTTGCTGGCAAAAAGGCACAAAGGAATGAAATGTGCCCCAGGATGGGGCAGGAAGGTGCAGAGACATGCAGGGCAAGGGCAGTGTGCCCAGGAGCTGAGGCAGGAGCCTGCAGGCTCTGGTGGTAACAATCCTGAAAGTGTTGATGGAATCAACACGGGTGGAGGAGTGAGCAGAAGAGCAGGAGGGGAGCTGCTGCCCAGGCTTCTTCCAGCAGAAAGGTACCCAGTGTCCCTGCCAGCCAGGATCTGTCCCTGAGAGTACCCTCACATCCCTGGGGAACCAGGCTGGGAGAGCTGGGGCTGCTCACCTGGAGAGGAGAAGGCTCCAGGGAGAGCTCCGAGCCCCTTGCAGGGCCTAAAGGGGCTCCAGGAGAGCTGCAGAGGGACTGGGGACAAGGCACGGAGGGCCAGGACCCAGGGAATGGCTTCCCAGTGCCAGAGGGCAGGGCTGGATGGGA
>NW_008236193.1:115879-133351 GCF_000691975.1 Corvus brachyrhynchos | reverse complement strand
AGGCCAGGCTGGACATTGGGGCTTGGAGCAGCCTGGGGCAGTGGGAGGTGTCCCTGCCATGGCAGGGGTGGAATGGGATGGGATTTAAAGTCCCTTCCAGCCCAAACCATTTTGGTTCCCATGATCTCTTGTCTTGGGACTCCTGAAGTGACCAATGAAGATTCCATGACTCTGTAGATCCCAGTGAGAGGAGCAAGGACCTGGATCCAGCTGTTGGCTCGATCCTGGGAAGGAAAGGGAGGCAGAGCAGCTGGAGGGGGTTTTGCAGGGCCGTGGCAGGAGCTCTGTGTCCTCTCCCAGCCCCAGTTTGGCTCAGCTGCCCTTGAGCAGTGTCTCTGGGCTCCAGTGAAGCTCTTTAAGGACATTAAGGGACATTAAGTTTCCAACACAGCTCCAAGAGCAGTGTTTGAGCACCACTCCCCAAATTTCCCCCATTCCCTCCTTCTCTCCCCACCTGTGCCCAGCCTGCCTCAGCTGCGGGGAGCAAACCAATGTCAGCTGAGCCCTTTTGCTGTTTTGACTGTTCCACTGAAATATCCACCACAGCCTGAAAGAATTCCCTCCCTGAGTCCCGAGCCAGGCCCCAAATGCACCACTGAAAACCACGAGGGGGTTTTTTTCCCCACAGGAAACACTGCAGGAGTCTCGGGCACCAGCATCCCCCATATCCAAACACCACATCTGCCAGGCTCAGGGAGGAGCCAGGTCCTGCAGCTCACGGTCCCTAAGCCAGCCTTGGGTCCCTGCAGGGCTGCAGGTGGTTTCCTGCTCTAGATATCCAAGGATTTCAACAGCCAAAGTGAGGAGAGGAGAAGACACCTCCCCCCCCACCACATCTGCCCTGCAGAGAAGTGGGACACGAGACCTCTCCATCCCCACCAGCCCCTTGTGGTGGTAGATCCCACACAGCACCTAAGCCAGCGAGGGACACCCATCTCCAACAACCTGCTGCTTATTCCCACCCTCCACAAGGCCAGGAAGGTGCTGTAGGAATTCTAGGGGGGAAGGGGCAATTCCCCCTTTTCACACTCACAGAAGCCATCCCCAGCTGGGGCACAAACCCCCCCCAGATTGCTGGGATCTGCACCACTGGGATCTTCTGTCCTACAGCGACCAGAGAACCACGGAACCATTAAGGTGGGAAAAAGTTTTGAAGATCAAGTCCAACCATCAACCCACCACCATGGTCACCACTAAGCCACGTCCCCAGGTGTCACATCCAGGCGTTTTTGGAACACTCCCAGACAGACACTGTGGTGATGAGAAGAGAATGAGGAAGACACCTGGAGAATGAGGAAGAAGCCTAGAGAATGAGGAAGAAACCCTGAGAAAGCGGCGCCAGAATCCCACTGGGAGTGTTTTGCTCCTGCACTGGGAGGTGAATGATCTCACCAGAGAAGCATCAAAGCCTCTCTGCAGGTGAATGAGCAGCAGAGCCAGGCTGGGAACCCGGGACACGCCGGGACAGGCCGTGACACAAGGAAGAGCCGGGATTTTGCCCGCGGGGAGCTCGACACCCTGAGCTGCCCTGTGGGAATTCCTTTTAAACTCAGGCTGGGGAGGAGCCTGGGTGTGTAATTTCTCTGTGCCAGGTCCAAGAAGTGAAGAATATTCCAAGAATAAAGGTTAAAAGCCTGGAGACTCCAGCGAAAGGCGCTCTATAAATAGGATGAAGTCGGCAGAGCAGTGGGAATAACAGGCGGAAAAGCTGGATGTGGAAAAGGGCTGAGAAGGATCTGACACTGGTGGTGGGATTGGACACGGGGCTGGCTCTGCAGAGCACACCTTTTACATGTGTTAACATTTGGGGTTTTATCAAAAACCAACTTTTGGGCACCCCTCAGAGGGCATCTTGTGCCTGTTGGGAGCTGCCTGGGACCACCTTGGCCCAGCAATGCGGGATTTGTCCCTGGACCTTGTGGCTGGGACAAGGCAGCAGCAGGACAAGGAGGTGAATTTTGGGGTTGCTCAAAACACCATCACGTGGGACAACTTGTGCTGTGCCCAGGGGAGCTGGAGGAGTTCCTTTCCCATTTTTGTCCCCCATTCCCATGACCCTGGGTGGGACGAGGTGGGTGCAGGGACAGGCTCGCTGCCAGTGTGGCACAGGCCCTGCATCTCCCTCTTCCACTGCTATGGGAAAATCACCCATCCCAGGGATGTTTATCCTTCCTCCCAGTTTACCTGTTGCTGGTTGGTGTTTCTACAGCTATCAGAAGGAGGGGTGAGGTCACAGCACGATTTATAACCAAGAACACTTCGGTTCTTTAAAAAATGATGACTTTTCTGCAGAACTGGGATGTAAAGCAGTAAAAGCTGCTCAGAGGCCTCAGAGGATGTCACTGTGCAAATGTCAGCTCCGGGCTTAAGGCAGCAGAAAGCTTTGCCAGGGAATTGCTGTGGTGCACGGATGATGCTTGGAAAAATCATGCTGTGTTTGCAGGAATCCCCTGTGCCCCCAGAGCTCTGCCAGCAGCTCTGATAACCTCGGAAAGGGACAGAAAAGCAGGAAAAAGGGATGGACCTGGGAGCACATGGTGCACATGGCAAAGCTTTCTCAGGAGGAAAGGCTGAGGAGAGGGAAATGTCAGCTTGGAAGAGAAACAACAACCCCAGGGAGCTCTGGGGAAGGAGCAGCTTCCTTCTACTTCACAAAGCACAAAAATTGGGGTCCAGGTGTAACTGGAAAGCCACAGGTTGAAATCCAGCAAAGGTCTCTTCAGAGAATCCTGGAATATCCTGAGCTGGAAGGGATCATTGATCCAACCCCTGGCCCTGCACAGACACCCCAACAACCCCAGCCTGGGCATCCCTGAGAGCGCTGTCCAAACGCTCCTGCAGCTCTGGCAGCCTCGGGGCCGGGCCCATTCCCTGGGGAGCCTGGGCAGTGCCCAGCAGCCTCGGGGGGAAGAACCTTTCCCTGAGCTCCATGCCCAGCCCTGACCCAGCTCCAGCCGTTCCCTGGGCTCCTGTCCCTGTCCCAGAGAGTTCGGTGCCCACAGACCTGTGAGGGACTCATGGATCTCACTGCTGTGGGATGTGGCTGGAGCCAAGTGTCTCATACTTTGGGAAAGGGTTTAAAACCCACCTGGACGAAGGATCTGTGAAATCAGACTCCGGAGCCCAAATTCAAACTCAAAAGCCCAAATTCAGACTCAAGAGCCCAAAGCTGGGTGAGTTGGTCACTCCTGTCCGGCCCAGCCTCACTCCCTGGCTCCCAGTTCCAGGGCAAATCCAGCAAAGGCAGACGATTTACAGGAGCTCTGGAATTGCGTGCAGGGTTAGAACTGGGGCCCAGATCAGCACATCAAAACAGATTCCCCATAAATGACTCTGTTAAGGCTTTCCATAAAAGTTTCACAGGGGAAGGATTCATGAGGAGCCTGTAATGTTTAATTAAAGGGGAGAAACTGATCCCGCTGTGAAAATCTCCCCGATCCCACGCCAAGCTCATCACTGACTTAATTTATGGGACATCAGCAAGCCAGGAAATGGCATAAGTGGGAAAGTCGAGGACTTCTGCCAATTTGGGATACAAGGATGTGCAGAGGGAGGGGGATTTACAAACTGAGTGAGGCAAAGGTGGAGCTGCAGCAAGAAAACAGGGAATAAACTCCTGGGTGCAGGATGGGAGGATCCAACCTAGATCCAACCTCCAGCTGCTCTTTTTGCTCCTACCCTGAGTTCTGCCTCTTGGCAGGAAGGTCTCTGCCATGAAATTCCCTATTGCTTAGATGACCTGTGTCCTTCAGGCTGGAATCCCACATGGAAAAGCGTCAAGGTCGCGATGTCGGGGACATGGACGCTCTCTGACTCTGGTGGAACTGATGGAATGACTCTGGATTTACACAGTTCCACCCCACTCACTGCCAGGGGAACCTTTCTCCAGTTTTCCTGAGGTTTCCCTGCCCTGTTCATCCCTCTGAGTGTAACAGTGCCCATGGCGGGATGCAACGCGTGCCCAGAAAGGGATTCTCGGTGTTATTCACATGGAAAAAATGCTGTGGGATTGCCTCAATCCCAGAACTAACTGGTCCCATGAGCTCAGTTCATGATTCTTGATTCCTGAGTGGAAGAATTTCCAAAAGTGAGGAGGGAGAGGCTGCTGGGTTTGTGGGGAAGGGAGCAGGGAGGCTGCAGTGAGCGACTGCTGGGAAGAGAGACTGGCTTGGAGAGAGCTCAGCTGAGCCTGGCTCCATCCCTGCCTCCCCACGCCACCATTCCAGAGCAAACCAGGGAATTGGGACCCCAAGAGCCACAGAAACCTGCTGCTGGAGATGCCTTTGATGAGGAATTCACTAAATAGAGCAGCTCCCCACTAACAGGGGGAAGAGGGAAGTGAGGAATTCAAAGGCCAGGAGGGAGAGGAGGTCACTGCAGAGCTCCTCCAGCTCAGCAGCAGTCTCACAAATGCTTTAAAGAACTTTAAACACCACTCCCTGCTGGCCTGTCCAGGCCTGGGCACTGCAGAGAAAGCTCAAAGCTCAAGGTTTTAGGAAAAAAAGGTGAACAAGTGGAGAGGAATGTCAGGAGCAGCTCCCTGATTGTACAAGGAGAGGCCTTCAGCTCCTTGGATGATACTTGTGGGTCTCTCCCAGCTCAGCACATTCCATGATTCTACAATTTCTCCTTCCTTTGGTCACTGTAGGAGTCAGGATTTTGCAACAAAGCTGAATTTGAGTGAATGCCATGGCAGTCAGGTGGCTCCTGTCACATCCCTGGAGCATCCCACAGGCAGCCCCAGCTGAGGACCTGCGATGTTCCATCCCTTTGGGAAGAGGCTCTCACCGAATCTCAGAGACACCAGGGACAAAGAGGGGTTTCAAAACAGAAGAAAACAAATCAGAAAGGCAAAAATACAAGGAAAAAAGCCCAACCCAAGTCCCTCAGGTGCAAAAAGCGTTGCAGGAGCCAGGAATGGCTGCGCGTGATCCACTTTCACATTCTCACAACCAGGGATCATTCTTGATCCACTGTTTACATTCCCACAACCAGGGATCATTCTTGATCCACTGCTTGCCACATTCCTACAACCACAAATCATCCTCAATTCACTGTTCACATTCCCACAACCAGGAATCATCCTTGATCCACCCAGCCTGTAATTCCCATTCCTTTAGCTTCGTCCCTTTCACAACACTCCAGCCAAGCTTCTGCCTTCCTCCTTTGGAAGTGCCTGGCTGTGGCAGCAACTCCTCAGTCAACCTTCAACATCTGATTTTCCCTGGTTTTTAGGGACAAATCCAGGCTCAGCACAGAGCCAGCTCCTGGGAATGTTTCTGCCCTGAGCTTTCCCACCTCCATCCCTGCAGTGAATTGGGGCCGAAGTGTGTCCCACAGCACCAGGGATCAGCTGGGAATGCAGAGTGGTGAGGGAAGGCGTGGTTTAAAAAAGAATTTAAGAAAAGGCCAGCCTCAGTTCCTCAGGGAAGCTTCTCAGCTGCGTAGCCCTGAGATTTTCCTTTTCTTATATCCCAGAAGGTTGTTGGCAGGACCACCAAGAAAACACAACGAGAGTGAGAGCAGGAGGGAAAGACAAAAGCTGGGCAGCACCGGAAGCAGAGGGAGGAGGGAATGTAAAAGGAAGGAAAAGAATCGAGGACGTGGGCGAGCAAACGAGCCAAAAATTCGGGTTAAAAAGGCAGGGTCTGAAAAAGGCAATGAAAGGAAAACGGAGCAGCCCAGCAAAGCAAATCCCTGGGGAAGAGGCAGCGCAGGCAGCCTTGGAGGACAGGAGTCATGGGAAGGGGGGGGGTTTGAAGGGTGGTGACTGAGAACCGGAGTGTGGCCCTGTCCCTGTCCATTCTTGCCCAGGGAAGTGCCCCCGATGCTCCAGAGGAGCTCAGGGATGGAGCTCAGCCCCCGCGGGGAGCGGGACCAGCACACTCCGCCACGGCCACCTCTCCCATCTGCTTTTCCTCGGGCCAGATGGGCAGGGGAGGGAGGGAGGGAAGGATGGGGGATGGAACCGCATCGCTGGGATGGAGGGGATTCATTTCTTCCCATTCTTTTCCCAGCGACCTTTACCCAAAACGCGTTCTGATCGCTGTGCTTGCCCCAGTGACACCAAGGCAGGAGCCTTTCCGAATAAATCATTTCGAGGCAGAGAGAGAAAAAAGCGGCAGCTCCGACCCCAAAGGCGCAGACACCTCCCTCCTCCTCCTTCTCATTCTCCTCCTCCTCCCCCCCCCCCTTCCCCTCCCCGCATGTTTTGGAGCTGCTCGAGCAAAGGGGAGAGCGAACCGGAGTAATTTTCCACGGATGCAGGGAACAATCGAGCCCCGCATGGTTTTTCTGGTTAAAACGCTTCCCTGCAGCAGTTCGTGCTCATCCCCGGCACACAAAGGCGATGCACAAGCAGGGACCGGTCGTGTCTTGCTCCAGCCGCCGGTGCCGAGGTGCGGGGGACGGGAGGAGCGGGGGAGATGCTCCAGCTCCGCTCCCTGGGCAGGGGATGGCTGAGCCCGGCTCTGAGTCAGCCTCACCCAGCCCGGGCACAGCCTCACCCTGCCCAGGGACGGGGCTTGGGGAGGGGAGAGGGGCCGGGGCGGCTTTGGCACAGAGAGGGTGCACCCGTGGGTTTAGGGTTTGGGGTTTAGGGGCACCATCGTGTTTCATGCAGAGAGATGCTGGGGGAGGAAGGAGGCCACGGTGGCTTCACAGCAATGTGCCCGATTTCCCCTGGGATCCAGCCCCTCCACTCACACAGGGTCTCCAAGCACCCCACGGACACGGGAGACCACCTGCCCCACCCAGGGGTTGCTCCCTGGGGACAGGCTGTGCTCATGCTGAGGATGGATCCTGGCACCACGTTTGTGGGGAGAGGCTTTAGGGGGGAACACGGGGCCCTGGGCACCCTGGGCACCATCCCCCGACAGCCCAAAGGGGCTGGGCAATGGTGGGGTGGGGGCAGGACCGAGGAGTAGGGTCCAAGACCTGAAGCACAGTGGGGTGAAGTCCAAGTCAAGCAAAGCCTTGCCATGATCCTTTTTCCTCTTGGTCCCTGATTCCCTTCCCATCCCGACTCCCTTCAAAGAATCAAGGAAAGGTTTTGGTTGGAGGGACCTTAAAGCCCATCCAGTGCCACCCCTGCCATGGGCAGGGACACCTTCCACTGTCCCAGGCTGCTCCAAGCCCCGATGTCCAGCCTGGCCTTGGGCACTGCCAGGGATCCAGGGGCAGCCCCAGCTGCTCTGGGCACCCTGTGCCAGGGCCTGCCCACCCTCCCAGGGAACAATTCCTGCCCAAGATCCCATCCAGCCCTGCCCTCTGGCACTGGGAAGCCATTCCCTGGGTCCTGTCCCTCCAGCCCTTGTCAAGAGTCTCTCTTCAAAGGGAGGAACTTCCTCTCTGGCTCCGAGCATCACCCTCAGCCCCCTCAGGAGGGAGGGGACGAGGTCTGGGCCCTCAGAAATCCCCTCCCCATGTGTCAAACCTGTGAAAAGATCAACTTTTGTAGCCCAGACTTGCCCCAAGTAAGAGCTCCAGACTTCTGAAACGAGAAGAACATTGACATGACCATCTCTGGGGCCTGCAGCACAGCAGGAGGCACAGCTTTGTCTGGCAGCTTTGCTGCTCTTGCACATCAAATCATGGCACCATTTCTGAGCCCCTTTTGGCTCCTCTTCCCTGGGGTGTGCCTGTTAACCCCCCCTGGGAGCACTCAGGGCTGAAGGGACAACACCTCTGGTCTCGGGGGAACCCTGTCAAGGGGACCCTTAGCTCTGGCTGTGAAGAAAGATGAAAAGTACCCAGTTTCCACAAAAAACCTCCAGACAATTCTTAGTTCCTTATCAAAGATCAGCACACACGAGCTAAGCAGCCCCAGACTCCTGCTGGGAGATCTAAGCAGCATTTTTGTGGTGCAGAGTGAGGTTTTGCCAAACTCCTTCTACCTCCATCCTCCCGAGCCAGGGGCTCAGCCAGGGCTGGTTTGGATCCCTTTGCCAGACCACTGGAGGCAGCTTCCAGCAGAACATCAAAACAGAGACCCACACGGATCACAGGATCCACTGTGAGGATCCAACAGCAACATTTAGATGGGATATTGGGCAGGAATTGTTCCCTGGGAGGGTGGGCAGGCCCTGGCACAGGGTGCCCAGAGCAGCTGGGGCTGCCCCTGGATCCCTGGCAGTGCCCAAGGCCAGGCTGGACATTGGGGCTTGGAGCAGCCTGGGACAGTGGGAGGTGTCCCTGCCCATGGCAGGGGTGGCACTGGATGGGCTTTAAGGTTCCTCCCAACCCAAACCATTCCATGATTCCATGATCCTATAATCCTTGCCAAATCATAACCCTACGGTGTAGATGTGCCAAACTCTTCCCTCCTTGTTCTGCTTGGGTGTTTGTGCTTTTTGAGCTCCTTTGCCAACATCCAGCAAGTGAATTTAGAAGCACTTGGGTTTCTCCTAAGAGGTGATGGCACTTAGGTGGCCATGGAGAGATGCTGGATGATTCTGGCTGGCCGAGAGGCTTCCTTGACAAGAAGCAGGGAAAGGAGAAAGGAAGATTTACAGAGGAAAGTCTCAGTTTGCTTTGCCTACCAAAACAAAGGGCTTGGATTGCTACACACAAAGGCAGCCAGAGAGAGCCAAGATGCCAATTTAAGCATAAAGACAATGCTGGCATGAGACCAGCCGGGGAAAAAATTGGCTAAAATAAATATAACTGGGATTAAAAAGGAGCTTTGTAACTTGTAGAGCTTCCAGCTTGTGGAGGGGACACTCTGGGGGCTGAGGGGGGAGCTCTGTGCCTTTATGGATCCTTGGACCACACGTGGACAGCAGGGTTGGGCTCTGAAGCTCCCTTCCAGCCCCATCCCTCCAACAGCAAACACATTCCACATCCAGCTCTCCAAACCTCGCAGGTGGAGAAGCCCCAGTGCTCAATGTCCCCATAAAGCTGCACCAAGAGCTCTTGAAACTGTCCCAGATGAAATGTCAATCCAAGGATTGGGAATGCCTTAAGAATGGGAGTTTTTCAAAGCATTCTGACGAGCAGGGACCTAGGAGAGCTGCAACAAAAGCTAATTTCCAAGGAAAATGAAGGACAGCTTGTTTTCCCAAATCCCAGAGTTTCCTCCCAATGCGTCAGAGCTGTTATACCTGGAGGTCAGGGAAAAAAAAAGTCATGGAAAAAAGGCCTCACTGGAACGGCTGCAAGAAGTATTTTGGATGAAAGAAAAGAGTCTGGATGTGTCCTGGCTGAATCCAGTGAGGACAGACTGGAGAGAAACAGTTCCTGCCTGTGGGAAGTGAGGGATGAGCAGCAGCCGTGAATTTAAGGGGAAAATCCCAAATAGTTTGTAGCAGTAAACACAGCAAAGCATTGGAAGGGATTGCGTAGGGAAATGTTGGCCTCCCTCTCACTGAAGGGTTTTCTGAACAGGTTTGACAGGGAGGATTCCTGAAGGATTCCTTCCTTTTTTAGGGCAGGATCCTGGGGTATTTGTCCTCCTGCAGTGGCAACACCTGGGACACAAAATGGGCTTCTCTGACCCCTTCTGCCCAAAGCTGGACTCAGAATTGCTGCTGGCTGCCAGCAAGGACCCTCCACACCCCACAGTGACCTGGAAAACACCATTCCTGAAGCAGCCTAGGTCCCAGCCTTGGTGTTGCAGGAGCAGAATGATAAAGGCTTAATTATATTAATTAACTTTATTTGCATTGCTTTGCATGGAAGCCTCAGGAAAGGCTTGTTGTTAAAATTCAGAGTTTTCTAAGTCCCAGGGACACTGAGAGCAGTGATACAGATAACCAGAGCTCGGTGCCATTGTGTCGTGTGACAATGGCAGGGGTGGCTCCTGTCCGTCACCATCACCCTGAGAATGATAAAATAAATCCAGTTTTCTATAACCTGATATCTTGCAGGATCACAGTTCCAATCTTAAAATTGCAGAACACAAACCTGACAATGCCCAACGGTGAGGAAACCATGGGAAAATAGGCCCAATATGACAGAAAAGAGAATTAAACATGATTATCACTGGCAAAGAATAATCTCCCATATTTTTAAAGGCAACAAAGACATCAATTAAAAAAAAATTAAGGGGAGTAGAGGTAGGATCAGGACAGATAATTGAGGTTAAAAGGAACATTTTACTTTGGAACATTATTTACAAAGGAGACTTTTCAAAGTGACCTAAACTACCCCCAGTCCATTTTCCACAGGGAAGGGAGGCAGCAGCAGAGCGGGAGCAGCTCCCACCTCAGCTCTGCCTTCTCCCTGCCTCAGCTTCCCAATCCCCAGGGATACGGGCAGTTCCTGCTGGAATTACAGCTCCAGAGGGGCTGCAAGGGGTCAGAGGGGGAGCCTAAACACACAAAGCACAGACTCCGTGTTCCCTGTCTCAGGAGTACCCAGGGATGCTGTGGGATCCGCCCTGCAGGGATCAGGTTTAACGTTAAGCCCGAGCCTGGGTTTAGCTGGAGAGGTGTGGGCCTGTGCACATTGCTCTGACAGCTGCTAAGGCCTGACCTGCTGACTCCCATCGCTTCCTGTCACATCCTGCTCCTTCAAGGATTCTTGAAGGCATTTTCCTCCCTAATGAGCCCAACGAGGCTGAAGATGGGCTGAGAGTGCCCAGTCTGTGATCCTGGATCCAGGATGTGGCTGTGTGTGAAGCCAAACAAACACGGGAACGTTGAGGGGAATGAGGAACTGTGAGCTAAGAAATGAAAGTACAAAAGTCCAAGGGAGCACCAGGAAGGCAGAGCACAACTGAAATCTGAAAGGATTTACTCACTGGAGAATCCAACAGGGAAACTCTGACCCAAGAACAGGCAAACATTTATAGGGGAATCAGAAAGGTGCTAAAATACCCCCCAAAACGGATTTCAGAACGAAATCTCAGCTCCCATCCAGTTTATTTCCAGTAATCACAGCCACTCCCAGTCTTCCACACACCTCTGAGGCAGGAGGTTTCCAGCTCATCACCTGAAGTAGCTGGCAAAAGTCACTGTGAGCAGGAAATCAAACTCAGCAGGTCACAGCTCCAAGCCTGAGCAGTAATTTCAAGGGCCTTTACCTTCCTTGTGCCACCTCTTCATCTTCCAGCACCTCAGGAAACCTGCTGGTCTCACTGAGAGCTGGGAGCACGTGCTCAGCTCTGTTGGAAGTGGGGTTTTGCCCTCCCAAGGAGGAGTCAGTCAGGGTGTCTGTGTGTGACCCGCAGAGCAGGACACACGGGAACAAACAGCTCCCCAAAGTCTGGTTTCTTTGGAACCACCAGGTCAGGCAGCGTGGCTGTGAAACACGGCAGTGCTCACCCCTTTCCTCCAGCAGTGAACCCTTCAAAGCCCAGCTTCTCCCAGAGTTAATGACAAATGGGAGGCAGGGGAAGTTAATCTGTACCTAGCACAGCTTCATAAATAAAGCCCTTTGGGAAAACTGGAAAATTCTGGCACTGAACTAGAGCTGCCTTCACTTTAAAGCCTCCGCTCCTGAGTGTGGTGGCAGCCTGGGGGCTCCTTTGATGGCAGTTTGCTGCCAGTCCCTTAGACAGCACCAGCTGTCTGTGGACTTTGGTTTGTCACTTCCAGAGCAGGTTTGTCACTTCCTGGGGAGGTGCCAAGGCCTGCCCAGGCTGGGGGTCTGCTGCCCACCCACTTCCAGAGGGGATTTTTGGCTGCAGAGGCTCTGGGGTGGGCAGGTTGCTGCAGGGACAGCTCGTGCTCACCAGAGCTGTCAAGCTGCCACCTCTCCGCAGTCTGGAAGTCGGGAGTATTTTTAAAAAAAGATGTAAACAAGGGAAGCTGCTAAGCTGGGCTGATTCTGGCTCCAGCCCTGCTCTCACTGCAGGGATTGCTGCCGATCCCAGTACACAGAGCCCTGAGTAAATATTGGTTCAGACACGGATGCAGAGAGCACGAGGCCGCCTGCAGCTCAAAAAACAGCCTGGCCAAAGCAGCTTTCCCCAGGCTGCACCTTCCTGTCCCTCCTGCAGCTCAAATCAACAACCTGGCCAAAGCAGCTTTACCAAAGTTGGACCTTCCTGTCCCTCCTGCAGCTCGAATCAACAACGTGGCCAAAGCAGCTTTCTCAGTGCTGGACCTTCCTGTCCTGCCTTGCAGATCAAAAAACAGCCTGGCAAAAGCAGCTTTACCAAAATTGGACCTTCCTGTCCCTCCTGCAGCACCCAAGGGCTGCCCCGGCTGTGAGCACAGGGAGTTCTGGCCAGTGACAGAATCCACGTGGATTATCCCCAAAGCAAAGCAGTGTGGAGCACAGAGAGCAGGAAGATATCCCCCGTTGCCTGTTGGTCTCTGGGCTCGTTCTCAGGATGAAATGGTTCCCTCAGCCCCAGCTCTCCAAGGGGCGAGCGTGGGATAGAATTGATTCCAGGCAAAATAACCTTCCCTGCCCTCCGGGCCTGCTCATTTTATTTATGGGAAAATATGCTCGTTAATGCTCTTATCACAGGCAGGATCTAATCGGGGGGGGGGAAGTCTCCTCTGACTATCTCCATGTTAATGAGCTGCTGGGTGAAGTGTTTCAGCAGGCAAAGCTCACTCCGAGCTCGGTTCTGACAGAGCAGCCTCTGCCCAGGTCTTAACGCTCATCCTGCTGGCAGCTGTTTGTTTGGATAACATTTCCAAATGAAATTAGGGGTTACAAAAGCAGAGCTGCACCATGCACTTCCTCATCCCCGAGGCTGCCTGATCCAAGGAGGAACTGGAGGAAAACAAGCCAGGCTGTCCTGTTCCCCTTCCCAGCATGGGCTGGGTAAGGGGATTGTCCTGCTGGGAAAGCTGGGGTGGTGGTGGATTCCAGGAGGGAAAATGGAAGCGGAGCAAAAAATAAAACTCCTAAATCCACCACACAAAGGCTCCAGCAAGCGAGGGGAAGGAAAATGTTCATGGAGGAATTCCAGGGAGCCTGGAATGCTGATCACGATGGGGTTGATTGTGGAGGGGTTTGCAAGGCGTTTGCTCAGGACCTCAACGCCCTCTCCATGCAAACAGGAGGGACAGGGCTCCATCCCCTCTCCAAATTAACTCCCCTCTGTGACTCCTCAGCAAGAACCAGAGCTCCATCACCTCTGGGTAACTCAGGAGAGGGGATGGACCTGAGCTGCCTCTGGCCCAGCAGAAACGAAACAGAAAATGGGCAGGGGAAGGGAGGCTGTTGGAACGTCTTTCACTTGACTGTGTTGCAACCACCTCTGAATTCCTCAGGGCCATTTGTTCATAACTGGCAGCAACAGCCAAAGAAAAAAATCAATACAGGAATCAGTGTTGTGGAACATTATCCTTAAATTACAGGTCAACGACTTGTACACTTCTTTCCCAGAAATCCTAAGGTGCCACCCTCTGAGTGTTCCTTGTGGCTCCTGATCTTGGCCAAGCCCCTTTCCAGCTGATTTTCTGTTCCCACTTCAACCTCCCCACCTGGCATTATTTTTCTGTGGAAACTGCTCAGTTTGATCCTGCAAACTCAAAGAGAACAACTCGGCACTTCCCAGGTGCCCAGGTGCTGTTGGATTCCACCCCTAATTCAGATGCATGAGAACTTAGAGCATTTTAAACATCTGGTACCTCATCTGCAATCAACCCCTCTCCATGCCAGCTGTTTCGAAGTGGAAAAACAGAGATCCAAAGTTTTTTTTTGGTGAGAAGTACAGACTTTTTTTTGTTGGCCCGATGACTGTTTTCTTCTAGTTCAGTATCTCACAAAGATCTTGGAAAAATAAATTCTTCCCTGTGCTGGTAAACACCTAAAAACTCTGGCTTCATTTGGCTGTCTCCTGGCACAAGTGGGTCTGCAGAAAACCTGACCTTCAAATGAAATCATTCTCACAGGGATGACGATGAAAATGAGGAGAGTTTTCCAGCTAGAAAAGGTGTTCTAATTACTTGTCCCACAAAGATCAGAATAGATTCTGACGCGCTAAAGAGTGAATTAGTGGGGGAGTATTTAATATTAGATAACTGGTACTTAACTGTTACCTGTGAGGAGATGAACCAGAAGCACCAAGGAAGGAGAGGGGTAGATTTAAGAGCCTTTTTTAAATAAGACTTGTAAAATATAGGTTTGATAAGTTTAGAAATAACACTGTCCAGTGTTTTGATAAAGCCTCACAAGCTTTTGCTGTTCTTTGTCTCACGCAGAGCTGACCAACAGGAACATTTAAATTATTCCGTGGCTAAAATCAGCTAAATTACAGGGTGAAGTCATCACAGACAATGATTTCTTTGAAAACACGTCCTGATGGACATCTCTGCCTCAGCTTCTGTCCTGTTTTGGTGCTTGGTTGCATCTCTAGACACCTCTCAAAGCTGCAAGAACAAGCAAAGTCTTCCTGTAGTGGAAACAGAAAGAAAAGGCAATCAGATCCACTTGATTTTAAAGCCTGGTTCAAGAAATTAATTAATTAATATTTTTTATTCCCATTTTTGGGGAGCTACTAAAAGGGCCATGCTATGCATGGACTGCACATGCTTTGGAAGGGAGCTCATGTTTTTCTCTCTGTCGTTCTTCCCCCGTCAGCAAATCGGAGCGGGATGAATTCCCCTGATGCTGCTAAATGCCACAAACATCCATTTCCACGTTCCAGGAGAGCCCTGACAGCATGATGCAGCAAAGCACAAAGGGCTCTCTGCTACACATCAAAAAGGATTTTTGTCCCATTCCCCTTCCCTGGCGCTTTGTTGCTCCTCTAGAACACGGATGCAGGAGCAGCCTCAGCTCCACCACTGGCAGAAAACCAGGCAGAAGCAGCAGTTTTTGCAGCTGTGTTGTTTAATCCTGCTTTAATCACCTAAATGACAGAAGGGCTTATCTTTCCTTCTTGGAATAAATGATGTTACAGAGCTATGGTTTCAACGTGCAGGATTCCAGAACCTTTAGGAGTTTGATGAGTGTTTCAGCTCCTGATCATCCTTCTAAGCACTGATCTTGTGTTATCAGATCACAAACACTTGCACACCTGAAAACACAGGGAAGAGTGAAGACAGTTACTTATCCCACACCCATTTCTTGCTCTAATATGTTCACAACAGTTTTCAATCTGACTTTTCAATCTGGTTTTCTTCCTCTCCTGCTGTAAACTCTTCTTCCAGACTATTTCAGAAAGTAAAACCCATAAAAGCACGACAAAGAATCACTGACTGGTGATTTTAACTACTGTTTGAGACCTCTTTTATGAAAAGAGGGTAAAAAGCAGAAGGAAACAAGCTAAGAAAGGAAAATCTGGGAAAATCAACTCCTTGGCTTTTCTCAGCCTGAAACGATCTCAACTTAGATCCCTAACAGAGATCAGTTTGTTGGTGCTTCTGTCCTTTCCTCTTTAACTGCTCTGGTTATTGAGTAACTCAGGCTGCACAGGATCCTTTCCCAGGAGCTTTCAGGCAGCCCAGTTGCTGTGACCTGCTTGGGGTAAGAGCACAGAGCAACTGGGACCTGCTGGGGGCTCTCTGGAGAGTTCCCTCAACAGCTGAGACCTGGCACAAGCTCCTGGCTGTGGGACTGTGCTGGTCCTTGGAAATGCAGTTGTTGGAGAGGGGAAGGCTGTGGTGGCTGGAATGAGGAGGACTTTGTGTGTTTGAGGACACCTGCACAGGATTCGGGATGAACTTGAGGGATGAGATTCTCCGTTTGCAGTGGTTGTAAAAATGCAATGTAATAAAGAAATAAGGATCCAAAGCTGTTGGAGAGTGTCCAAAGGAGGGACACGGAGCTGGGGAAGGGTCTGAGGAGCGGCTGAGGGCACTTGGCTCGTTGGAGCAGGGACAGCAGGAGCTGGCACAGCTTCACACCCACTGTGCTGAGGACACAAAAGGCTGGTGTCACCCTCCCTCCTGTCCCCATGGGCACATGGGAACAGCCTCAGGCAGCTGGGGGGGTCACTGACCCTCTCTGTGCTCATGTCTCAGGGAAAGATGCGATCTCCATGGATAATTTCCTGTCCTGATCCTATTACCCAAGCGGAGCAATTCTCCGGGATTGAACCCCTTGCTCAGCGCACCTTTGGATGATCTCGAGGAGCGTTTGGACAGCGCTCTCAGGGATGCCCAGGCTGGGGTTGTTGGGGTGTCTGTGCAGGGCCAGGGGCTGCACTGATGATCCCTGAGGGTCCCTTCCAGCTCAGGATATTCCAGGATTTCATGGTGACTCGTCCCTGTGTGTTGGAAGCTGCTGTGCCCCAGCAGAGCTGGGCTGCTCAGACTGTCAGGGTTCACTGCCCCCTGATTTAGGTAATTCCAGGGACTGCGATGCCAAACTGGGAATGCAGCTGGAGCAACAATCCCGCCACAGAGTTACTCTGCCACAGGAAGGGCAATCATGGCAAACCAGGGGTGAAAAACCAGCTGGGGATGGCAACATCTCCAACTGCCTCAGCCATAATCCCGAATTCGTGAGTCAGAGGCTTCTGTGTGAGGATTTGTGAATCACTGTCCCTGCTAAAGTGGAAGTCAGGCTATCTCAGCAAAACTGCAGCTGGAACTAATCCCCCGTGGTGTTTAACACAAACCCAGCACAGGTTGGTTGGGCTTTTGCAGAGCGCAGAGCACCCGGAGCTCTCTGGGCACTCAGCTGTGAAATGGAGTGATGGACCATGGAGGTGACAGGGATTCAAAGGGCAAAGCTGTTCCCAGGGAAGAGGAAACAGCTGCAGCGCTGATTCCCCTCACACAGAGCCATTATAAGGAATTACAGCTGGATTACTACAGGAATAATAAATGCCATTATTGGAAATAATGAAATCCATCACCGAATGCTAATGCGGCCCTTCCACCCCCTGACACCTCCAGCCCCCAGCAGGAAAACCTTCCTAACACAACACACAAACCAGGAATTGCTAAATCTCCTCTGATGTGCTCCGTGTGGTCCGGATATTCCGGAATTGCAGCTATCCCATTGTTTCAGGCTGGACTCTGGGTAATGCATTAA
Source organism: Corvus brachyrhynchos (assembly GCF_000691975.1). Taxonomy (NCBI): domain Eukaryota; kingdom Metazoa; phylum Chordata; class Aves; order Passeriformes; family Corvidae; genus Corvus; species Corvus brachyrhynchos. The sequence continues at coordinate 116,464 of NW_008236193.1, read as the reverse complement.
ATAGAAGAGTTTCCCCTCCATAAATCAACACCCAAATCTCGAGAGCGAGGTGAGCACAAGCTCAGTTTGGGAGCTCAGGGCAGATGCCTGCAGCAGGAAAAGGACTTTCCTCTCATCCCTCTTACTTTCCAGGACTCCCAGATTTTTCCCTGGCTGCTGGACAGGCCAAGCTTCTCCTCAGAGCTGCAGGAGAGCAGACACTGCTTTCTTTTGGCAACAACACTTTGTTCCATCCTGGGTTATCCCAGCAGCTTCGGGACACAAAAGGTGGGTGGAGATTTAGACAATGATCCTCCTGCAAAGTGGAGCCAATTAATCCATCGTGCTCAGAGCTCCTGGATGGGAATATTTTCAAGCAAATAAAAATAAGATAGTAATAAAACCCCCTAAGAAATGGCCAAATGCAGGCCTGGTAGCTGCAGGCAATGAAACAGGGGTGTTGTGGCTCAAGTTGATAAAGAAAAAAGAAATACAGCCATCTACAAGATTTTTAATGGAAAATTTTCAATGATTTAAAAAAGCCATTACAATGTATCTTCAGCAGTTTTCTTTGGTTCTATAAACACCTTTTCCCACTTAACTTAC
>NW_008236193.1:114502-115856 GCF_000691975.1 Corvus brachyrhynchos | reverse complement strand
TCTTAATTTACAAGGCATCCCTGCCTGCAAACGCCATCATTTACACCATTATTTTCAGCTTTCTTTCCATACAGGATAAAATCCACTGCTCAGGATGAGCCCTGGGATGTGCCTCTGCCTTGGTTTTCAGGCTGAAATAGTCAGAAATGGCTCTGCCAAAGATCCAATTCCCAAACCCATGGGAATGACGACCTATTTAGCTTTTTTGTCCACATTTGCTGCTTTAAGATGAATTTTGAAAGCTGAACCTCACCCCCAAGGGATGAAGCTATGTTTCCATCAATCCCATCCAGAAGAGCAGTAGGGGTATCCCATTTCCAAACTCCCATCCTTTCCTCCGGACTGTTCTTGCCGTGGGACTGCAGAAAGACCCAACTGCATCCCCAAGCCTCCAATTTCCGAGCCCCCAGCAGGACATGGAAAGCAGAGGGCATGGGCTGGCTGTTTTTAGGGATGAGCCCAATTTGTGCTGTGTAAATAACCAGGATTTACTCACTTCTTCAGGAAGGCACAGCAAAAAAGCCTTTTTAGCTTAAAAGATCATCACTGTCAACCATTCCCCACCCGTAGTCCCCTACTGATCCATAAACCAACTGTTCCCCATCCCTATTCCCCTATAAATCAACCATTCCCCATCTCTACTCTCATAAATCCATAAACCAATCTTTCCTCATCCCTATTTCACTATAAATCCAGGAACCAACCTTTCCTCATCCCTATTTGACTTTAAATCCATGAACCAACCATTCCCCATGCCTATTCCCCTATTAATCTGTAAACCTTCTATTCCTTATCCCTTTTCCGCTATAAACCCATAAAGTAACTGTTACCCATCCCTATTCCCTTATAAATCCTTGACCTAACTATTCCCCATCCTTATTCCGCTCTAAATCCATACACCAACTATTCTCCATCCTTATTCCCCTATAAATCCATAAACCACAGCCAGGCCAAAGGCGACCAGCCCAAACACTCCCCACAAAACCACGTCACAACCCCAGCCCGACCTTTCAGAGACCCTCCCCACTACTTATGGGGGCTTTATTATTAGTTTTTAATTAAAAGTTTCCCTCAGCACCGAGCTTTGTGCGAGGCTCTGAGGGCGGCGATGCCCCCAGGGGTCCCACAGGGGGTCCCGCTGCCGCCCCTCCGCTGCTTCCAGCCCCGAGGCTGCACCCCACGGGTCTGTCCGTGTTTTTCCACGTCTTTCCATGACTCTTCACGTTTCTCCCTCCCTGTGCTCCCTCACACCCCGCTCCTCCCCCGGTCCCCCCCGGTTACCTCAGCCGGGCGGGGCGCGGACACGGGACTCGAACCGGCGGCTCCGAGGGCAGTGAGGGGTTGCGGAGCGCCC
>NW_008236193.1:106415-114017 GCF_000691975.1 Corvus brachyrhynchos | reverse complement strand
CCCAGCGCTGTCCCGGCCCTGGGAGGGGCCCCTGAGGGCACCCCCGGGCTGGGAGAGGCTCCGGGCAGGGCAGGGGGGGGAGGGGGGTGCCGAGGGGAAAACAACAATTAGGCAAAGATATCGAAGGATTGAAGGCTGTTATCCCCTTATGTAACCGTGGATACTCCGCAAAACTAATCGTGTTACGAGAGCTTCTGGTTAAAAACTCAACCGAAAGATTAAACAACCCCCACAGGTGCTGGGAAGAAAGAAAATACCTAAATACCTGAATTGAGGTGGCTGGTGTGGAGTGGTGGATGCTCAGGACATCAGTCTGCCCTTTACACCTCGTGTCTGGACTGTAGAAGGAGTTTTTTAACCGTTTTTATATTTAACTGCGGGTTAAACATGGGGTTTTTCCCCCCCAGGTGCATGTAAGCATCACCAAAATATATTTATAATTGCAAACCTTCCTTCTGCACCACCTTTTTGGGGGAGAAAGGTGAAATTGTTGAAGGTTGCCACAGCACACCTTTGGAAAAGGTTTTTAAAGGCTTATTTGTAAGGGAAGTGAGAAATATATAGTTCGCAGTCATTCTCAGACAAAAATAAATAATGCTGGTACTAAAGAAAAACGTTTCTTTCAAAGAGCTTAAAATAATGGATTGGAGGCTTGTTTAATTAAAATAACGCATTCAATTAGTGCAGATTTTGTATTTTTAATAAAACTTCGCAATTGTTGCGCTTGCTTCACATAAAAATGTAAATATAATTCACCTTCCAGCACGTAATATTTAACCTCTGCCCATTCCCAGCCTTTCTAATACGGATTATTCATCACAAGCTCATTTAAAAAAAAAAAAAAAAACAAACCAAAAAGCCCCAAACAAATGCAAACCCTGCAGCTCGGGTGCGAAGTGTGCAAAATGGTGGATTATTTTGTAGCTGTTTATTCGGATTTGCAAATGGCTGCAGTGGCTGCTGCTGGCACCCGGAGACAGGACGATTGTGAAAATTCCCCCAAGGGCCTCGATTGCTGCATCTGCTGAGATGACGCAACTCAAGAGTGGAGCCTGCGGGTGAAGGATGGTGCAGAGGGAGGGGCCAGCACTGCTCTGCCACGGGAGGAGTGAAACAGCCTTGAAAAGGATGGGGAGAAACTTAAAAATATTCCTCACATCTTCAAAAGAGAGTATTTCTCTCCTTGAGCGCTGAGCGTTGTGGAATCGCTCTGAGGAATTCAGTGGGGAGAGGTTTGGAGGTGTTCTTGGAGGTTTGCAGAGGTTCAGGTGTGGCCTCAGCTCAAGCTGAAAATATTGGAGGTGGAGATGATTCCCTGGAATTGCCTGGCCTCAAGCTGGGAAGGTCTGATGGTGAATATTCCAGGGAAAAGTGATCCCTGCCTTGCTGGGCTGGGGGTTTGTGCTGCCTGAGAACAAGGAGGGCAGAAAACAGCACATCCCTGCAGAAGGGTTCTTCTCTTGAGGTCACATCAGGCCTGTCTTGGTACAAAAACACACCTGGCTCACTCAACCAGAGAATTTTTCATCTCCAAGTGAGTCTTTACTCAAAATACTGCAGTGGCAGCTCCCTGGGCACTGTCCCTGCCCCTGGTGTGGAGGTTCCTTTGTCTTCCCACTTGCAGTGGGAGGAGTCCTTTGGCCTAGGTTTGTTGTTTTAAACACAGTTTAAATCGTGGAAGTCCCAGGGCTTTGCCCAAGCCTTCCTGCCTGTCTGACCGTGCTCCCTTTGCAGTTCCAGGGTTCCCTTCAATTGCTGTAGTAACCTGGGTCCGGGGCCTCGGTGGTGCTCCTGATGTCCCTCACCCACCCCTGAAGATCCCAGGTGGGCGAGGGAATAGTCAGAGGGATCACAATCTTTCAGCTAATTTATTTTATTCGGTGAGTATGAGGAGCAAACAGCTCGTGGTGAGCTTGACAGTGTTCCCTGCCTCAATCCCTCCTCCAAAAATGAATGGTAAAATAACTCCTTCCTTCTCCCTGCTGCAGGATAATCGGCTGAATGTCACAGAAGAACTAACACCTAACAACAGGACAAGAATTCTCAATGTCCAGTCAAGGCTTACAGATGCCAAACACATCAGTTGGAGAGCAGTGCTGAACAACAACAACCTCTACATCGAGATTCCCAGTGGTGCTCTGCCTGAGGGGAGCAAGGACAGGTGGGTCAGGGAAAACACAGCTGTGGATTAACGTGAGGCCTCTCAGTGGGGTGGGAGAACACTTTGCTCTTTAGATTTTGAAAGCTGAAGTTTAATTTTGGTGCTTGAGGCTCTCTTGTGAGCCTGGTTTGAGGACTGCAGGCAGAACCAGCCAAAAGCTTGGGATTTCAGGCTGGTTCAGGCACTGAGAATTCCAGGCTGCTTCTGAGTCTGTCACTGCAGCCTCTTCAGCTGTGTCACACAAACGCATTTTCTGTGCCACTGAGGAGTCCTGCCCTTGAGTCCTGCCTGGGCTCAGGGATCTGGTGGTGTGAGGCTCGAAGCTGTGCCTCTTCCTTAGGAATTCCTGTGTGGATTGGCTCTCAGGGCCGTGCTGACTTGCTCTGGAGGAAGCATCTGCTGCCAGAGCTCTGGGAGCATTCGCACAATGCTCAGGGTGGGATTGTTGGGGTGCCTGTGCAGGGCCAGGGGTTGGACTTGATGATCCCAGTGGGACCCTCCCATCCCAGGACATTCCCTATTCCCTGGGTGCTGAACCCCTGGTGTTTCTCTTGCAGTTTTGCAGTTCTTCTCGAGTTTGCTGAAGAACAGCTCCGAGTGGAGCACGTGTTCATCTGTTTCCACAAGAACAGAGATGACAGAGGTGGGTGTTCACAGCGCCTCCAGAGACACCAAATGCCTTTTGGTGGAAATGTTAACTTCTTTTTTTCAGTATGCCGTGGGTGAAACCTGTCTCCTGCTTTATTTTCTAGCTGCATTGCTCCGTACTTTCAGCTTTTTGGGCTTTGAGATTGTGAGACCAGGGCATCCCCTTGTCCCCAAGAGACCAGATGCTTGCTTCATGGCCTACACGTTTGAGAGAGACTCAGCAGAAGAAGACTAGATTGCAATGTTTGCCTCTTTAGAGCTTTCTTGTTGTCTATAAAGATGATTCTGTAGAAATTTTGTCAACATCTTATTCCAGTCTATCTTAACTCTTGTATGAAACCTTGTGTAACCCAGCTGCTTTGGTGGTGAGATGTTGAAAATTTCAGACTCCACATCTTTCTCTGGATTTTGTGCGCATGTTGTGGTTGTGCAAAAATAAATGCTCCCTCCAAATTTAGCAGTATATTTCTTGAAGTTTAATATTGTGTTTGTGATACTGAAGTATTTGCTTTAATTCTAAATAAAAATTTATATTTTACTTTTTATTGCTGGTTTTAAGCTGTTTAAAGACTTGCACTCTTGAAGAGGTGGCTCTGGAACTGCCCCAACCATTAAAGTTGCAGGTGTGGAAAGGCTTTGCTCGTTCTTTGCTTGACTGGAACTCATGGATGTGTTCTGCAAGGGTTTGGAATAATCCAGCAATCCTGGAAAAGTCTACTTTCAGTGACTAATTAGCAGGTGTGGTAATGAAGATCAGTGCTTCCCTGCTCTGCCAGTGTTTTGTAGGATATTGAGGGTGTGATTTGGTTGGGAAGTCTCAAGTGGAACGTGAGCAGCTCAGCCCATGGCTGCTTTAAATACCAAATATGCAACTTAAAGACCTGGAATTTCAGTGTTCCCGTAACAGTGCAGCCTTTCCAGTGTGCGCTGGGTCCTCCAGGAATTCTGGCTGTGAGCTGGGAAGGTTTGTGGCACTCCCTCAGCTCAGTGGCGTCACTTGAGGCCAGGCAGGCTCCTTGGGGGGCAGATTGTGGTTGAAGGGTGAGGAGGGGGCTGTATTTGGGGTGCACAGACACCCCTTGGTGTTCAGGATGGTGACCAGAAGGGAAAAGGGGCTCCTTGTGATGCTGGAATTAACAAAGCTTGAACTGAAGTTGTAACAAGTCTCCAAAGGGGCTGAGCTTTAGAGTGTGGTATTTCCGTGTTTTTCAGTACTTGCAGGCTTGTTTGGCACTGTTGGAGCTGATGAATCTTTCCTCTATAAAACCTTGGAGCAGGGAATCCCTGGGATGGGTTTATTTCACCAGGTCGTGCTGGGTGTGAGTAGAAGTGGTCTCTGAGTAGGGCTTTTATCACTCTGAGTGCTGTGAAATGTGTGAGTGAGGGCCTAAAGTGTCCCCCACAGCCCATCCCTGGGCTCAGCACTACTGGAATCCCATGGAATACACTGAAATATTCCCTGAAACTCCTTGGAGATGCAGCACAAAGTAACCTGGGGGCGTGTGAGCAGTGCTGTGGTGCAAAGTGGGGGCTCGTGCTGGGCTTTTTAATTGCCTCTTCCCGATTCTCCTGTGGCCCTACAACTGTGCTCTTCCTGGAGGGATGGGAAACTGCATGAAGCTGAGCTGGGGGAGGTTTGGGATGGAGCTCAGGGAAAGGTTCTTCCCCCCGAGGCTGCTGGGCACTGCCCAGGCTCCCCAGGGAATGGGCCCGGCCCCGAGGCTGCCAGAGCTGCAGGAGCGTTTGGACAGCGCTCTCAGGGATGCCCAGGCTGGGGTTGTTGGGGTGTCTGTGCAGGGCCATCTGATGATCCCTGAGGGTCCCTTCCAGCTCAGGATATTCCAGGATTTCATGGTGGTGGCATGACCAGGGGAGGGTGTCCCTGTCTCCCAGCTCACCAGGCTGGCATAGGGCTGCACTTCTGTGCTGGTTATCTGGGAAAAATCCCTGTTTTCCTCTGCAGCGCGGTGCCTGTGCCATGTCCTGCACTTCTGTGCTGGTTATCTGGGAAAAATCCCTGTTTTCCTCTGCAGCGCGGTGCCTGTGCCATGTCCTGCTCTCCGCAGGGCCGGGAGTGTGGAATGTGCCTGGTCCTGCCTCCATGGGATGTTGTGTTGACTGGATGCTCCTGGCAGAAGGGGGGGGGGGTCACCGCCGCTGGAAACCAGAACAGGGGTACCGTGGCTCCTCAGAGCTGCCGGTCTGGGGCTGGGCTGGGCCTGCAGCAGCCACGGGAGCGGGTTTGGCTTTGTCCCCCCGGGATGAGAGGCTGGGATTTGTCCTTTGCTGCCCTCTCGTAGCCACGGCAGATACTGCAGGAGAGACCGGGACAGCAGGGCTGGGGCTCTCCCGGGGCACCCAGTGCTGGCCCGAGAGCCAGGAATGAGATTTGAACCCCACTTCGGTGCCAGGCAGTGCCCGTGCCAGGGGTGGGAGGCTGCACTGGTGGGTTTGGGTGCTGCTCCAGGTGGGAGGAAACCAACCAGGGAGCTGGGACTGAGCTGCTCTCTCCATCTTCACAGGTTCCCAGCTCTGGTTTATTTTTGGTTTTTGGTGCTCAGGGACTCCTAGGAGGAATTCTCCCTCATCCAGCCCTGCTCCAGGCTCTGGGGACCGCCTGGTGAGCCACTGCCACATCCATGGGCACAGCAGCCGTAGGGAGGCTCCGTCCCACTGTGGGCCCAGCCCTGCTGCTGTCAGGTGATGGAGTCACTGAATCATGGAATTCTTTAGGCTGGAAAAGCTTTCCAAGATCATCGAGTCCAACCATTACCCCGTCACCACTAAACCACGTCCCCAAGTGCCACAGCCACATGTTGTTTGAACGCTCCCAGGGATGGCGACTCCAGCACTGCCCTGGGCAGCCTGCACTGATGCCTGACCACTCCTTCAGTGAAGGAATTTTTCCTGATGCCCAGTCTAGCTGGCTGTGAGTGGTTTAATAATTGCTGAGGAATAATTCAAATGACCTGAGCAGCGCCTTCACTGTGCTGCTCCCTCGGCACCCACATGGATTTGGGGACTGGGTCCAGGTCTCACGTGCTACCAAGTGTTTCACAGCAAGGAGCAGATGCCACAGCCCTGTCTTGGTGCCCATGAACTCACCTGAGCTGTTTCCCAGAGCCCATGGAGGCTGCTCTGGGTAATCACCCCCAGGCAGGGCACTTTGGCTTTGTGTTTCCCTCTGGACCCATCCCCGGACTGTGTAATGCCGGCAGGGAAGCACATAAAGGACCAGTGTTTGAGAGGCTCAGCTCCAGGTTTTATTGAAGCTGTATTTTTCCCTTTAAAATGTCATTTTTATTTGTGACTGTGCCACAAATTGTCTCTGGGAAGCACAGGCTGAAGGAGCCGCTGTGTTTCTCCTTTGCTGAGAAGGGTGAGCTGTGATGGGTGGCTTTGAGTGTTATTTAAACCAGCAGAAACCTGGTGGCTGCAGGAGAGCTCTGAGGGGGTTTTGTGCAAAGTCTGAACCCCATAAACTTTACTTGGGATCATCAGCCACTAAATTGGTGCTTGGGGCTCCCATCCAGCTGTCTTTTCTCAGATGCTTTGATAAACCAGATTCAGAAGTATCAAGCAAAAAACGTTTGAGGGTGTAAAACCACCGTGTGTTTGGGAGTTTGATCCCAACGTCATCATTCATGGGCTGTGGAGGAAGTGGGTTTGGGTTTGCAGAGTTTTCCCAGTGAGGACCAGCTTGGATTTCTCAGGAACTGGTGGATTTCATAGAATCATGGAACAATTTGGGTTGAAAGGACCCTAAAAGTCATTTCGTTTCAACCCCCTGCCATGGGCAGGGACAGGTTTGGCCAGGCCCTGGTGGGCTCCTGGCTTTGAGGAGACCTTGGATGGGCTGACCTTGAGGCTGGTTTAGGGAGCGTAGAGAACCTGGGTGACCTGGTGGAGGGTGTGTTCAGTGACCCCCTGAAAGTACGGGCAGCCCAGCCACTCCTCCAGGCTGGGGCTGGCCCTGGCCCCAGCTGAGTTCTCCGCAAACCTCAGGAGCAGAAGAGCCCTCTTGACCTCCAGCCAGCTCCGGAGCAGCTCCAGGCTCTTCCTGCTCCTGGCAAAGAGCTCCTGGCGTGGCCCCCAGAGCAGCACCTGCAGGATGCCCCTGGCCTGCTCGATGGACACCCTCTGGTGAGGATCCCTGTGGAGCAGCAGCGTGGCCAAGCGCTTCAGTCCCGCCGAGTAGATGGACAGCGAGGGGATCTCGGGAAGCATTTTGCTTCTGAAGCCCAAGATGTTCTCCAGGGAGATGTCCACGTGCAAGATCTGATAGATCAGCCTGCCCACGTTCAGCTCAGCTGCTGCTGGAGGGGAGGGTGCAGTGAGACCCTGGGTCCAGTCCTGCTCCTGGCTGCTGGAACAAGGTCTTTGCTTCTCTTGCACCTTGAAGAAGCTGCTGATGAGCAGCCGTGGAAGGGACAGTCCCAGCGGCTCCTTCTGGCCCTGCTGGCTCTGGGGGGGACATGGGCACTGCACCAGCAGCAGGTTCTCAGGGCAGAGGTCCCCCTGGGCCACGTTCTGCCCCTGGAGGTGCTCCAGCCCCATGCACAGCTGCAGGAGCAGGAGACAGCCCAGGCGCTCGTAGTGCCCGGGGTGGGTCCTGTGCAAAGTGTGGGAGCTCTTCACAAAGTCTGCCAGGGTCTGCTGGGGAACCTCGGCACAGAGCAGCACCTGCAGGACAGGCCGGGAGGCAGGGCAGGCTGGGGCCGCTCCGGAAGGGCCCTGACTCTGTTTTCCAGGGATTCCCGGGAGCACCAGTTCCCAAGGGAGGCGGTCGGTGA
>NW_008236193.1:105755-106287 GCF_000691975.1 Corvus brachyrhynchos | reverse complement strand
CAGGCGCTGGATGCTGGAGGGCGTCCCCAGGGAGCTCTGCACCCCCAGGCTGGAGCAGCACGGCTTGGGGACCTGCAGGGACACACAGGATAGGGCCAGCTGTGAGGGGACAGAGCCTCCTCCTGGGCTGGGCCACCCTGTCAGCTCAGGGCCAGCAGCCCTGCTCTGACCCACACGGGGTGCTGGGGTCCCCCCGCACCCTCTGAACGCAGGGACAGAGCCAGGATGGCTTTGAGCAAGAACTGGGACATGAGGGGGGGTGCAGCCCCCAAATGAGCTGGGGTCTCATCCTGCTCTCCCGGGCAGCCACTCTGCTCCAGCCTCTCCTTTGCATGTACTGGCCCCTCTGGCTGAGTTACCAGGACATATCCCCCAGCAGGGCCGTTTCTGACGTGTCTCTTGGCCCCATGGGAGCTGTCACCCTCGTCACCCAGCCCCCGCCAGCAGCGCTGTCTCACCCAGCAAATGCAGAAGTGGCTGCAGAAAGGGGAAGCGGCCCCAATGCCGTGTTCCGTGGAAAAGCCAACGCTGC
>NW_008236193.1:104040-104775 GCF_000691975.1 Corvus brachyrhynchos | reverse complement strand
GGCCGGCAGGGGGGTGGCCGGTGCGGGGGCAGCCAGGTCCAGGCTGGCGCGGCGGAGCGCGGAGCTGGCCCTGCACGGAGTCGGGAGGCAGCGTCACCCCGAGGGCCCCACTGCCTTCACTGCCGGCTCAGAGGAAGAACACAGAGAAAAAGGGAAGCAGTGGCCTTGGCGGGGTGGTTTTGGGGCGAAACACGGGGAGTTTGGTGGCCCAGAGACGCCAGTTGCCGCACTGGGAAATCCTGGGGGTGGGAGCTGCCCCAGGGGCTCCACACCCGCTGGCTCCCACCTGCATGGGACACACCCGTGGGTGCACGGGGGCAGATGTGTGGCCTCTGGTCCCTGCTGGGTGACCCCAAGGAGGACGTGATGGTGGGAGGGGTGTGGGACAAGAGCCGGAAGAGCCTTTGAGGCCCCCAGCCAGGGCCTGGGGACAGGACAGGGGTCTGGGCATGGGGAGGGAGCAGAGGGAGCCCGAAGGAGGAGGAGGGCACTGGGATGGAGCCGCTGGGTTCCACTTCCCTGTCCTGGCACTGGGCACTGACTTTGCTGCCACCAGAGGTACCAAAACCACGGCGGCTTTCACTAACCCTCCCCGTTCTGCTGGGACAGCACTCCCTGGGTGCGAGTGCCCCCACTCAGACCCCTGTGCCCCCCGGGACCCCAAAGCGCTTTTTTTGGGGCAGCCGTGCTGAGCCACTCCTTCGTGGTGCCCTCTGCAGAGCCGCTCGTTACCTG
>NW_008236193.1:102053-103750 GCF_000691975.1 Corvus brachyrhynchos | reverse complement strand
CCCGGAGCCCCCCGGCCCCGCTCCGGCCCCGGCCGTGGTCACTGTGCCACCGTCAGTGCCAGCTGTGGATTTGTGTCCCCTGAGATGCTCGTGGAGCTTCACCCTGGTCCTCCTTCCTGGCTGGCTCTAGGGATGGCTTTAAGGGTGGCAGCTGCTCTGAGGAGGGGGCTGCCCCCACAAACCCCCCTCACATCACAGAATTAATCCCTTTTCCTTGGGGTTGTTATTCTGGGTGGGTTGGCAAGGAAGAACACTTTCATTTTCTTCCGTGGACTGAGGTCGTGGGTTCAATTCACGTGTTAAGAGTTGAACTTGATGATCCCTGTGGTTCCCCTCGAACTCAGAATGTTCTGTGATCTGTGTTTTTGCCGGGATTTCCTGCAGCCACTGCATGGCAGGAGTGCTGGAAAACACTTTTTTTTTTTGTCTTCCAGAGCTTTACAGATGCTCAAAGAGCACAAAGTGACCCAACTCAGCTGCTGGAAAAAATTGGTGTCTGTCCCCTCTAGGATAAAGTCACCTTTTAAACACTCTAAACCCCAAATATTTCAATATTTCCTCTTTTCTACTCAGTCTTTGAGTCATCAGTGGTGCCACTGTGGGCCGGGTGGGTTCTGTGGGAAGCCACTGCAGGGAGCAGCGAGACCGGGATGAGCAGCCTTTGGGATTTCCATGAGGAGAGCGGAAAATTTCACTGTTTGAGCCCAACCATGCAACAAGGACAGGGGGACCCTGGGCCCGGGCACCTCTGCAGGCCTTTGGAGGGCCAGGATGGGACTCGGGGGTGCTGAGAGCCTGCAGCCACCCTTGTGAGGAGCCCACAGTTCCCTCCCCGTGTATTTATTTCCCTATTTCCCAGCCCACTCCAGGCCAGCCAGGGGTTCTGGCTGTTGGGTGTGGCTGGGGTCATTTCTGGGTGCTGAGAGCTGATAAAAAACCGTGTTGGGGCTGAGTCACGCTTGGATCCAGCTCAGGGAGGAGCTGCAGGGCTCTGGGAGGGGACAACCTGCACCATCCACCCCACTGGCAACCCAGACTGGTTTGGGTTGGAAAGTTTCTTAAATCTCATCCAGTGCAACCCCTGCCATAGGCAGGGGCGCCTCCCCCCGTCCCAGGCTGCTCCAAGCCCTGTCCAGCCTGGCTTTGGACACTGCCAGGGATCCAGGGGCATCCCCAGCTGCTCTGGGCACCCTGTGCCAGGGCCTGCCCACCCTCCCAGCAAAGAAATTTGTTAGAAGCATCACTGTTTTTCCCTAATGAATCAAACGACCTTTAAGATGTACCAGAAAATGTTAGGAATAAAATCACACCATTCCTGCCGTGCCTGTGACCCTGTGTGAGGAGCCAACTCAGTTTTGTCACACCTCAACAAAGGCTGTCAGAGGCACGTGGAGGAAGGGTGCCTATGGGCCACGTGCAGGAGGCAACCAGAGGAAGCCTCGTCTCTGGGGGGACTCCGCCTGGCAGCACCTCCCATGGGGCAGGCAGCAGGACACTGTGCAGGGGCTGCTCCAGTCAGGTCGAGAAAGGTCTCCACCCATGGACGGCACGGGAAGGTTGGACTGGGCCAGCGGTTCCCTGTCCTCGGGCAGACTCTGGGAGGGGCTGGGGGGTATAAACCCAACTGCTCTCGGAGGGGTTTGCTGTTCTTCACGGCTCCGGCCCGCTCTTTCCTTTGCCCTGGCCCCAGCTGCCTT
>NW_008236193.1:98714-101246 GCF_000691975.1 Corvus brachyrhynchos | reverse complement strand
CGGCGCCCCCCCAGGAGCGGCCCCGGCCACAGGCAGGCAGCGTCCACCCCCAGCCTGGACACCGACAGCACTGCCCTGGCTCGCTGGGGTAACGCCCTCCTTTTCTCTCTGCCCTCTCTCTCTCCTCTCTCCTCTCCCCAGTCCCTTTTCCATTTTCCTTTCTTCTCCTCTGTCTCTTGTAGCCCTCTTTCGCTCGGGCAGCTCCTTTTCCTTCTCGTTTTCGTTATCAATAAACGGTTCTCAGACACACCGTTTCCCTCGTTTGGCTTAATTTCTAAAGAAGATCTCCTCGCAGTTCCCCGCAGAGGAACACGACACCCTGCCAAGCTGGACAGAAGTGGCCAGGGGAAGAGGGGCAGCCAGGAGCTGCCTTTTAGCTGAGAAATTCCTCATCTGTCTTATTACAGCCAAGGAGAAAATGCCAGGTTTAAAAGCCACCCAAGCCCTTAACAAGGGTGGTCGTTTCCTGTTGCCAACCCCTACAGGACTGTGCAAAATGCTGATTTAATTCTCCAAGCCATGGAGCGTCCCTGAATCCTTTGGTGGGTTCCATGCCTGTTCCAGGTGGATAAATCAGCTGCAGGACAGGGCCCTGATGGCCCTGATGGCGTTTGCAGACTCTGGTCCAGGAGCTGCTGAGCCCTTTTCCCCCTGGATTTGGGGGGCTGATGCAGGGAAGCTTTTCTCAGCTCCAGCCTTTTTGGTTTGTAAGGAAATTGGTTTCTCTTCCCAGTGGGAGATAGGATCTTTAAAGGTAGCAGCTGGAAAATTGCAGTTTTCTCACTGTCTTTATTTTTCGCTGTTTTTTTCCATGACATTCTTCACCAGCCCGTGGGTGCTGTGGGGGTGCTCCATGCCCGGCTCAGGGCAGGTTGGGGGATCCCTCGGGCACTGAACCCCCCTGGGTGCTCCCTCAGCACCTCCACCCTGCAGCTCATCCCCAAAAGAAGCAGGGGAGGTCGATCCTGGCTCCCACGGTGCCCCCACACCCTTGGGAGCTGTAACCCCGACCCTTCACCTCCCCGTGCCATGAAATGCATTTTGAAGCAGGAAACGAGAGAAAAACCCCAATTTCCTCTTTCCTCCCACGGCAGCTCTTGCCCAGCCCGGGGGGGCTGCGGCTTCCCGGTTATTTGGCAACCAGGGCCACCCGCCCCCGTGCCCTGGGGTGGGCGCTGGGAGCCCCCCGGACCCCAGGGAGTGTGTGGGGGATGGAATTTCGGGCTGGAAAGGCCCAGGGCCCGTTTCTCCAGCAGATGGAGGCATTGCTTTGCTTCCAGCGCCCGCTGCTCCCAGTGCAGCCCAGTCCATGCTGGGAGAGCCGGGACTGGGGGCTGGCAGGGGAGCAGGGCAGGCGCTGAGCCTGGAGAAGGGACACGGGGGGTTTGGGGGTGAGGGGGACACAAGGACAGGTGTCCCCCGGCCAGTGGGACAAGGGGACAGCGGGCTGGCTGAGCCCGTGGTGGGGACAGCCTTGGGCAGGGGTGGCCTTGCGGGGGCCAGGCTGTGCCCTGGGGCTGGGGAAGGGCACTGGGAGGGGCACTCTGGGGAGGAGGAACCACCTCCCCCTCCCCACTGGCTCCTGCCCCACGGCCCCACTGCAAGTGCCCCTCTGTGCCTCAGTTTCCCCAGGAGACATCAGCACAGGCTCCCAGTGCTCAGTTTTCCAGCCCCATCCGAGGGATTTGGCTCCGTGTGTGCTTGTGCACTCTCGTGTGACTCCTGTTAACCCCACCCCAAACCCCAATTTCCCTGCAAGCAGGACTTGAGGTGCTGCCTTTGCACTCTCCACTTCCGGCATATCCTTATAAACACCGCATTAATAATTAATAATCGATTAATAGCAGCAGCGGTTTGTTAGCACACGTGCATTAATCATTTATTAGTTATTAATATGGACTTTGGCACCCTCTGAGAGGTGGTTTCCCATTGTTTGTTATGGGGTTTGTGGGGCTGATGGTGGTGATGGACTCAGGGGCTGTAAATCCCAGCAGAGCCTCGGGAAGGGGGAAAGGTCTGCTGGAATTCCGGGGGCTTCCCAGGTTGCAGCAGCTCTGGAGTGCACAAAGGTGAGAATTCTGGTGCTCCTGCTCTTTCCAGGTCCTGCTCAGGCTTTGCCCACTGATTTTGCCTTTTCTTATCGAGGCACATGAGGAAGGAAAGGGGGAGAAAAACACAAAAGAGCCACAAAAGTCCCTCTTTTTTTTTCCTTTTTTTGTTTTGCTCACAAATACATCTCACATGCTCGTTACATAGAAAACTGGGCCAGCTCTGCACTGCCCTTTGCTCCCACTGTGGGGGTCCGTGCCCGACCCCCTCCCTGCCCTCCCACCCCCATCCCAAGGTTAAAAAACACCCCAGACACCAAACAGGACCCTGGTGGGACACGGCATGCACGGCTCAGGGGGCGAGGGGCACCGGGCATGCGGGGCCACGGGGACGGCCGGACCCACGGCAGGGAGGGATGGAGTGATGGATGGATGGATGGATGGATGGATGGATGGATGGGTGGATGGATGGATGGATGGAGGG
>NW_008236193.1:96773-98188 GCF_000691975.1 Corvus brachyrhynchos | reverse complement strand
GGATGGATGGATGGATGGATGGATGGATGGATGGAGGCATGGAGGCATGGATGGAGGGATGGATGGAGGGCACCCTGTGAGAGCAGGACAAGGTTGGGGGGATGTTCTGAGCAGCCACCTGTGGCCCACAAAGCTCCCAACCCCTCGGATGCTACTCCGGGATGCCAGTCAGGGGATGGGCACCTGTCCCCTCCAGCTCCCAGCCTGACCATCACTGGCTGGAGAAGGTACATCCAGGTGGGGAACGTCCCTGCAGGAACGGGGACAGAGGTGGGACCTGCAGCAACCCCCAGGGTGCACATGGGAGGAGAAAGAGGAGGAGGAAGCAATGAACTCCCTGGATCTTCCAGGTCACATCCAGGCTCTTCCATTCTGGCTCCATTCCTTCTCCCACACACAAAAATCCACACCCTGAGCTGCCAGGGCAAAGCCTGGGAAGGGGTGGGATGGGAAGGCAGGAACCGCCCCTGTGGCAGCAGGGAGCAGCCCCGGGGACATTGACCCGTGGTCCTCAGCGCTGGAGGGTGCAGGATCCGGGGTGGAGGTGTCAGCCAGGATGTTCTCCAGGACTGCTTGTTCCCAGCTTTTCCTTCCTCTTCTTCCCCGGGCTGTAGGGTCTCCCTGCACAGGACGAGCCAGGTCTTGCTCTCCTGCAGACTTCGACTTTGCAACTCAAAGAAAATGAACCCAAAAGTGCCTTTTGAACCCGCAGGAATCCCAACCCCCCTCGGGCGGGTGCAGAGATGGGGCCTTGCCTCACCCTGGGGCTGCTCTTCCCAATTTTAACTATCTTGGCCTCATTTCGTCTTTTTATTTCCCTTTTTCTTCTCGCTGACACCTCCTCAGAGCCCGGCCCTGGGGGGTTATTATTGCTTGTGCCGGAGCGTCCCCGGGCACCCACGTTGGCAGATGCTGGGTCTTAAATCCACAGATGGGAAGCTCTCAAGGCACATCTGTGCCCGGGGGGGGGTCTGTCTTTGCCAAGGGGCTGGGGGATCCCCCCAGCTCGGCACAACCTCCCCAGTCCCGCATCGCCCCGGAAGACATTTCTCTTGGAAATTCATTTTAAAAAAAGAAAAAAAAAAATTGGACCAAAACCCCCAACCAACACCAAGAAAAGAACCATAAACAACTATCAGGAAAGTTTTTTGAAGAGTCCCTTAGAAAAAAAGGGAAGGAGGGGGAAAAAAACCAGGAAGCATTTTTCTCCCAGGCCCAAACACTGCTGATCTTTTGGCTCGAGAAATGCATAGTTGGTAGCAAAAACCTCGCTACATCGGGAGCCCCTGGGACGGCCCCTGAGCCCTGAGGGCTCTCCATGGGGCCAGGACATCGGGGTCATCCCTCCCCGACCCTGAGGTCCCCACAGTTCCGACCCTGCTGGCCTGTGGCACCGCGGTCTCCAGACACATCCC
>NW_008236193.1:94273-96748 GCF_000691975.1 Corvus brachyrhynchos | reverse complement strand
GCGCGGCCCCCCCCCCCCCCTCCCGCCCCCGCCCCGCCCCGGCCGTGCCCGGGGCTGGGCAGCAGACAACGGTTCTCTGGGAGAGGCTCAAATCATCTTCATGTTGAACTTCCTGGCCCCTCCCTGGCCGGTGGTGGTGGTGGGACCATCCACCTTGCGGAAGGAATACTCCACGGAGAAGTTGTTCTTGTGCTGCCCCCGGCCGCGGCTCCAGACGAAGAGCAGGAGGAAGCAGAAGAGCACCACGCCCAGGAAGGTGATGCAGCCCATGGCTGTGGAGACCAGGATGGTCTTGAGGTCCAAGGTGAACTTCAAGAAGACCTGGGTGTCGTTGTGGAAGGTGTCGTTGAAGTCGCTGAGGTACAAAGTCCGGTTGGCGTGGTGGGCGCCGTCGGCCGGGCGCCCCTTGACCGTCAGGGTGGCGAAGTAGGTGTCGTTGCCGCCGGCATTGCTGGCGATGCAGATGTAGGTGCCGCTGTCCTGCACCTGGGCGAAGCGGATCTCCAGGGTGCCCCCGGGCAGCACCGTGGCCCGCCCCGTGCTGCGGGTGGTGATCATGCGGTGCTGGGGGGACACCCAGGCGATGGAGGGGGCGGGCTCCCCGTCGGCCCGGCACAGGAAGGACACAGACTGCCCCTCCCGTGCCGTCACGTGCTGCAGCTTCCGATCCCGGATCTTGGGCTTCTGGCAGGTGAAGTACTCGAAGAGCACCGAGTCCGGGAAGTCGCGCAGGGCGTTGCCCTGGATTTCGGGAGGTGAGGAGCACATGGGCTGCTGCCCGTCGAAGTTGAGCGTCTTCCGCCGCTGCAGGATCCAGAGGAGCCGGCAGTCGCAGGCCAGGGGGTTCCTGTCCACCCGCAGCGTCTCCAGCGTGTTGACCGAGTGGAAGGGGCTCTCTTCCAGCGTGGACAGGAAGTTGCTGGAGAGGTTGAGCAGCCGGATCTGTCTCAGGCCGGAGAAAGCCTGCGGCTCCACGGACACCAGGAGAGCGCCCACGATGTGGAGCTCCTGGAGCCGGATGAGGTCTTTGAAGGAGCCCTTCAGCACAGTGCTAATGGGGTTGTAGGACAGGTTGAGGTACCGCAGGTACACCAAGTTCCTCAAGGCAGCGGCGGGCACGGCTGTGATGTTGGTGTAGGTGATGGAGAGCGAGGTGAGGTTCAGGCCCTGGAAGCTGGTGGGGGACACCTCCTCCAGCAGTGGCCAGTTGTCGATCTCCAGCTGCAGGAGGTTGTAGAGCTTCTTGAAGTTCTGGTCCTCCAGCGCAGAGATGCTGAGGTGCCGGAGCCGCAGCACCTCCAGGTTCTGGAGGTAGGACAGCGACTCGGCCGAGATGGAGGTCAGGTTGCACTTCTCAATGGTCAGCTGCTCCAGGCCCAGCAGCCCCGAGAAGGCGCGCTGGGAGATGTACACCAGGTCGTTGTCGCCCACGTCCAGGCTCTTCAGGTTGCGCAGGTCCTGGAACATGTAGTCCAGCAGGATGACGAGCTTGTTCTCGCTGATGTCCAGCAAGGTCAGGTTGGTCAGCTTGGTGAAGACCCCCGGGGGGATGAGCTTGAGCTGGTTGCCCCGCAGCCGCAGGGTCTGCAGGTTGAACAGGTTGCTGAAGGCGCCGGGCTCCACATTGGAGATGATGTTCTCGCTGAAATCCAGCTCCTCCAGCAGCGGGTACGGGGACAGGTCCCCGGGGTTGAGGCAGCGGATGCGGTTCTTGTTGAGCTCCAGGACCCTGGTCTCGGTGGGGATGCCCTCGGGGATGGCGGTGAGGCGCTTGCGGTGGCACAGCACCGAGCGCAGCTGTGGGGCGCACTCGCAGCGCGCGGGGCAGGCGCCTGCCCGCGGGGACAGCAGGACCACGTGCAGGGCCAGCACCGGGAGCCACCATGTCATTGTGTGGGGCATGGTCTAGCAGGTCGCCTGTCTGGGAGCTGAGCCTGCACAGCACTCCCCAAGCCATGGCCCATGGGGCTGATAAGGACACAGGCCCTCCAGGAAACCCTCTGGATCCCTTTTACCTTCTGTGCAACCTGGGGATCCTGCCCTGGGCAAAGCTGGGATAAACGAGCCTCAGTCTCCAGCGGAACAGGGAAACTGAGGCAGGGGCAGAGGTTTGTGAGAGGAGCCAGGGCTGCAGACCCACACCTGAGCCTCTGCTCCCCCTGGCTCAGCCCTCCCTGTGCTCCTGATGGTGCAGGCACGGGCGGAGGGGACCTGAGCACCCCGGGGTAATGGGGGGCACAGGGACACCCCAAGGGCAGGGCAGGAGCAAAGAGATGCTGGCAGAGATGCTGCCAGCTGGTGACACAGGTGGGATGCCCCACGCCGTCTGGGGACACAAGTGGGGTGCCCCACGCTCTTTGGGGACACAAGTGGGGTGCCCCATGCCCTCTGGGGACACAAGTGAGGTGCCCCACGCCCTCTGGGGACACAAGTGGGGTGCCCCACGCTCTCTGGGGACACAAGTGGGGTGCCCCA
>NW_008236193.1:93619-94041 GCF_000691975.1 Corvus brachyrhynchos | reverse complement strand
GCAGAGGAGGGATTAACACCGGCCCCGCGGCGCCGTGCCCCGGCTGCCCTCCTTTCCAAGGATTAGCACTTCACCGCCGCTTTCCCTTTTCTTTGCTTCCCCTTCCGTGCCCCAAATCTGCCAGGCTGCCTGGAAACGCAGCTCCCAGCACCGCTGCAAACTCCTCAGCCGCCTTTCCTTAATGAAGCACGGTCATTAACCTAATTAAGTGGCAGAGGTGCTCGGTTGGGGAGCTGCGGGGAGGTTTTGAGCCTGGCAAGAGAATATTGGGGGTACCACGAGCAGGGCCAGCCCCTCCAGCCACCCCTGTGGAGGTCCAGTGAGCGGGGCACCAAGCCCTCCAGCTCGGGGGGCTTTTTCCCATCGCTCCCACAGCACTGGGACAAACTGGGATGCTGCCCCCGAGGGCTGGTTCCAGCTCT
>NW_008236193.1:88692-93601 GCF_000691975.1 Corvus brachyrhynchos | reverse complement strand
CAGTGTGTGGCTCCGGGGAGTCCTTCACAGGCTGCTTTCTGTCCCTCTGGGCACATCAGGGACCCCAAACCTGTCTGTGGGAGCCCCGCAGGATGTGGGGTGAGGGAAGAGGATGGTGTGACATCTGTGGCTGCTCAGGGCCATCGAGGTGTGGCTGCAATGTTCCACCTTGGTGCCACTGCAGGTCCTCAGTGCCCAAAAGCTCTCAAAAAGGCCCATCTTGAGGTGGCTGCTGCTTGGCTTAGGGGGTGACAGAGGGAGAGCGATGGGGACCCCGGATCCCCCAGAGAGGTGGCACTGGGGGAGCAGGGACAGCAGGAGCTGGCACAGCTTCACACCCACTGTGCTGAGGACACAAAAGGCTGGTGTCACCCTCCCTCCTGTCCCCATGGGCACATGGGAACAGCCTCAGGCAGCTGGGGGGGTCACTGACCCTCTCTGTGCTCATGTCTCAGGGAAAGATGCGATCTCCATGGATAATTTCCTGTCCTGATCCTATTACCCAAGCGGAGCAATTCTCCGGGATTGAACCCCTTGCTCAGCGCACCTTTGGATGATCTCGAGGAGCGTTTGGACAGCGCTCTCAGGGATGCCCAGGCTGGGGTTGTTGGGGTGTCTGTGCAGGGCCAGGGGCTGCACTGATGATCCCTGAGGGTCCCTTCCAGCTCAGGATATTCCAGGATTCCGTGATCTTTTACAGACGTGGGGATGTGGCACTGAGGGCCAAGCGGTGTCCTTGGCAGTGCTGGGGTGACAGTTGGACTCGGTGATCTTAGAGGGATTTCCAACCTCACCAATTCTATTCTGAGTCTGTGACACCTTTTTCCTTTTTCTCTTTTTTTTGTGTGCGTCTTAATTTTGCCACATTTCCCTTTTTCTTCCAACGAATCAAACCAAGAGGGAAGTGTCACCGTTTCACACAACCACAGGATTCACAGCTGCTGGATGCAGCTGGGGGACAGTGCAGTGGGTCCATCAGCCCCACTGCTGCCCCTGCACCTTTCTCCCCTCTCTCCAGCACTGCTCAGCTTCACTCCTTGCACCAAAACCCCTTTGGGGACTGGAGGTCCCCAAATGCCACCTGGGCACTGGAGCTGCTTGGCAGCCTTTGCCTTCCAGGAGAGCCACATTGTGAAGGCTCTGCCTGGCTGGTGGCCCCAGGCACCTGAGCTGGCTCTGGGGTGACGTGGGGGCAGCTCCCCTTGGTCCCCTTGGTTCTGGAGGCTCCACTCTTGCTCTGCCCTGGGGCTGCATGGGAAGGATGTTCCCAAACACGACCTGCAAACCCGCAGGGCAACCCCCTCCCCATTTATTGTGCCATTTATCTGTCCTGTTCAGTGTCTGTACACTCAATAAAGGCGCCCTGATGCCTCTTTAATGGTGTCCCACGCTGGGCCGTACCCAGTGCCCACCATCCCTCCGTGCCAGCCCTGGGAGGACCCAGCCCTTCCCCTCCCTGCCCCGTGTTCATTATGGATGAGCCCGGGGTAACCCAACTCCACTTTTGGTTACTACTGCGGCCACCTGATCCTCTAAGCAAAGCTCCAGCCCTGCTGGAGTTGTTTTCCCTGGCAGATGGAGAGCGGGAGCTGCAGCCCTGGGCTCACCTTCCCTCTCCACAGCCGGAGCACCAGCCAGCCCTGCTGGCCCACAGCCCCCACCCATGGGTGCCCCACTGACCCCTCAGCAAACCCCACAGCGGGGTTAAGGGGTGCGGGATGAGCCATTCCCTGCAATTCCAGGCAGATGCCAGGTCTGGAGCAAGGCTGGCTCTGCCCGCGGGTCTCTGCCGGCCCCAGGGCATCCCGCAGAGGAGGGGCACAGACCCTGTGTCCCTGCAGGGACATCTGGGGCCCCACGGTCCCTGTCCGTGCCGGGCAGGGCCAGGCGGAGCCGGGCTGTTTATTAATAGCTCATTACGGCGATTGTGCGGTGCTCTCCGGGCTCGGCCGGGCCCTGGGGAGCCAGGGCAATTAAGATCCAGAGCGAGGCCTAGATAGAGGCTCTTCTCCTCGTTTAATTTATTTTTAAAAATAACAAGCCTGCCGCACACAGCGCTGGGGACAGAGCCAGCAAAGCCCGGGGCTGAGGGGCTGCTGTGGGGGAAGCAGAGCAGAGCAATTTTTGACAATTTGGACAATTTTGTCAGCCCCTGGAGCAGCCCCCTCCTCCCCTGCCTCATTCCCTCTTTCCCCACCAAGATTTGTGACTACTATGATTTGTCCCAGCCACCTGCAGCACAGAGGAACTGCTGCTCTCCAGCCACCCCAGCTCGGGGTTACCCAGAGCAGCTGGGGCTGCCCCTGGATCCCTGGCAGTGGCCAAGGCCAGGCTGGACATTGGGGCTTGGAGCAGCCTGGGACAGTGGAAGGGGTCCCTGCCCATGGCAGGGGGGGAATGAGATGGTCTCTAAGGTCCCTTCCATCCCAAACCATTCTGGGATTCTGTGACTCCTGCAGAAGGGATTTTGTTCCCTCTCCACCCTTCAAACGCCTCCCGCTTCTGTGGCACAAGCTTGGCCCTGCCAGCTCCTCCAAGAGCAACTGCTCCTCAGCTGCCATTATTGCTCCCTTTTTCTGAATAAAGATCAAAAATGAGCCCAGGTTGACATTTCCAGGTTCCCCTGCTCGGACATCGCATGAGCACAAACACCTCAGAGAGAGGTCTTGTTTCATCCTTCCCTTGATGTGCAGGATGGGAAATGCTCCTGCTGAGCCCTTCTCCTTCCAGCACCCCACTGCTGCTGCTCCAGGCCAGGCCCCTTCGTGGCGGCGGCCAGAGGCAGCCAGAGGATGCTGCTGCATCTTCCCAGGGATGCAGGGAAACCCCAGCAGAGGATGGAGACCCCAAGGCAGAGAAGGAGCAAATGGGGCACAAAGTGATGCTGGGACCCTCACCCTGAAAACATCGCCGGGAGGGTAACACCAGTGCTCTGTCACACGGGTATCAGGGAGGTGCCAGTGCCTTGTACCAGTGCCAGCATGTCCCAAACTTGGCTTGAGACTGGTCAGGGCTCCTACAAACACCAGCAGCTGTTGGGAACACCCCGAGCGCTGCCCGCTCACCACTGCCCGGCCCTCACTGTGAGCCAGCTCTGCCTGGCAGCCGAGTGTCCCCACACCCTCCCTTGCTCCCTGGCTGCTGTCCCCAGCCCGGCTCCATGCCAGGGAAGGCAATGCCAACCACGCTGGGCCATGCCAGCATCCTCACAGACACTCACCCTGCTCGGCCCCGGCACGGGGGCTCGGGCTGGGGCTGGGGTTGGATGGAGCGTCCGAGCATCCTCGTGGTGTTCCCAGCTCACTGACAGCTCGCCAGGACTGCTGCTGGACTCTCCATCAGGACAAGCTCCGTGTGCTTCCCCATCCTGGGGCGTGCCCTGGATGAGATCTCGATTCCCAGGAGCAGGAATTGGCTGGATCAAGCAGGCTCCATGGGCCCGAACCTCCCCAAGCAGCTGGCAGGGCTCGGAGCAGAGGATGGGGCACCCTGATGCTGATGCCAACAGTTCCGTGGCTCCAAGCTTTGCCCATGGGGAAGGGAAAACTGCAGCCAGAGCTGCGCCAGGACAGAGCTCCTCCAGACCTGAGGCCCCAGTCCTGTGCCAAAGCCTGTCCAGACGTCTGCTCCTTCTTCTCTGCTGGAAAACCCCGAGCCCTCAGTTACAACTTCCAAAAACACCCCTCCCCCTTGTATGATTTTAGGCTGAAAAGACAAAAAATGAGGGTCCCTGTGGTCTGCTCCATGCTCAGCTTCATTGGTGACACCACCCACACTGCCCAGTGGCACCACGGGCTGCTGGGGATCTCCAGGGGGATTTTTGGCATTGTTCAGAGCTGGCAGAGCAAAGTTTGATGCCCAAATGGGAAGCCAGGGAATCCAACTGTGTTTTTCCAGCTGTTGCTGCAGCTCAGAGCAGAGCCCAGATCCCAGGGGCACTGAAATGAGGACCAAAGGTGACCTGTGCCACCCTCCAAAAACAAACCTGTGGCTACTGCAGCTTTATTTTATCCTTTGCCTCGAGTCTGCAAAGTCAGTGGGTTTGGGGCCATGCTGAGCTTGAAAAAACCCCAGAAAAGACAGGGGGGCATGGGGAGGAGCTGCAGGAGCATCCCTTGGACCTTCCCTGGCTCCTGGGGTGACACCAGCAGGTTCCTCCCTCTGCACAGAGCAGCAGAGAGATCCTGGCTTATGCTGGGGTGTGGAGGGGATTAAATCAGAGCCGAGACAGAGACAAAGAGGCAGAAACTGGAGGGTCAAAGGAGGCCAGGGATGTGGCCAAGCCTCAGCTCTGGTGATCAGGCAATTAACAAGCCAAGCATGAGAATAATCCAGCTGAAACAGGGAGAGCGGGACAGAGCTGGGGGTAAGAAGGAGGGAAATCAATCACCAGACCTAATGGAGAATTATCCAGGAGAGAGTTATTCCTAATCCCATCAGGGGCTGGCTGGGAAACAAATTCTCCTGGCTCTGCCACTCTCAGCATGTTTTTCTGGGTCAGGGCTGGGCTGGGCAGGGTTGGAGGAGCAGAGGGAGAACCAATGGCTGGGTGGGCACTGAGGACACCCAGCAGGGTCCCTCCAGAGCATCTTCCCACCCCACAGCACCGGGCAAACACCTTGAGGGTCGTCAGGTCACCAGGTGGCCAAGTGACCATCCCCAACAGCCCTGGCAGAGCCCAGCTGGGCTGTGACCATGGTGGCCGTGCTCCTGAGGTCCCTCTCGAGGCTCCTCAAGCAGAAGCAGATTTTCCTGGCAAGGCACGGGAATGGGGAGGGGGAGCGTGGAAGGAGCCGTCTGTGCAGGAGCCAGGCGGCGGCTGGGTCACCACGGAACATCCCCGAGCGTGGCTTCAGGGACGGCTCGAGAACATGGAAAGCTTCCACAGAAGGGAGTTATTTTGGTGAGT
>NW_008236193.1:83853-88429 GCF_000691975.1 Corvus brachyrhynchos | reverse complement strand
CCCGAGCCCCCCCCAGCCGTGGCCACAGGACTCTCCACTCCTCTCCCACGTGGAAACTCCCAGCCCTCGCAAACGCCGCGAAACCCCAGAAGCGAGGATTCCCCGATGAGCCACGGCACCAAGGAGACAACCCAGAAGAAGCCACCACTTATTTTTAGAGACAACCTTATGATTCCTGAGCACGTGGCCCAGGCAACGCTGCACAGGCAGCCCCAGATTGGCCGCAATCTGCTTTTCTTCTTGACAGACATCATGTCTGAATCTCTATCTCCACAAGATGCTCCCAGGAGAGGAGACATTTAGAGACGACCACAACGTACAACATTTCTGAAAGGTCACTGCCTGCGCCAGGCAACGAGGAGCAGAAGCCACTCATCAGTCACAGGGGCTTTGGGGAGGTGTTTAATATTCCATGAGCATCTCTATTTCTCTTCCAAGGATAACTCTTCTAAAAGGAGGGGAGGGGGGCAGGGCAGGTGGGTGCTGGGCTCTTGTTTCCACCCAGGGTGAGTTGACTGAACCACCAGCCAGAGCTGAATCTCGACTGCTGCTGGGAAATGGTGGCTGAGAGTGAACCTGACCTGGATCTCAACAGCCTCAGAACCTGCTGGATGACACGGGAGCAAAGGCTGAGCTTCACTCCCCCTCTTCGGCTGCATCCCAAACCACCTCGTTGCCACTGAGCTGTTCCACTAATGCCACCAGGAACCCTGGAGCTGAGCTTCAGGCAGTGGCTGTGGTCCCTGGAGGGACAGCAGGGGCTCTTTTTTGAGGATTCAAGGGAGAACTTTTAATTTGCGGAAGCCCATTTGCATCAGGGGCAGGATGAGGAGGGGCTGGAAGGCAAGTGCAGGTGAGAGCCCACAGCCCCCAGCCCCGGGACTTCCCGGTGTTTTCCCATCCCAGTCTGTCACCAGGAGCAGGCGCTGGCCACAGCCCCTGTGGTGTCCCTGTCCCTCAGCACCCACCCAGCCAGGAGAGGCCCCAGCAACGAGGTGACAGCCCAGCTCTAGGAGACTGCCACTGCAAACCCACTTTTGTCCTCTCCCACCAAAGCTGGGCTTTGCAAAGGTGCCCATCCAAACTGACCTGCTCCAAGGCTTGCCCGGTCTCAGGTTTCTCCCCAGCCTGGGAGGGGGGACAAGGAACCCCTGGCAACTGTCCTGGCACCTCAGTTTTAGGGCCCACATGACATTTGTTGCTGCTGCATGCACAAAAGACGAGCCCACACGAGCCCCAGCAGCACAGCTGTGACAGGCATGGCCACCGGCAGAGAGAAACAGGGCCACGCTCCTGGAGAGGGCTCCGGCCCCCACAGAGACACAAATACAGAGCATTAACTGGGAGAGGGGAATTTGCTCCTTCCCCTGCAGCTGCCTCCCGCTCCTGAGCTCATCCCTCACCCTCCGCACCAACCACGGCCTGGGAGCGCCCCACGAGCAAACCCGAGAGCAGCGGGAGAAGCGCGGCCAAAGCCACGTGGGAGAGGACAGCGGCAAAGTGCCAGACCTGGCCAGGAGGACATCCCCAGGCACAGCACTGGGGCCGTGGTGGGGACACCTCTGGGGCTGGGACACCTCTGGGGCTGGGACACCTCTGGGGCTGGGACACATCACCCACAGGAGCAGCACAGAGGACGTGAGACCTCGTCACAGGAGGGGACCCTGCACCTTCGCTGCTCCAAGCCCGGCAGCTCCAAGCCAGCAGCTCCAAGCCAGCAGCTCCGTACCAAACGAGGTGCCAGGGCAGGGTGATGATTAACTGGAACAGGAAGGCAGAGGCTGTAATTAGGCACCTTCCGGAGCGCTGATGGATGACGCTGCTCGGGGGCGTGCGGAGCGCTGGAGATGCTGATGTGCAGCCGCCCCCCTGGTGCCAGCACTGGTCCCAGTGTGGCCAGCAGCGCCCAGCAGAGCCCTGCCCTGCTGCTGGACGGTGATTTCACGGTGATTTCAGTGCCAGCTGCCTCCTACGGGCTTTGCCCCAGCACACGACCTCATTTGTCCAGCCGGCCCAGCCGTGCCAGCCCTCGTTAGATCAGCTCGTTCATTAAGCTCAGCACTACAGTGACGCTGGCCTGAGCCCCTCGGGGGGCTGGCACATAAATCACACCCTGATCGCTGTCACTGGCTGCCAGCGCTGGACCTCTGATGGCAAAATCTCCTCCTAATCCCTCACCTGAACTGTGCTGACACCAGCCAGGGCAGTCGCAGCCACCCCTCCGAGCTTCTGGATAAAACAACGGCTCTTTCCAGCCCTGACCCTCAGGAAGGACCCTGTTCCCGAGGCCTCAGCCCCAAGGGAGCCTTCACCCATGGCAGGGGGTGCCCAGGGAGCCCAGCTTCCCTCTGGAGAGGGAGCCCCGAGTCCTGGCTGCTGCCAGCCCATCTCTGCAGCTTGGCGGGGTGATCCATCATTCCAGAGGCTTTAATTCGACTGGACTGCTGGACATGTGAGCAGAGGAACAGACTGACAGGCCAGACTGACGGACAGCTGCCTGCTCTGAGGCCAGCAGGGACAGGCAGCTGTGGCTGGAGCACAGCCCGGTCCCAGCAGGATCACTCAGCTCCGCAGGAAAGCAGCTCGGAGCTCTGCGGGGGCAGGGGGGAAAGGGGCGGAGGGGGAGACCCCGATCTGCTGGAAACCCCGCTCGGAGTGGGAATTCCAGCCAGGAGGAGCACGGAGTGACAGCTTTCCCTCCCCCTCCCAGCTCTGCTCAGCATCAGTCCCAGGCTGACTGCGTTTTTGAAGACCTGTCCACAGCTGCTGCTGCATCGGGGATTTTATTGCCATCCCAGTTATGATCATGGCAGCAGCGAGAGCAAAATGCCATCACAGGGGTGGAATGACATCCCAATCCATCCCTGTCGTGCCAGGTGGGAGCGGGACCAACCCCTGAAATGATCCCGGGGAAGGGGACAGGGGGATTCACCCCAGCCCTGTGGAGCACAGATCCCTCCTGGCCTCGCTGCCCAGATTCCAGAGGGGCCCAGCAGAGCCCGGGGGAATCCAGCTGGGCCACCCCCAAAACTCCCCCAGGCTGGAGGCTGCGGCAGCGGTGACATTTGGAGCGAGACACGCTGGCGTCAGTCCCCAGATCTGCAGCTTCGGGGCATCAGCTGGGGCCGGGGGACCAGGAGAGCAGCTCCTTCCCCGTGTGCAGCCCCACGAGGATGCCAAAAGTCAGAAATCTCCACGGTGGAAGGGAAAGGGGACAGTGGGGCCGTGTGGCTTCACTCCTTGTCCAGCATCTGGATGGCAGAGCAAGGGCAAAGCCTGCAGAGCCCCTCTCCCAGCTGATGGACTCCCAAATCCCAGGAAATCCATCCAAACCCCAAACCACTGCCCCTCAAACTGATGCTGCACGTGGATCCTGGCACGGCCATGGCTTGGGGTCTCTGCTGGGGCAAAGGCTGGGGTCCCTGCAGTGTCCAAAGCTGGGTCCCACTGCTGCCTGCCACCAACCCTGAGCAAGTCCTTGAGCTCAGCACCCCAGAGCTGCATATCACAGCCCCACCTGAGGCACTTCTTGCTCATTCTGGGGTGGTGACACCAGGCTGGAGATCTCCCAGCTGTTCTGTGGGATAAACGTCCGGCTTGGCTGTGCCGAGTGCTCCTGCTGCACAGGGAGGTGGGGACAAGGAGGGGGATAATGCCACCGAGCAGGGGTGGCCACGAGGTAAAAACGAGCTGGATTTTGAGCGTCCCAGTGCACAACCCCCAATCCCACTGGAACCCAGGGAGTTCTCACCGTTCTGCAGGTCCGGGGCCGCTCCGACATCGGGATCTGCTGAGGCATCGGAGCCCAGGAATGTTCAAATGGCGAAGTGTCCAGCACGGCCAGCCTCGGCTCCACTGCACAGAACAGCACAAGGAGACCACGGTCAGTCCCCTTTCCCCAGTGTCTGCCACAGAAATCCCAAATAAACTCCCCCAAAGTGCACACGGGCACATCCGGAGAGGAGGAGCATCCTCAGCGCTGCTCCAACCAGACCATTGCAGCTCGCCTCGTTTTATCTATATAAATATATATACAAATATAAAATTCTATCACACGTTGTGCCCTGAGGGATCCTCTCCCCACCAGGAGAGTGTCCGAGCCCAGCCCTGCCGCGGGCAGCTCTGGCTGGAGCAGGACAGACATGGCACTGCCCCTCGGGAATCCTGCAGGGATTGCAGGAGGGGATGGCACCCACCCAGCGGTGCCCACAGCCCACGAGGCCCCGAATTTGGGAAGATTTCACCCAAACGTGGAAGCAGAAGTGCCACTGGCAAGACCCCCAGTCCCGTGTCCACCCCCCGGGCATTTTGGGGGAGTTGGGGGGTCGAGAGATGCTCCCAGCGCTGATGCAGCAGATGCTGGACAAATGATTTGCTGTGGTTTTACTAAATTGCTTTGAATTCTCTGGATCAACCTTAATTCTCCTGTTGCACAGAAAGAGGGAATTTAAACAGCTCCTTTTGTGCGGAAATCCCGGGTAACAGCCCTCAAATGTCCCCGACTCAGGTCCCGTTCAGCGACACCCACGCAGAGCTGCTGCTGCTGCAGCTCCGCAGCTGCTCTGTGCCTGCTCCC
>NW_008236193.1:74357-83713 GCF_000691975.1 Corvus brachyrhynchos | reverse complement strand
CAGAGGAAGGAGCAGCCGGTGCTGCAGCAGCAGGCGGCCCCGGGGACACAGGGATCACAGCCCTGGCACATCCCGGGAGGACGGAGCTCTCCATCCCCCTGTGCTCCTGCAAACCCCAGCGGTGTCCACAGGCTGCTTGTGGATGGGTAAATCGTCACTTTTGGGGTTCCTCGGGAACTGACAGTGCCCAGCACTCTGGAAAAGCGAAAATTCCTCCAGGAAAACAGCATCGCCCCGAAGCTGAAGTCAGAGGGATTCCCTTCAAACCTGCAGGCTCGGGCTCAGCCGTGCAGGGACGGTGCTGAGGGTTCCACATTCCCGGTCAGCCCCAGGCCCCTGGGGGCTGTGAGGCTACAGGACTTCACCCAGTGCCTGGCAATCCCAGCTCATTCCCTGCTCCAGAACACCTGCCCCTTGTCTGCTCTGCCTGAGGGACCCAGACTTGGCCCTGGAAGGGCAGGAACCTACACTCCCAGCTCCCAGAAGGTCACAGTGTCCGTGGGATACGCTGAGCCCTTCACCCCATGCAGTCGGTGCCAGGGATGCAAATCCCACGTGGGATGCGTGGAACTCTGTCAGGGACCCTCCCCAGTAAAGGAGCGGCACTAAAATCCCCCATGGCAACAGAAATCCCCTGCCCTGGGCATGCCAGAGTTTCCTGTTGGAGCCAGGGGATGCACCAGCCCCTCCAGGAGGGAGGGATGGGACAGCAGGGAGAGCTCAGGGCTGGCAGCAGGATCCCATCTCCTCAGTGCCCTGCGGCACAGGGGGCTGGAGCACACACGTGTGGGAGTAACTCACACCCAGCACCTGAAAGAACAGCAAGAATGACCCAAACCGAGCCCTGAGATGGGGAAACACCCCAGAAACACCTGGGCCTGCCCTCAGCACCTGCGGGGGGAAGCTTGCGGCACCACCAGCAACTGCAGCTGGTGCAACTCCACGAGGAATTTGCCTCCAGGGGATGCAGTGTCCCCGATTTGAGGGATTTGGGCTCCAGGGGCCGATGCACAAAGATGTGTTGTAGATCCCTGGGGCCGCTCCAGTCCTGGGAAATGGGATAACTGGGAGGGAAGTGGGTTTGGTTCACTTGCAGCACCGTGTGTGGGACTCACAGGCTGCAGCATTTCAGTGGGGATGGAGCAGGCTCCGCGGGCGATGCTCGGAGCCAGCGCCACCCAAGGGTTAATCCCAAGCACAGCAGCTCAGCCGCTGCTCCCCATGGCCAGGCTCCAGCTCTGGGGATGCAGAAGGCAAAATTTCCATCCAATTCCAGCAGGCTGGACACAGCCACGTATTTACTGCAGACCTGCTGGGAGCAAACTGCAGCCAGCCCAAACGTGCTCAACTCCCGGCGCTGAGCAGCCTCTCCTGCCCTCCCTGAGACGCTCCCAGCCCTGCCCGAGCATCGGGAACGTGAAATTTAAGCTCACTTAGAGACCACCTGGGCCTGGCTCCTTAGGTGAGCCCGTCACTCCCAGCCCTGGGAAGGAGCATGGGCTCAGCTGATGGTCTCGGCATTTGTTTTTGGCAGCTCCTGGGTCACTTAGCAACCTCTGGCTCAGGTTACCTGCGGGGGTTTTGTCTGCAAATACATTTTAATCCTTGTGAAACGGGACCCACCAGCATGTGGGCGAAGCGGCCTAAAGCCTCCTTGGGTCCCACGTGGTGACACCAGCACAGCTCCCTGGCCCTCTGTGTGTTTGTGCCACCAGGGTCCTTGTCACCTTCTGCTCCTGTGCCTTGTGTTTGACTCAAAACTTGGATTTGAACTCTTTTCTGGGCTACTCAGTGCAGGAGCCAGGAGAGGATTCTCCTCTCCATGGGTACCACGTGGGACCTGCTTCTCCGTCAAGGAGCTTCCAGTTCTGCACACGGGATCCTCTTGGAAAAAAGAAATTCAGCAGCAAATCCCAAAGCCAAACAGGACCCAGATGTCCTGGAAATCAGCAGAGACCTCCAGAGGACCAGACCAGGGTAAACAAGCCAAGCTCTTCTAAGGCAGGAGCATCCCTTGGGATGTGCACAGCAACTCTTCCATGCATGGCAGCAAATCTGGCTCGTCTCAGACCTCTGCAGAAAGGGACCTGGGGGTCCTGGTCGGTCCAAGTTGGATCTGAGTCCCCGGTGTGTCCTGGCAGCCCAAAGGGCCACCGTGTCCTGGGGGCACCAGGCCAGGGAGGGATTGTCCCGCTCTGCTCTGCACTGGGGCAGCCTCCCCTCCAGTGCTGGGGGCACTCTGGGCACCACAAGATCAGAAGGGTCCAAAGCTGTTGGAGAGTGTCCAAAGGAGGGACACGGAGCTGGGGAAGGGTCTGAGGAGCGGCTGAGGGCACTTGGCTCGTTCAGCTGCAGCAGAGGAGACTGAGGGGAGGCTCCTGGGGGCTGCAGCTCCTCCCGAGGGGAGGCGGAGGGGCAGGGGCTGAGCTCTGCTCTGGGACAGGGACAGGAGCCCAGGGAACGGCTGGAGCTGGGTCAGGGCTGGGCATGGAGCTCAGGGAAAGGTTCTTCCCCCCGAGGCTGCTGGGCACTGCCCAGGCTCCCCAGGGAATGGGCCCGGCCCCGAGGCTGCCAGAGCTGCAGGAGCGTTTGGACAGCGCTCTCAGGGACGCCCAGGCTGGGGTTGTTGGGGTGTCTGTGCAGGGCCAGGGGCTGCACTGATGATCCCTGAGGGTCCCTTCCAGCTCAGGATATCCTGGGATTTTATCGTTCCATGGACCCCAGGACACCCGATAGTGCCCAGGATCTGGCCAGTGTTGCACCACCCTGGTGTCCAGGAGCACTAAGCCAGAGACTCATTAGTGTAATTAATGTCAGACTTCCCAGCCAGCTGAGCTTCCATCTGACCTTTAGTTATTGAAATATGAACAACAAAAATGACACATTATCACAGAGGAGGTGTCACAGGCCGCTCATTTGAAATCCTCCTCAGTGGCAGGCCCACAAAGAGTTTCTTCCTGCAAAGTAAATGGGAAAATTTGGAAAACCCTCCAGGGAGGAGGAAAAATTCAGCTCCACAGCAGCACAGCAGGGACACGGCATCTCCCAGCTTTGGGGGGCACAGCCAGAAACAACCTCGGGGAGAGAAATGGAGGGAGAAATGAGGAAGAGCTGTTAAAAATAAAACAGAGGAAAAAATCTGCTTCTTAGTCTTGAGAAAGTCACTGAGGTGGAGAGAGCTGAGCCAGGCCCCAGTGGCACAGGACTGAGGCAGCAGGGACAGGCCCCAGGCCATGGAGTGATCCCTGCATGGGCACAGCTCTGCCCAGCATGAACTCAGGGGCAGCCTGAGCCAGAGAGAACCTCGGGGCATGGAAAAAACCCGAAAAACCCCAGCAGCATTGTCTGGTGCTGGATGAGCCTGACCCAACAGATCACAGCCCTGTTTGTCACTGCAACAGCAACAACCTGGACCTGGATTTCCAGAGGTTTCCAGATGCTGGTGCAGGCTGAGCAAGGCAGGGGAAGGCAGTGGTGCCGATCCTGTCGGGATTCCCCACGCTGGGAATTGCTTTGCCACAAGGCTGGTGCTTGATGGAAGAGAGACCCTGAAGGTAAGAGGAGAAACCACTTCCTGAAATGTGGAGGGTCCAACCTCCACAGTAACTCCTGGACTGACTTCCAGAGCACTGGGCATGGCTGGGGGGGATGCTGGCATCACCCACTGCACTTCCCAAAGGCTCCTGCCCCTCATCAGCCCCAGGAATAAGCACTAATGAAGGCAGGATTATCCCCCCGCTCCATTAGGCACACTTGGTTAATATTCCTGCTTATGGAAAAAGGTCACAGCTTCTCTCTCACTTATGTCACTCCACCTTCATTTGCAATCGCAGGGTTCTGCTCCTTTTCCATCCCTAATTAGCGTTCAATTACGGGGGCCCTGCTCCAGCCCACCACCAGGCACAGGTCCTGGCCACGCCACCTCCCTGGGCCTCCCTGTGCAAAACTGACCCAAGAGCAGCCTCTTCTCCTCTGGCAGAACGGAGGGAACCAGATGGACTTTGCTTCAAATGGGATTTAAATGGAAAAATACAAACCAGCTCCTTGTGCCAATAGTGAAGGGTTGGCGTCCAGCTGTCCCCAGTGTGGGGAAGGTCAGCCCGGGTGACCCTCTGGAAAAAGAGGCCAGAAGCACCAAACACCCTCATGGTTTGCTCTTCTGGCTGCACCACTGTGAAGGGGTTGGAAATTATTCCTTCCACTCTTCCTGAGGGAAAACAAATCCTCCACCCTGGAGATGGGGCTGAGGGAGTTTGAGTGCTCAGGGAGAGCCCCTTTAGTTCCCCTGCTCTGCCCTGCAAACCTCTGCTGCTGCTGCCCTGCGAGGAGCACCGTGAGGACCCTGCTCAGGAGGCTTGAGAAGATGGAAAAGAGCCTTCCCAAGCCTGCCTGAATCCCCCTCGGTGGACCATGGGCTGGCAGCTCCGTGTCACAGCCACGGCTCAGGGTGCTGCAGGGCCAGGGGAGCTGATCCCACAGAGCAGCCATCAATACCCTCCGGATGTTTCAGTCTGCAAACGAACCCCCTCATCCACCGGGACTGAAACAGCAGCTGAATGGAGCAGGAAAAGCAATCCAATGCCTTGGGGGGAGTTTTCTGGAGAAGCCGAGGATGGGAATTGAGTCGGAGATCAGGCAGGTCCCTGTTCCTGCCGCTCCTTCCCTCCCGTGCCTGCTGGAATTTGCTGTGTGAAACAGCCACGGTGTCCCACAGACCCAGCTCTGAAGCCAGCAGGGGCTTCACCACCTCGCTGGCAGAAGCAGGACTGTTCCCACCACCCAAACTCCCCCCAGTTCCCACACAGCTCTCTGGGGACATCGGAGTCCTGTGCGTGACAGGGCTCAAACGCACCCAGGGCAATAGGAGGCAAAGAGGGACAATATTTGGTTTAAATTTTTCCTCAATTCCCTTCCCACTGAATATTTTCTCTTCTCCTTTCCAAGAACTTCCTTTATTTCTCCCTGTCTCCCTCTAGCAACAGTATCTGGGAGAAACAATGAATTTTTAATAGGAGGGGGTGGTGGGAAGAGGCAGACCCTGAGGCAAAGCACTGATCGGTTAAACCACCCCAATCATCAGGAAACCACATTTAAGGGAGAGGGAGCCGCGTGAGGACCACACAGCCTCGGGCAGGGTCGTGCTCCCCCCTTCTCTCCGAACCCTGCGGATGCTGCACAAATCCCAGCCAGGGTGAATCCTGCTCAGAAGAGCTCTCCCAGCCCCTCCACACAGCCCTGGCTGTGGCTGATGTGGGGCTGGGGGTGCAAGACCCCAAGCAGCTCCTCACACAGGGAGGGGAACCCTGCAGCCCTCCTGCCCCACAGCACTGGGGTTGTTCCTCTGCAGCACCTTCCCTGGGAGGGTGGGCAGGCCCTGGCACAGGGTGCCCAGAGCAGCTGGGGCTGCCCCTGGATCCCTGGCAGTGCCCAAGGCCAGGCTGGACATTGGGGCTGGGAGCAGCCTGGGACAGTGGAAGGTGTCCCTGCCCATGGCAGGGGTGGAACTGGATGGGATTTGAGATCCCTTCCAACCCAACCCAATGGGGATTCCATGATCCCAAGGCTGATGTGTACCCACCTCCTGCTCCCCATACCCCACGCTGCTCTGCAGGGCCAGGGCTCACCCCCACGGAGCTGAGGATGCCCAGCTCCCCTCCCTCAGTGCCTGGCCCTGTCTCCCCATCACAGCCTGAGCCTAAATTTAGTCCCTGGTTCTCTTTTCTTGTAGACACAACCGGTGCTCTGAGTCAAAGTCCTTTCCCATGAACTCACTGTTGCCTAATAAAGCACAAACCCTCAGAGACCTCGATGCTGGGATCTGTCATTTTAATTCCCAGTGACACTTGTTCCTCTCCGCTCCAGTATGTGGCCGCTGCTATTTTGGTTGGCACATCGGGAGCTGAACAAGGAGCCCTGGCGCTCCAGATCTGAGCCGGGCAGAGCTGGGACAGCTTTGAAAAGCAAACCCTTCTGATGGATGGAGCCACAAGCGGCAGCCAAGCTTGTGGTGGTATGAAAAAATCAGGGGAAGGAAGGCAGGGAAGCATGGGAAGATCTGGGCTGAGGCAGAGGAAGGAGGAGGGCACGTGCCGGAGCTGTGTCCAGCTTCGCCGCTCAGACAGACTGATCCTGCCTCTGCTCCCGGCCTTGGAGTGCCCATGGGGATGCCAAGGCACCACAGCAGCCTGGGGATCACAGCCCAGACCCTCCGTGCTTTGTTTTTAACTCATCCCTAGCAAAGCTGTTTGTGTTTGCTCAGATTCTCCATCCGGCTCTCTGCTGTTTGGTTGTTCTGGGGTGGGTTTGGTGCTGTCCTCAGCTCGTCCATCTCACATGGAAAAGAGAGAATGGCAGCCCCTGCCAGGGCCTGGGGAGGACTCTGCTCTGCCCCCACCAAGGGCCATTTCCCCACTTTGCCCCCCCTGTCCTGCCCAGCTCCCACCTCCGGCACCCCACAGACCTGGGGCACCTGCGGGGTTCCAGCTCCAGCCCCAAAACACCACGGCTTAAACGGGATCTGAAGGAGAATCCAGCACATTCCATCGCCAATGGCTGAGCAAGGCTCTGCTCCAGCCTGTCCCACTCCTGCGTCCCTGGTCCCACATCCCCTGAGCCAAACCTCGTGCAAGCAGCTGCTTTGTCCTCCAAGGTAAACCCTGCAAAAACTTCACAAACAGAAAAGCCAACCGCGGGTGCCCAAAGCCCGCTCCGTCTCCCTCCCGCTGCCACCCGTGGCCCTTGGCAGCGTTTCCAAGCGTTCTCCTGGGATTTATTGCTTTTCATCTCCTCTCACGTCTCTGCTCTGAACATTTCTGCCCTTGCCTGTTTGTTCTGGGGCTTTTCCAGGGCTCACAGAGCGGCCCTTTGGGCTCTGGTAGCACCTTCCACCCTCCCTGCAGCCCCACGGACCGGAGAGATCGTGCAGGATGCTCTGTGATGCTCCCTCCGACAATTCCATCACCGCTCCACAGCCACACGCAGGACTCTGGCTGTCTGAGGGACCTGTGCCACCCTCCGCAGCCAGGCCTCCGGACCACATCCACGTACAGGCAGGGAAACTGAGGCACGGGATACACACTGAGGGGCTTTGGAGCCTCGTGGCGAGTCAGCGTCACTGGGGACAAGCCCAGGGATGGCCTCGCTTGGCTCCCGCTTCCCTCCCCTCGGAGCTGTGGGATTGGGAACGTGGGGAGATGTTGCGGGTGACAGGCGTCCCACCCGGGCTGCCCACACGCACCGGCGGCACGGGAATCGCCGCTGCCCACGCACAGCGCGCCCGGCCACGTGCTTCACATTCCCAACGTTATTCCCAGGGCTTCCAGCAGCTCGCTCCCATCCCGGGGATGCGAACGCGGCAGCGACGCGGCTCTGAGCTGCCGGAGCAGCCCAACTCCTCCTGCCTTATGGCAGCTCTGGCTCCTCACGGAGGGAAGGAGCCGTCTGTGCTCGCTAGTGGGACGAGGGACGAGTCCTCTGGTGAGGCCGGATTAGCACAGCTAATAACAGCAGACATTCCTGAGCTCTAAATGCTACAAAATAGGAAAAAAGCCCCTGGCCCTGCTATCTTCAGCCAGGGATCAGCAAAAGCTCATCCCCCCGGAAAGGCTGAGCCTGGCAGGAGCCGGCTGTGCCTGGGATGTGTCCCAGCTCTGCCCAGCACAGCCACGTCCCACCCTGGCCATCGATGCCCAGGACAGGTGAAACACAACCCAGCCCCTGTTCCTCTCATCCTCCCGCTCCCTCCTCCAGCGGGGCAGGATAAAAGCAGAATGTACAGATTTTTAAACCAACTCTTTCCTGAAGCTGCTTCACCTCCTGCTCCCTGCTCTTGGGATGCTCCTCCAGCTCTTTTGCAGGCTGGGCATTGGAGAGCATCTTCCCCCAAGATCAGCCCACAACCCAAGCGCTGTGGGAAAGGCTGCAGATACCTGAGTGGGGTTTTTGCAATCTGAAAACCATAAGAAATCTTGGGTGGACTAAAAATCACCTCTTCGAGCTGCTCTGGCCAAAACCCAGCTGGCCACCACCAGTCCTCCAGCAGCAAGAGGCAGCAGCTCCGCTGCCTCCCCTCCATGAGCGCCACAGGACCGCCAGTGATAAAAACATCAGCGCAAAATTAAACCAGATCGATCCCAGGCCGCCCAACTGGCAGCTCCCCAACCCATCTTCAATTATTCTCCCATTTAAAGGACGTGCAGCACGTTCCCTGCCGTGCCCTGGGGTGCCGGGATTTTATCCCCTCTCCCTCCTGCAAGGGGTGATGGAGCAGCAGTGAAGGGCAGAGCTTTGGGGTGCAGAGCAATCCCAAGGGCCCCCCACTTCCCACAGGGTTACTGCAGGGTTCAACACCTGCATTTTGAATTTTAACCCACACATGACCATATCACTGCTGGGCAACTCTGCTCTGCGAGGGCTTTTTGGTTTTAATGCCTCATGTTTTGATTGAGAGGTTTGTAGGAACTTTCCCTGCCTGGACGAGGCTTTTCCCATGGTGTCACCCCTGCATCAGGGCTGGGTTTTGGGGTCTCCATCCCGCAGGCTGCACATCCCCAGCCAGGGTGAGAGTGGGTGAGAGACCATCCACAAACCCAAGCAGCAGCCAGGAGCTCTGCCAGGCCCAGGCTGGTGTTCACCAGGCCACCAAACATCCCCAATCCCGGTTACTTCCCGCTCCAGCCGCTCCGGTTCCAGTGCTCCTCACTCCCAAGGGCTGGGTTTGTGCTCCGGGTGCTGCCAGGCTGCGGAGCCCGGCACGGCTCCACTCTCCATCTATTTTACAGGCACTCTGCCTTCTCCTGTCATCCTCTCTCTTCCTGGTTGCTCTTTTCTCCTTCCCAAAAACCTCAGCTCAGGGTAAGGCTGGGCAGGAACAGAAACAAACGTTCTGCCTCTGCAAACGCCGTGGGAATTGGAGCACCTTTTGTCAGGTTTTAGCTCAATCCGCTTTGCAAGTGGATTAAGGAACTGGCACAAAAGTACTTTGGATGGAGAGTGGGAAGAGGCAAAGGCTGCTCTTCCAGCTCGGCAATAGGAGCCAGGAATGCTGCGCTTGCTGCCTGCTCCATTTCCCCGAGCAACACAACCCGGTAACATCCGCGGCTAAAGCAACCCTCGGAATTTTCGACAGGAGAATCCGCCTAGCCCTAAAATCCGGGATGCTCGGGGAAGAGGCAGGAAGGGCCCTGGGGTGGCGAGGAGTGAGCGGGCAGCGCCCGGGGGGAAACACGAGCGAGAGGAGATGGGAAAAGCTTTCCCGACGCCTGGCGATGCTCGGACTCGCTCGGCTGTGCCGGGGAAAGGGGCTGCGAGCGGCGGCCCCAGCCCTAAAGGGGGGGACTGCGGGTACCGGACCCCCG
>NW_008236193.1:69393-73747 GCF_000691975.1 Corvus brachyrhynchos | reverse complement strand
GATGCGCGGCCCCGGGCGGAGAACGGGCACGGCCCCGGAGGAACGCGGGGAAGGGCACGGGGGGTCCCCTCCCCGCGCAGCCGTGGGCAAAGGGGAGGGGACGCTCCCCCCGGGCAGCCTGGGGTGCCCAAGTCTCGGAGTGCCCTGTGTGGGGTCCCCGACCCCATGTCAGCACCATGGGGTACCCCCGACCACCCTGCTTGGGCTCCCCCAGCCCCACTCCGCACACCCGGGTACTCCCCCACTGCCCTGCCTGGGCTCCCCCCCATGCCAGCACCCACAGGTCCCCACCTGCCACCCCGCCTGGGGTCCCTCAGCCCCATACCAGCACCCCCAGATACTCTCCCACCCCTGCCCCATGACAGCCTGTTTGCATCCCCCTGCCCCGTGTCCCCCTGCCTGCCCCAGGACAGGGTCTGGGGGCCACCTCACCCTGAGCTGCTCTCTCCGCACTGGAGGTGGTTGTGGATTTGTGGATGAACACAACCATCTCCCCTCCATCCCATGGGAAATTGGGGCAATCCGGGCACAAACAGCACCGTGACCTCAGGAATGAGCACAGCCCCCAGCCCAGCCAGGGCTCCTGCGTTTGTGCCCTGTGCTGGGCTCCACTGTCCCTTGCAGCAGTGCCAGGGAGATGCCCGGCTCATGGGACAATGACCCGGAGCCCCCCAGCAGCACCCCCATCCCACACGGGCACAGCACTCACCATTGCCCATTCCTCCTTGGAGCTCTCCTCTTGCTCCCCTTCGCTCCTGCCGAAGCCTCCCAGAGCTGTGGTGATTTGGTTAATTGGGCTCTGAGGATGGCAGAGGCCAATTCCCTCCTCGGCTCTGACTTCCAGCGTGGAATTGTTGCTCCTCTCCAATCATCACTGGTCAGTCCAGGCTGGCCTTAGCCTTGCTGGTCCCTGGCCTCAGGGGCCATGGACAGCTGATGCACAGCGCCTTGTGCCCTTGATGTGCTGCGTGCCAGCTGACCAAGCACCACCTGAGCCATTCGGTGACATTTGCTGTGTCTGACAGCGCTTTTCAAGCAGGGTTTGGCAGCATCTTCTTCACTTTCCAGCTGAGGAACCTGAGGGCAGAACTCAGGGGGAAGGAATGGGGCTCAGCACTGGACGCCAGGCGGGTCCAATGCCGTGGTTTTGCCTGGACTGGCTCCGTTTGTGCAGGATTTTGTCAGGAGAAATGCCAACAGCTCTCCCAGCCTTGTCGGTTCCACTCCCAACTCCCATCCCTTGCTGCAGCCCAGTGCTTCTGCTGATGGAGGTTCCTGGTGCCTCCTGCTGCTCGCTTGCTCCGGGATGTGGATTTATAATTTCATTGCAGGCACACGCAGCTCGGGCTTTCCCATTTGAGCTTCATCCCCAGCCTCAGCCCTGGATCTGCGGTTAAAACCAGGAGATTTATGCGGCTGGGAAGGAATTTCATTGTTGTTTTAAACAATATCAACTTATCTGCTTAGGAAAAGATGAAAAATCCAGGCACGGAAATCGTGGCTGGTTTAGTTGGGGATGGATTTTTAAGAGGCCGGCGTGGGGGGGAGGGTGTGCCGGAGCAATCCACGTCTCATTTCCATTCCCCGGGATGGAAAGGTGATTCTGGCTAATTTGAACACACTCATTAAGCTGCTGTATCAAAAGCACAGAGTCAATTAAGCAGCGTCCCCCCTGCCCTGGCTCTGCAGGCTGTGCTGCTCTAATCAGGGATGGGGGGAATTGCTGCTGCCTCCACACAGCTCCCGATCCCTGTGCTGGGAGCCAAGGGCTGAGCTGACTTTGCCTGCTGGAAGATGCTCTCCTGCCTGCTGGCCAGGGTTAGAGGTGGTTTTGGGGGAGCAGGCTGCTGATAGTGCACTGGGGGAGCTGGGGGAGCCCCAGGTTGGAGGGGGCTGCTTTGTCCTTGTCCCCTCCCCAAGCACCTCACCAGAAAATCAAGTTATTTCTGTCTTACTGTGCCCTCTTTGCGCCATTATTTTATTTTGGGGGAAACCAAGGCACGGGCTGGGATAAGGGAACAGGCAGCTTGTGATCCAAGCCTGTGCCGTGGGTTCTGGCTCAGCCGCGCTCCCCCTCTGGGCTCTCTCCTGTTGTCACCTCCTCCCGTTAAATCCAGTGCCCTTCTGGCATCACTTTGGGCTCTAAGGAAGGAACAGGAAAAAGCTGTGGAAGAAAAGCACCAGGCTGAGGTGATCAGTTCTGCTTCCCCAAGCTGGAATCCAGCACTGGACATCGGAGAATCCCACAGGGCCCTTGGTCTCGTGCTCCAATTAATTCAAATTGGCTTCGATATGAGATAAATCCAAAGGGATCCTAGGCCAGGAGCCAGGGACAGGTTGGGCCAGCAGGTCCCTGAAGGGGCTGTGGCATTTGGGGTGCTGAGATGGGACCCGGTCCCCTCCCTAGGGGGCTTTACCCCCACCTGTCACCTCTGTCCCAAGAGCCTGGCCCTAAACAAAAACAGCCCCCCCAAATGAGGATGGGGACCCATAAACCACCAAAAACCTCCAAAATCATGCTGAGCATCAGGACTGGGATGAAATGGGGCCAACCCGGGTGCCAGCTGTACCCTGGGAACACAAATGTCATGGAATCATAGAATCATCGAGGTGGGAAGAGACCTTCCGGACCACCCAGTCCAACTGTCCCCCAGCTTGGGGGGACACACAGGAGAGGCAGGACCCTGAGGCTGTTGGGGCCGGTGCTCCAGGGCCGGTCCCTGCTTTTGGAGATGCTGTTCCAAGTGAGCCGGTGCTGGGAGTGTCTTGACAAGTTTTGCTGCTTTCTGGGGCATTTTCACACAGACTCAGCAAAATGGTTTAGGGGAAAAAAAAAAAAAAAAAAAAAAACAAGTGTGAGAGAAATAAAAAAATCACAGCTGCTCTGGCACACGCTCAAAATCCCAGAGAGTTTTTGACTGAAACGTGCCAAGGGGAAAAAAATAATTCCGATAAAGTGAGAAGTAACGTCCCTTTTGCCCCCAGTTTGCCCTCTGTGGTGGAGTGGGGGATCTTTCCCTGCTGATCCCAGGATCCAAAGCCTCTCCCTGCCTGCAGGGTCCCTGCCAGCCCCTCCTACCGCCGGCCACACTGGTCCCCTGCCAGCCCGAATGCAGCATTCCAGCGCTGCCAGCTCCGGTGACAGCCCGGCAGGTTTTGTCCCCTCTCAGGATGCAGCAGTGGGAGCCATGTGATGCCAGCGGGCTCCCGGTGCCCATTAATTTTGCCTAATGGGAGCCTCGATGGACTCCTCGAAGGAGCTGGCTGGATGCTGGATCCACGTGCTCCTGCAGGATTTGGGTTTTGGGGAGCCACTTTGGCGCTGGGCTGATGCCATGAGGGCTTGGGGGTGCCAGGGAGTCAGTCCTGGCTTGGCAGCCCAGACCCCCCGCCCCAAATGCCCCTGAGCAGAGCCAGCCACACCACAGGGACTGGGGACAGCACCGTGCCCAGGACTCGCCCCCGGGGCTGACCTGGGGGGTTTATGGGGTTTATTCTGTGCTGGTCAGAGGCTTTGCAGTGCCCCAAACACCACTGGAGGGTGACACTGCACCGTGCCCTGGGGACACTGCCCTGTGTTGTCCCCTCCATCCAGCCTGGAGCCACCCTCTCCCAGGGCTGGGAGCAGGGAGATCCCATGGGCTTGCTCTGCCCTGCTCACCCATCACACCCAGAAATGCAGCTCCGCCTCAGGTGTGCACTCTGGCAGGATGCCAGCCTGGAAAAGGGGGGGGCACAGCCCCACTGTGGGGTTTGGGGGGCACAGGGAAGGGTGGCTGCCATACCACGAGTGACATCCGTGACCTGCTGCGCACGGAGCTGGGGTTGTTCCCCCTCCAAAGCCCCTTTCCTCCAGCTCTCTCTGCCCTGCCCCCGATGTCTCAGTGTCTGCTCTCCTGATCTGTTCATTTTGGGCACGAGCCCCTGAGAGGGGACGATCTCCCCTCGTGGTCCCTGCCAGAGCCCTGGGCGGGCAGCCCCACTCTGCACACACGGACTAATCCCAGTTACTTTTAATAAATATTTGGCAACAACAATGGAAGTTTCTTTGGCCAGGGAGCTGCTGTTCTCAGCTGTGCCCAGCAGAAGCACCATCAGGAGAAGGGTTTTCATCCAAGCAGGAAGGACAGGGACCTTTCCCCTCTCTCACTGCCTCGGTTTTGAGCGACAGCAGTGCTGGGATCCTCACCTGCCCTTGCTCCCACTGCAGCCCCTAAGTCAGCCCTCATGCATGGCTCCAGGTGTCCCTTCTGGCATTGAAGTCACCCCAAGGTGACAAATTCCACCGAAGGAGGATTTCCTCTCTTTTTTGAGGGCCAGTTTGCAGAAGCACCCAGCCCCAGCCGGCTTCAGC
>NW_008236193.1:68024-68840 GCF_000691975.1 Corvus brachyrhynchos | reverse complement strand
GTTTGGACAGCGCTCTCAGGGATGCCCAGGCTGGGGTTGTTGGGGTGTCTGTGCAGGGCCAGGGGCTGCACTGATGATCCCTGAGGGTTCCTTCCAGCTCGGGATATTCTGGGATTTCTTCCCCACAGCTGATGATTTATTCCCCTCGACCATTGCCCAGCTCATTTTCCCATCCTGGCAGCTGCGTGGGTTCTGTTTGCCCGGCTAATGCAGGAAGGTGCTGCAGGTACTGGGATACACTGACAGAGGAGCTGCTGCCAGCCCCAGTTCCTCCTCCCTGCTGTGATCCTTGGCTCCACACGAGGGGTTGCTGCTGCTGCTGCCCAGCCAGGCAGGATGGCAGAGCCACCTGTGTCCCCAAGGGCCCCCAGCCAGGCTGGGAGCAACCTGGGGACAGTGCAGTGACAGTGTAGGGTTGGGGGTCCCTGGGATGGGGA
Organism: Corvus brachyrhynchos; assembly: GCF_000691975.1. Classification (NCBI taxonomy): domain Eukaryota; kingdom Metazoa; phylum Chordata; class Aves; order Passeriformes; family Corvidae; genus Corvus; species Corvus brachyrhynchos. The sequence goes on along the minus strand of NW_008236193.1, from coordinate 68,403 downwards.
AGCCTCATGTTGGGACCCCTGCTCGACCCAAAGGCAGTAGGGAGCAGGATATTTCAAGCTCCAAATGCAGCTGCCCCAGGCTGCCTGAGCTCAGGGGTTTGGGGAGCAGGTGTCTGGGCTGTGGGGTGCACACCTCAGATTTTACCCCCAACATTTTCCCTTCTTGTCCACTGATTATTACCTTATTTTTATCTGGGCTGGGGTGTGCTTGGCACAGTCGTGGGGCTGTCGTGGTGTGGATGGGTGGGACAATCACAGAATCATACAATGAGATGAGTTGAAAGGGACCCTCAGGGGTCATCGGTGCAGCCCTTGGCCCTGCACAGACACCCCAACAACCCCAGCCTGGGCATCCCTGAGAGCGCTGTCCAAACGCTCC
>NW_008236193.1:59864-67638 GCF_000691975.1 Corvus brachyrhynchos | reverse complement strand
GCACCGCTGCCTCCCCGCGAGGAAATTGCTCCTGATGGAATCCAGCCCACATTCCGTGAGCTGCAGCGTGCGCTGCCACCCCCGTCTCCCTCGCCCTCCCTCCTGCCTTTATCTGCGAGTGCCATCGAATCCCTCCAGCAGCTCCCAGCTCCTTTTCAAATACCATTGGAGCTGCTCTGCAGGCGATTAGGATTCCAGGCACTGCGGTGCCACGGACGGCAAACACGGCATTTGCACCTTCCAGACGGAAATGTCGCCGTGTCCCCGTGTCCCTGTGTCACCGCGACCCGCAGACAGAGCAGGTTCTAATCCCCTTCATTCATCAGCTCGGCCGTGTTTGCTCCCAGCTCTGGGAGCTGCTGGTTCCTGCTCACGGATGGGGCCGTTGTGGACGAGCCGGGTCCCCTTGACCCCAGGGAATCTGACCAGGATTGCACAGCAAGAAAATCCCCAAATCCCTACCTGTCTGTGCCGTGGGATGGCCCTGGCCAGGTTCTCATGCAGGGATGGCTCAGGAATGGCTGGCTGGACTCAGGAGCAGGAGGGATCTCACTGTGGCCAGGGACAGCCCCTCAGCCTCTCCTGGTGCTGGCCGCGTGTCTGATCCACCGGGGTCACTCCTCAGGGTGTTGTCTCAGGAAAAAAAGCTGCCTGGCATGAAGGGCTCAGGGCCACGTCCCCAGTCACCACCAGGACTGTCCCCTTGTTGGGAACTGTTGGGAAGGAAGGGGCTCACAGCACCAAAGTGGTGAAGGAGAGCACCCACATGCCCGCGTGGGCTCAGTGACCGCCCAGCAGGAGCTGCCCAGCCCCTTACCTGTGCCCAGGTGGAACTGGCAGCTGACAGTGGTGACAACACACTGTCCCTTGGCTTGCTGGAGGCTCTCAAGGTTCTCCCCCCTCTGCTGTGCCCTGTCTCTGTTTTGAGGGATTTGCCCTTCCCAGTCCCTTTCCTGCTTCAGGGTCATGCTCAGGTGAGGTGTCAATCCCCAACATTCTCCTTCTTCCCTGTCCTCACATGCATCATGTCCACAGTATGAACTCAAACAGCAAAGGAAGAAATTCCCCCTGTCCCCACCTTTTCCTGCTCTCCCCAGCCCAGCACTCGAGGTCCTTGGGTGTTTTTTTGGCTGCCTACTCTTGCTCCACGTCCTGGGAGTGGGATGGGAGCTGTTAGGTTGAGAGGCAAATGATGCTGGGATGCAGTGATGGCAGAGCTGATTCATCAGCCGGGGGGGTCTACAAGGTCTAATTTGGGAGGGAAGATCGCTGACGAATCCTTTAGTAACCAGGAAGACTTGGGAAACCAACTTTTCCTGGCTGAACTCCTTAATTTCCCTGCCCATCCAAGAGCTTGGATTCTACAGGATAGAGAGGCTGCCATGGTTAGGGAAGAGGTTTTAAACAGGGAATGTGTTCATAGGAAAAAGCTTAAAATTTGCTGGATCATCATTAATTGTTGGACTCGGTGATCTCACAGGTCTTTTCCAACCTTAATGGTTCCATGGTCTCTCTCCCTGTGTTGGTTTCCGGGGGCTTTGGCCAACACCAGGATGAAGATGATGGTTTCTCCCCTAGGGAATCCAGCTGTTCCCAGCTGTCGAGAGTCTCTTCTGAAGCTCCACAGTGCTGGATGTGTTTTTCCTGGCAGAACAACCCTCATTCCTTGTGCCCTCCACCGGGACCAGGAGCAGGTTCTGGAATGTTCCTGCTGCCATGATGCTGAACAGAGCTGAACGTGGCTCTGGGGCATGAAGGAATTTCCCCAGATTGATCCTGTGGGAATTGGCTCAGGCTGTCAGCTGCCAGGCAGGGAATTCCAGCCCCTCTGGCAGCCTCGGGGGCTGGAGAAGACACACAGGGCTGGGCTCTGGGTACTCCTGGCTGTTCCCACATCACCAGGGGGGCTCTGGGGTGGGGGGAACTGTCATGGAATGGGGCTGGCAGGAGGGTTTTGGGGAGTGACAGTGCTGGAGGTGAGAACAGGCCTGGCACCCAGGCAGCATTATTAGCATCTCCCTTCCACAGGCAACAAAGCCGCCCACATCCTCCATAGAAGGAAAAACTGTTTGGAAACAAGACCTGTACCTGGCACATGGATCCAGAGACGCTCTCCTGGTGCATCTCCCTGCACCCCACGGCCTCGACAGGACGGGCAGCAGTGCCCAAGAGTCCACAGCTCCGTTGTGACCATCCCCATCATCCTGTCCCCTCCCCTGCTCATCATTCCGGCAGCAGCTCCCGGATCCTTGGATACGCGAGAGGGGTGGAGGTCGCTGCGCCCTGCCTCACTCTGTGAATTATTAATCCAGCAGGAGACAGCTTGGACTGGGAAATCTTCCTCACCAGCCAGCCCCCAGCAGGCAGGAACATTGGGAATGGGTTTTCCAGGCTGTGCTGGGTGAACTGGCCAGGGACTGAGTGACCTGGGCCAAGCATGGTCCAGCCTGTCTGGTGTCCTGTCTCAGCGCCGTCCGCATGTCATGTGGAATTCAGGGCTGCCCTTGCTCTGCTCCAGCTTCTCTGCTCTGGGGTAAATCCTGGATCAAACCTTGGGGTCCTCCTGGGAAAGGCCTGAGCACAGGCTGGGGGTGCTGCAGAGCCCAGCTCCCAGCACGGGAGTCCTGGTGTGGGGCAGGTACCAGGGGGAGTCAGCAGGGGACAGATGGACTCAGCCCCCTCAGGCCAGTGCTGTCCCCTCCCAGCAGCCTTGGAACAGCCCCTGCCAGCCCCCAGCCTCACCTGCACTATCCAAGCATCCCACCCCAGCACCCCACAGACAGGAGGGAGCAGGAAGGGCAGCACGAGGCTCCAGGCTGGCGTGGCCTGTGCTATCTCACCTCTGCTGCCAGCTCCGGCCACCTCGGTGACCCCAATGTGTCTGGTGTCCTCCTGTCACTCCGTGTCTGTGTCCCTGCTCCCTGCAGGCTGCCCCCAGCCTCCTCTGTGGGAACAGCCAGGGCTGCAGGCAAAGGGAAGCTACTGCTGATGCTGTGTTTTCCCAAGCCGTCGGCTCTGGTGGTGTCTTCTAAGCAGATTAAACTTGGATCCCAGCCCCATGATCAGCTCACGGAGCTGCTGGGAGGCAGAAAAGGGGTTTTGGGGGTTTTTCAGAGTCTGGGGAAACAGGTGGGAATTTTGTATGCTGAGGGTGGGCAGGCCCTGGCACAGGGTGCCCAGAGCAGCTGTAGCTGCCCCTGGATCCCTGGCAGTGGCCAAGGCCAGGCTGGACATTGGGGCTTGGAGCAGCCTGGGACAGTGGAAGGTGTCCCTGCCCATGGCAGGGGATGGAATGGGATGATCTCTAGTGTCCTTTCCAACCCAAACCGTTCCATGATCTGATCCTTGTCTCTGAAAGGTGCAGGTGCAGAGATGCTGATGCTGGAGCTGGGGCCACCCTGGGTGTTGAAGGTGTTTGTGCGGAGCAGCACCTCTGCTCCGATCCCAGGAGCCTGGGGGACACATCCACATTGGCCACAGGCTGGTGCCATGGAGCTGAGCTGTCCCTGGGCCACCTCCAGGCCCTGCTCCACCTCAACAAACAACAAACATCCCCTCGCTCAGCCCTGTCCCTTCCCATAAACCTCCCCAAGGCTTCATCCACTGAAGTCCCCAGACCTCCTGGAAGCCCCCAAATGCCTCTCACTGAGAGAAAGAGAGGTGGGTGCTGAGGTGCATCCAACACCCAAGGCAGCGTCTCAGAGCTCCCCACGTCTGACACAAACTGCTAAAGCTTCGTTAAACTTTGGGAGTAACACCACCATCACACCACTGCTGTCATTAATCCTCGCTAATTGTTTCCATAATTAAAAGCCCCATTGTGCCTTGTCTCTCCAACATGATTTATCAGATAGGGAGCACTCTTGCATGAATGATGCACAGCTGGTGGGAGGACATCTGCTCTGGGCTGCCTGCATGGAGGGGAAGTGCATGGGGGCTGCTCCCTCCCCCAGCCCTCCCTGCATCTCAGCCTCTTCAACCCCAGGATGAAATCCTCATCCTCAAGACATCCCATGGCTTCCTGGATCTCGGGGAAAGGTTCTTCCCCCCGAGGCTGCTGGGCACTGCCCAGGCTCCCCAGGGAATGGGCCCGGCCCCGAGGCTGCCAGAGCTGCAGGAGCGTTTGGACAGCGCTCTCAGGGATGCCCAGGCTGGGGTTGTTGGGGTGTCTGTGCAGGGCCAGGGGCTGCACTGATGATCCCTGAGGGTCCCTTCCACCTCAGGAGCTTCCACGGCTGATCAACATCAGGAATGGGATTGTTTCAATCCTTTGTGCAAAGCTCCTGGCCTTTGGTCCCCAAGTGAGCTGCAGCCAAGGCCAGAACTCACTCCCGAGTGAAAGCAGCAACAGAGGAGCCCCCTCCTCCCCCGGGAGCGTGGGAGGGCTGGGGTCGGTGTCAGCTCTGCCTCTGCTGGGAACTGCATCAAAAACCCGAAATGAGGTGGGAAGAGCTGCTCTTTGCTGGGGATGAACGAGGTGGGCCTTGGATCCCTTCTCTCTGTTGGAGACCCTGGAGCCCGTGAGGCACCTGGCTGGAAGTGCAGCAGAAGACTCAAACCAGGACAGTTCTGTGGCTGGTGTGGGCATGAAACCTCCTTAGCTGGAGGCTGCTCCTGATAAGGCATTTTTGGTGATAAAGCTGGGAGCTGGAAGTCACAGAATCTGAAAGGTTGGAAAACCCCTCTGAGATCATCGAGTCCAACCACTGCCAGGCCCACCTGTGTCACCAAATGCCACCTCTCTGGTCATTTGTCAGCAGTCCCTGAGGTCACAGCAGTGCCCACTGAACTCTGTAGGGATGGGACAGGTGCTGGGAGCTCCTGGAAGCAGCAGTGGCATCGAGAGGGTGATGCTGAGCCAACCAGGGTCCCTTGGGAACAGAGCAGTGACCTGTGGCCTCTCCACACTTCCTGGGGCTCCCCTTCCCGGGGCTGGGATGTGAGGACACAGCAGGAGCAGGAGTCACCTGCTGTGGGCAGAGAAGCACCCACGGCTCTCTTAGGGAGGTCCCTGGGGAGAAAGGGGTGTCACAGCAAGGAGGGGACAGGTGACAATCTACACTCCCACCCTTTTTGGTGCCCTGAACTGGCCACAGGTACCTCTTCCCCTACAGGCAGAACCAGGGCCAAGAAACTCAGTGCAATCATGGAATGGTTTGGGTGGGAAGGGACCTTAAATCCAATCCCATTCCACCCCTGCCACGGGCAGGGACACCTTCCACTGTCCGAGGCTGCTCTAAGCCCCATCCAACCTGGCCTTGGACACTGCCAGGTGCCACATCCACGTGTGTTTTGAACACTGCCAGGGATGGTGATTCCTGGGCAGCCCCTTCCAATACTTTACAGCCCTTTCAGTGAAGGAATTTTCCCAATATCCAACCTGAACCCAGCCCAGCCTGAGGCCGTTCCCTCTCCTCCTGTCCCTGTTCCCTGGGAGCAGACCTGGACAGAATCCCAGAATGGTTTGGGTTGGGAAAGACCTTAAAGCCCCTCCAGCCCCACCCCTGCCATGGGCAGGGACACCTCCCACTGTCCCAGGCTGCTCCAAGCCCCAATGTCCAGCCTGGCCTTGGGCACTGCCAGGGATCCCCGGGCAGCCCCAGCTGCTCTGGGCACCCTGTGCCAGGGCCTGCCCACCCTCCCAGGGAACAATTCCTGCCCAATATCCCATTTAAACTACCTCTCTTTCAGTTTAAAACCATTCCCCTGTCACTACACACTCCTATAAATAACCTTTCTCCAGACTGGCCCATCCTTGCCCCCTGGGGGCTCCTCTGCACCCCCCTCGAGGGCACAGGCACCAGGAGGTCACACACCGGCACTGACCTCATCCCTCCTTCCCTCTGTGGGGTGGGGATGGGAACCATCCATGGCTCCCAGGCTCCCCCGTCACCTCCCATTTTCCTAAGCTAATATCCTGCAGCATCTTTAAATGAAATCTGAACAAAACCAGCGAGTTTTGGGGCACGAACGGCTGAGGATAATCAGACCTGAAAATGGCTCTGCCTTGTGGGGTGAGTCACACCTCATTATGTGCATATTAATGCTGCTCTTCCCAGCTGTGCTTCCAAGAGCTCGAGCTAGGCTCGAGCTGGAAAGGCAGTGGGAGAGAGGCACAGCTCAGCTCCACAGGACTGTTTGCCGTGGGGGTCTGGCCTGCTGGATCCCACTTTTCCCCTCATTTTTCCATCCCTTTTCCCACAGTGTGACACACAACGAATCTCCAGGCCTCAGCTGGACGCCAGCCCAGCCGTGGCATCTGCTGTAGCACCAGTTCCTCCCCGCCACCCAACTGTGACCAACAGCTCGGAGACGCCAACAAGGGCAGCAGCACAAACATGGGCTCAGAGCCTTTGGAAAACGTCAACTTTCTCAGCACTCACCAGCCAAAAATATCTGGGCTGGGAATTGTGCAGCTCTGAGGGGGGGGTTCCATGCCCAGAGATGCTGGTGATGGCCAGAGCGCTCTGTCCCTGCTGTCACCACCTGCTCCCAGTTACACACCTGGCTGGAGCCCTCCTCGGAGGTAAAAAGCTGCTTAGCTGGTCCAAGGCATCTTTAGGCTCCCAGATCTCGATAATCCACAGGGAGCAAGGGGAGCTCTGATGAAAATCCCTCCCTGGCATCTGCAAAACCCCAAAGAGCAGCTCGAGACACGGGGCCGGTCCCTCCCTGCACACCCCCGAGCGAAGCAGAGCCAGCACCCGCCCTGTCCCTGCCCCACCCCGTGCTGTGTCCCCAGGAAGGCACAAAGTCATTCCCCAGGCACCCAGGACTGGGCACCTCACCCCGAATCCACGTCACTTTGGGAGATGAGCAGATGTGGGGACAGATGTTTGTCCCCTGCCCCTGCAGCTGTCAAACCTGCTGGGTTTGGAGCAGCTGGAGCTGCCCAGCAGCACAGGAGAGCCCTGGGCACGGGCTGGGGCTGGCACTGAGCTCCCAGGGACAGATCCCAGCCTCCCTCATCCCTGCCGCTGTGACAGCGGGAAGATAAAGCCGGGATTATCCCCGGGAGCTGTCAGCAGCTGCAGGCAGGGACCTCACACAGGGGACAGCACCGGGAAGGGCTGGATCACCACCGCAGGCTGAGCAGGACACACAGAGAGACCCCAAATTACCCCAATCCCGTGAGGATGGAGTTGCCCAGCCCTGAGGGCTCCCAAAGCTTTCGAGGAATGGCAGCAGCACCTGCCTGCTCCTCCTGCTGGTGGCTCTACTGGTTTTACTGGGACCACGCCAGGCACAGGGGCTCCCAGTCTCCTGCTTGGCTTTCCACGCTGTGGGAGAGGTCGGGCACGGAAGGTGGGGCTGGAGGAGGCAGGGGCTGGCTCAGGGGGTGCTCGGTGCCTGCCCCTCACTGCTGGGGAAGATGAATCCCTCCAGGAGTAACTCCTGGAGGGGCAGGAGGCTGAACGGGAAAGAGAAGCCCAGCGAGAAGTGTCGTGGTTTCACGTTTTCCCAAAGACGTGGAACCCTTGTGACTAAAATCGTGACCCATAAAGATGATTTTGCTGCGAAGGAATGCTTTGAATTCCTTTTTTTGCTAGGAAAGAAACTCCTGCTCTCACATTAAGCCTCACAGTTAATATTAAACCTCGCTCTTTCCAGCTGGGGCTGCAGCAGCCGAGCACGTCCCCCCGACCCCAGCAGTCACTGAAAGGACAAACCGGAGCAGTTTGTCCTCTGCTCCTCACAGGAAAGAGCCAAATGCTCCTTCCAGCCCCGGGGCAGGGTTGGAATGGGGCTCCTGCCCCTCTCACTTACCGGCCTT
>NW_008236193.1:55538-59722 GCF_000691975.1 Corvus brachyrhynchos | reverse complement strand
TATTTAGGCTCTAAGCGGGGCACCGACCCAACAGCCCGAGGAGGAGACGATGCTGAGGAGCCCCAGCCCCGGGGGACCCCCCTGCCACCCCCCTGTGCCAGCCCTGGGACCCCCAGCCCTCCCTGCTGCCCACTCCAGGCCCAAGGTAACCCGCCCCCGGCTCCTAATTGGATTTGTTCATGCTAATTACGATCGTTTTCGCCTCAATTAAGCCATTTGTTTCCCACACAGCTCCCTCGGCACAGGTCTGAGCCCTGTGCAGGCTGCTTGGGCCACAAGTCCTCGGTGCTCCTCATTTGTTTCCCACACAGCTCCCTCGGCACAGGTCTGTGCAGGCTGCTTGGGCCACGAGTCCTCGGTACTCCCCGACTGTCAGGGTCACCTCTGTTCAGCCCTCAGGCTCCCTCAAGGTCCCCGCTCATCTCCTCATCCCCCAAACACGGCACTAACCCCTCGATTTCCCTCCCTCTCCCGTTCCCCCTCCTTCCCATCCTCCCACAGCAGCCACCTGGCTCTTTGGTGGCCCTTGCCAAGGCCCTGGTGTCACCCTCAAAGCCACCGAGACTAAGCAGGCCCTGGAGGTCAGGAAGGTGCAGAGCTCAGCTCTGGGACCCCCATCCTGTGTGGTTCCCACCAGCCCAAGCCCAAGAAATGTGGCCTGGAAAAGCAGCAGCTGAAGATTTCCAGGGGGTGCAGAGGTGGAGGGAGGGAATCTGCTCCTCGTCCAGAAACTGAGGGGAAGGGTAAGGGGGATCACACCAAATCTGGGCCTGGATGATACCCAGGGCTGTGCCCAGGGACAGCAGAGGCTCAGCTGGGCACATCCCACAGCCTTTCCCTAGAAAAGAAGATGCCAAGGAGGGCTCGGGGTGTCTCCATCCAACTGGAATTCAATTATCTGCTCCATCAGGCTGTTCCTGGCACCCTCCAACGCCAAACCAAGGGGGCTGCAGCCACCCTGTGTCCTTGTGCTCCGTCTCCTCACAGTTATCCACTCCAGGGGAAAACTGGCAAAAAACCCCACAGGCCAGGAAGTGTGGAGAGGGAGGGAAGGGATGCTCAGAGGCGCTGCATGGATTGGGCAGGACAGACTCTCCATCCCTGCCCTGCTTCACCCAGACTTGGAGAGGGGCCAAAAGCATCACACAGATCCCATCCCATGGCTGCAGCCCCACTGAATGGCCCCAAGCAGCCTTTTAGCCCCAAAGCTGCATTTCTGGCACATCCCAGCCTCATCCTCCTGCAGAGGAATGTGACCCATGTGCACACAGCATTTTGGGCAGCTCAGTGGTGACACCCCTGAGGCCACCAACAGCCAGTGCCAGCCTCAGGCACAGCCCAGGTGACTGGGCACCGCTCCAGGCTGAGCCTTCACCCACTGAAGGGCCATCATCCCCCTCCTCACAAACGGGCACTACCCACCCGCTGGGGCTGGACTCGGGGGATGACCTTGGGATCAAACAGCTCTGCACCTACTTCTGACTCCACCAGGCCATTTACGTCCTCCATGCTCAGCTGAGGAGGTCTCGTCTTCCTAAATCAGGGTTTAAGATCTGGGTAGCTTTGGGTGTGGCCAGAATTGATTTGCAGGTGAGCTCAGAGGCAGATTTAGGGCTGTTTCCTTCCTCACCACATTTAACATCATCACTCTGCAGCCTGACCCCCAAGTAAGGGGCCAAGCCTGCCTTCCCCATCCCCACATCCAGGACTCCTAAAGCTCGGGAGAAAGAGGAAAAGCCAGCCCAGGTTCCAGAGAGAGCCCTTGCCCGGCTTTGTGCCCCTGAAGGATGTTTTATCAATGCCTGCTGCAGAGAAGGGGAGAGCTCTTGAACACCAACAAGGAGCACCTGAATTAATGCTGAGCCCGGTGTAATATCCAGGAGCTGCAGGATCAGCTCCTTTGTCAACCTCTAATAAAAAAAGATCTCGCTGTTATTCAGCAGTAATGAAAGCAGAGCTGTTGTGGCTGCAGATAAGACCGGGGACGAGGCCCTGCGGCTTTAGGAATGCTTGAGTTTCATCACTCAGGGCTGTTAATGGTGCACAAATAACCAACCTGAGAGAAAAATAGCCCTGCTTGGCCCAAGCCACATCCTGCTGGAGCAGAGGCACCAAGAGCCAGCGCTGGATCTCTGGGCAGAGCTGTAAAGCAAATTTTAGAGGGCTAAGGAGGAGTCCAAGGGCTGCAGCTCCAGGAGAGGTGTCCTGAGCCAGCCACTGGTTTAAAGCCACAGAATTTCCACCTTTAAGTGGTTCACTGGTCAGAGAAGGCCTTGGAAACATCAGGGTAATCCAGCAGGAACAGCCACAGCAGGGCTGCTTCTGACAGGCAGCACAACCTTTAATTAACCAGACATTAAGACCTCTGATCCCAGCAGGGTCTGGCAGCCAGGACCCCTCCCTCCTCCTTACCTGCCTTCAGACTCCCTGGATTTCAAACTCCCACTCCTTCCAGCAGTCCACAGGAATTGGGACATGAGCAAAACCTCAACTCCTCTGTCCCTTAGAGGGTTTGTGCTCCTTCAGAGGCTTTGGCTGTGGCATGGGACGAGCACAGATATCATCGCAGGCATTTCTGAGCTGGCCTGGCCCACCCTGGTTAAACCAAACTGAGGGCTCAGCTTGTTCAGCCCCACAGCCCTGCTGGAGAGTGCCACGGTTCATTTCAGCACTCGGAGCATTGTCAGTCCCAGTGGATTCCCACACAAAGGCAGCTCCAGGCAGTGGTACCAGACACAGCCTCCAGGCATGCCCTGAGCAAGGGATCCAACCCCCCCAGCTGTTCCTGTTCCCTCACCCACGTTTGGAGGAGTTGCTGCTCTTTGCAGCCTCAGATTTTGGGACTTGATCCAGGCAACAGCTCCAGCACTGGGCACCCTCAGGTCTTTCCAGAGTTCTGGGTCACATTCAGGCACTTCCTGATCCAAACCTGCTTTTCCAGACCCCAAAATCCCTGTTTCCTCAGAGGACCCTTCCTAGGATCCGTGTAGAGGGAGAAGGTTCTGTGCACAACTCTGGGGTAAAGCAAATAAATAAATTTGAAAACCTCAGAGTGCTCACTGAAGAACACAGCCTCAGGGTTGAATTCCTTGGTTTATTCCAAGGGGTTATTCCAGTGGTTTTGGGGATGCCGGAAGGGAGGAAAATTGCTGGAAGGGAGGAAAATTCCCTGGAGGGGACAGCAGGGAGCAGCCTGGGGGTGTCCAGGCTCAGGCCCCCCCCCCCCCCCCCCCCCCCCCCCAGCCTCACTCTGCACCTTCACTCCCCTTCCCATCACATTCCAGCACTCCCAGAGCCATCCCCCTCTCCCAGGCCCTCTGAGGGATCAGAGGGAAAGGTCCCCCTGGCAGCCCCACACCCTGTCCCTGCCAGCTCCAGGTACTGACAGCCAAGAGAGCCCAGCTGACATGAAAAAATAGGGCGATTTTATTACAAACTTCAGAAAAAGGAAACAAACAACACGAACACAGCATTTAACTGGACATCTCCGTCAGGGACGCGGCTGTCCCAGGGAATTGGGCACTTTGCAGCCCCAGAAGGTCCAGGTGCACAAGTCAGGCTTCCTGGTTTTCCTGGAAAACAGCAGATGTGTCCCATAGCCCTGCCTGCCCTCACTGCCACTGGGCACAAACCAACCCCCTGCCCCTCTCCTCCCCTGCCAGCCAGGCAGGGCAGCAGCTTGCTGGGGATTACAAGGGTATCCAGCAGTGCTTTGGGACCAGAGCAGTGAGGGACCCCATGGAAGTTGCTTGTGGTAAAGAATTTCCCACAAATCCTCCCTATGTCCAAATACTGTAAATTTACAAAACTGCAAAATATCCACGCCAAGGAGTCACAAAGGGCTTGTAGCAACCTGCTGGCAGTGGCCCTGGGTTAGAGGTGCCACAAGGGGCTCAGCTGGCACTGCTATCACACCCTGGTGACAATGCCCAGGCACTGGGCACACCCAGCACCACTCCGCCAACACCTGGGCACAGGGACTGGAGCACTCCAACCCTTTCCCTTGGCAGCAGAGCTCTGTAACACAGGCTCAGGGCCTGGGGACATCCAGGGGACTTGTGACACCTCCCCTGTGCCACACTCAGGGGGTGGGACTGTCCCAGGAGCCCTTACCCCGTCCTGGTACAAACTGGTGTCACAGGCTGTGTCACTGCTCGCTGTCATCCTCACTGCTCCCAGCGGCT
>NW_008236193.1:51843-55483 GCF_000691975.1 Corvus brachyrhynchos | reverse complement strand
ACGGTGTTCACGGGCTGTGTCACTGCCCGCTGTCATCCTCACTGCCCCCAGCGCCTCCTGGCTTCCAGGCATCACCACTGGCCACATCTGGAGCATCTTCCCCACTGCTGGCCACAGCTGGATCCTCTGCTCCCAGCTCTGGGGGCAGCACGGAGCCCTGGGGGTGGTGGGGCAGAGGGACATGGTCAGAGCGCAGCTCCGGGGAAGGGCAGCACAAAATCCATATGGGATTCATGGAATTCAGATTAGAGCAACCCCAGACCTCCCTCCTCCCACAGCCAAGGGCTGAGGTGCATCCTTCCAGCCTGGGATCAGTGCTGTCCTTGGGAATGGAGCAGGAACACCCACCTGGACAGCCGAGGGCTCCAGCATGGCGATCCCACCCTGCTCCTCCAGGTCGGTGTCGTTTTGGGACTGGTACTCATCACTGTCCAACTCCACCTCCGAGGGCTGGGGAGGAAAGAGGCCAAGGGAGGGTGTGAGGAAGGGACAGCATCAGGAAGGACACACCAGCCCTGTCCCAACAGCACCAGGAGCCACAGCCAAGGGTGACAGAGATGCTGCTTTGTGGGGACATTGACCAAAGGGAAACCTCGGGGAGGAGTGGGGCACCCCCAGCTCTCAGCCAGCGCTGGGGTGAGCGGCAAGTGCTCCTTGTGTTGGAAACAATAAAACTTCCAAATGTTTTGTCTCTCTAGTTAGGCTTGGCTTGACTTTGCCTTGGGGAAAGGAATTCTCTTTGGTTTTTCAGGAGATGCTCTAAGGAGATGGGCTTAACATGCCAGCAGACTGGGGGTAGCCCAAAGAGACCCAGAAAGATAGAAGGCCATCAACAGAACATCAGTGGCCATCTATGAATGTCTACCCTCAGATGCCGCCTCTGGCGGAGCTGGAGACATCTGGTTTGGAAAGGACTGATAAAATTGAAGCATGAAGATCTAATTAACATCAGAGGCAAGGAGATTCGGATCCAGTGGGAATCCAGGTGGGAAACTGCATCCCCAGGTCCATGGGAATGAAGAAATCCTGGTGTCCATCCCTGTGGGCTCCCTGCTCCCCAGGTTGGGACTCCTGGCTGCGGGTTGCTCAGCTCTGGACCAATGAACTGTGAACCAGTGCATCTCTGTGGGTTTTGACTGCATAAAGTTTGGGGGAAAATCCTGCAAAACCTGTGCGTTTGGAATATTTTCCTTGGCACATCCTGGCCAGGAAATAAAGTAATGCCTGATTCTCTATCACTTCAAATATAGTGCTAGGGGCTTTTCTTTTCTCCCCGATTTTCAGTGACACCTGGATACCCTCAAAGAGGGGATAGGTTTGGAAACCTCTGGAGGCTCCTCCACAGGGACACTCCCAGAGCATCCCAGGCCCACACAGAGGCCAAACCAATCTTGGAACTGCTCAGCAGCCATAACCTCTCACCTCATACGTGCGGTCTTCAGAGTCATCCTCTGGAAAATCCCTCTCCAGCACCACCAAGCAGGACTCCTGCTTCTCCAGAGCCACATCATCCCTCTTCCTCTTGCTGGCTTTGCTGGCTGGGCTGATCAGAGCCTCCCGGATCTCTGCAGGGATTCCCAGGAGGCACAATCACCACACCCAGAACAAACACAGCGCTTTTCCCAGCTCCCTGCAGGAATTCCATGCTGTGTTCTTCCCTGGTGTTCCAGGAGCCCCCAGCTCTTACCCTTGGACATGTTGCTCTGGCCCCAGTCTGTGGGGAGGTAGCCCAGGAAGTTCTGGATGCTGGTGGGAGTCACGGAGAGCAGGAGGCGCAAGAGTTTCCCCCGGCGCTTCCTGGCCAGGAGTCCAGGCCTGGTGGGGGACTGGGATGGGGGCCGGAGTTTGCTTCTGATGGCCTCAACAGGGAACACCAATCCAGTACAGGCGGACGCTTTCTGAAGGAGCTTCAGCTGCAAAGAGAGGTCCATCAGTACATGGGAGAACTTCCAGGTGTTTAAAGTCCTCAGGGAAGGCCTTAAACTCTGCTCTGTCCCAGTGTGGAGCTGAAACTGGGACCAGCTTCAGCCAGGACCTGTTGGGTTATATACTTCATTCCCAAACCCCTCCCATTTCTTCTGGCGCACAGAGGGAGAGAAATGGGAATGCTGCAGCCACCAACAGCAGAAGGTGAGTAAGGCAATGCCAGGCTAGGCTGAGGAGAAAAAGTTGGGATAGGGAGGAAAGCAGAGGAAAAATCATGGAATTCTTTGGGTGGGAAGGGACCTTAAGGATCACCTATTCCACCCCCTGCCACGGGCAGGGACCCCTCCCACTGTCCCAGGCTGCTCCAAGCCCGGTCCAGCCTGGCCTTGGGCACTGCCAGAGATCCAGGGGCAGCCCCAGCTGCTCTGGGCACCCTGTGCCAGGGCCTGCTCACCCTCACAGCCAGGAATTCCTTCCTAATATCTAATAATGTGAAAAGACTGAAAGAAATGAGAATATCTGGCAGGAGAACCCCAGAAACTGCCAGTGTTGAGGTTTTAACCACTTCCTGCCCAGCCCCAACATCACTCACCGGGTACTTGACAAAGCTGAGCTGAAGGACCTGGCCCAGGAACCTGCTGGAGAAGGAATCACTGCTGGTGGGTGGCCTCATCTGGAGAGAGAGAAAGAGAAAGATCAGAGCCTCCAGCCCAGCTCTGAGAGTGCCCCCAGCAGAAGCCACCCCTTGGGCAGCTGCAGTGCCCTGACCTGCTCTGGGCTGGGCTTTGGGGGCTGCTCCATAGAATCCAGACTAGACACAAACCTGGCTTAGAGCCCTCTGGGGGCCTCAGGGTATTTATAGGTCCTGGCCCATCTGCTCCTCATTACCCTGAGGAGCTGCCGGCTCTGCTAATTGGTGGGGCAGCCCAGGGCCCGCAGGTGGGGACTCCCCTGCTCTCAGCACTGGGGCCTCAGTCAAGGACTCTCAGTTAGGGGGTCGTTGTCTCTCAGTTTGAGGTCTTCTCCTGGAGCTTGCCAAGGCTCTGATTTGAGATCTCTCCCTTTGCTGTGGGTGCCTGGGAATCCCAAAAAGCCCCCAAGAAAACCCCAAAACCCCTTCAGCTTTTTTGGGGATCACTGACTCAATTTTTGGGGTGTCCTCCAGGTGTGAGTGGGAATTCCCACCTGATCCTGGGGGTGTCCTGGGTGCAAAGAACTGAAGGTGATGAGATGCCAGAACCTGCCCTGCTGAGCCCCCCAGGGATGGGAGAAGCTGGATCCCAGGTGAGGGGAGGCCCCTCTGCATCCGCCCCGCTCCGTGCCCGCACGGAGACGGAGCTGCTTTTCCTTTCTGCATCATTTTCCCGGCAGGATCCATCCTAAAGCCACCGTTACCCCCGGACAGTGGAGGAGCTTCCTAAGCTGGGGGGAGAGTGACAGGAAACCTCTCTCAGCTCTGCCCCGGCCCCGCTGCACGGGGGGACGGGCAAAGCTGCGAGAGCAGCTCCATCCTCCTTATCCTCCCACCCGCAGGATGCACGAAACCTCTTCCCCCCGGCCTGGGGCCTGCCTGGGGCTGTTCCCCCTCATTCCCAGCCCAGTGGAATGGGAGCACAGCTGGCATGGGAGCACAGGGATGCTGCGGGGAAGGAGGCAGTGCAGAGCCCTGGCCCCGGCAGGGGTGGGAGGAGGACTCGGGGGTGCCGTGGCTGAA
>NW_008236193.1:50815-51628 GCF_000691975.1 Corvus brachyrhynchos | reverse complement strand
CGTCACCAGCGGGGGATGGCCGCGGAGCATAAAAACCCAGCGCTGCCCAGCGAGCCCTCGGGGCCACCATGTCCCTCTGGCGGGGCACGCTCTGTCCCCCCGCGCTCCAGGCCAGGAGCTCCAGCGACATCTTCTTCCACGTGGTGACCCCCGACCGCATCCCGCAGTTCATTATCCCGTCCCTGGACATCCACAAGAAACAGAGATGCTCAGGCAAGGGGGCGGGACAGCTGGAGGGGACAGGGCAGCTGGAAGGGACAGGGCAGCTGGAGGGGACGGCTTGGAGGAACAGCTGGGACCCAGCGGGGCACGATGAGCACGGCTCTAGCTCACCCTGCTTTAACTCATCCCGCTCCAACCCAGACCCCACCGCTTGGGCAGCTCTGTCCCTGCCCCACCTCCCCAAGGTCACCACCCCGTACGGCTTTGTCACCCTGGGGCGGAGCCCGCAGGTCACCAGTGAGGAGGCGTTTTTTCACTCGGGCTCAGGCCACCCTCGGGGTCCCGCTGCCGGGATATGTCCCCGCTGGCAGGAGGAGCCGGGGTGCTGCAGACATCCCGGGATTCCTGGTGCTGAGGGAGACTCCGGGATGGGAGGCAGCCGGAGGGGCCACAAGCAGCCGAGTCCCCGTGCCAGCGGTCACAAGGATGACGGAAACAGCGCGACCCCAGCAGGGCTTCCCGTGTCCAGATGTGCCAGAGACATCCGAGTAACAGCGGCTCTGGAAGGCCAAGAGGCAGAGAAGAGGGACAGGAGGCTCCTGGGCGAGGGCTGTCCGAGGAGCGGCTCCAGCCTGGAGCTCCCCGCGGCCG
>NW_008236193.1:44366-50241 GCF_000691975.1 Corvus brachyrhynchos | reverse complement strand
AAGCCGGGGCATTTCACTCTCCACTGATCCTGCAAAGCAGCTCCGAGGGACTGAGGTTCCCTCAAGACCTGGGGAAAAGAGAATTTGTCAGTGCCGCAGAACGCTGAGCAGCCAGTGAGCATCAGGGTGTCACCTTCCCTGAGGGGACAGCCTTGAGGTGACATTGCCCGTGGCTGGGGCACCAGCAGGGCACAGCTGGCAGGGACACGGCAGTGCTGGGGAGCAGAGGGGCTGTGGGTGTGTGACTGTTCAGAGCCCGAATAAAAGTGAAAACGTTTCATCCGAGCTGACCTCCTCTCCTTTTTCTTTCTTGTGCCAGCACTCAGGTGGCACCAGGGTGTTTTGGTGGCCCCAGCACCCTCTCCTGCTGGTACCCCCAGGCTCAGCAGCTCCTGAGCTGAGAGCAGGTTCTTGATGGGCTGACGCTGCTGGAATGCAGAGCAGGGGACACTGAGCCCCAGGAGCTGCAGCGGGCCAGGAGAGAAGAGTGACCACAGCCACCTTCTGGCCACTTTCCAGCTTTGTGGCCATAACTTGGGGTGTTTGAATGTGCCAGGATCCCTCTCCCAGCCTTGCAGGAGGGACCTCAGCTCCAGGACACAGCAGCTGTCCTGGAACAGTGACCCCTCACCGTTCCAGAGGGTGCAGTTTCCAACCACTCCTAACCAGCTGTGATAAGCAAGTCTCCCTTTATTGACTGTTCCCTAATAAATGGCTTTTTTTTGTTGTTGTTGTTTTGCTTTTATGGAGCAGCAGAACCTGCAGTGCCAGAATTAAAGAGTTCGTGGTCAGCAGCGTTTCGGGGCTGCTGAAGCAGAGCGTCCTGGGTCAGCAGTGCTGGGCTGCTGCCAACTTCCCTTTCAGGGAGGGCTCTGGTTCTCCAGGAGGATCCCTCAGAGGTGGGACTGGGAGTGCTGGGAGTCGCTGAGGGCCCTGCACAGCGGCGATTAGGATTTGCACGTGGGCCGTCGAGCAGGCAGCTCATTAACCCGGGTTGCCTCCGGCCCCTGCCGGGCGATGTCCTGCTCCAGGCAGTGACTTTGTTGTCCCCATCTCTCCGGTCTGGTTCGACTCCCAGCTCCCTGTTGGAGCTGCCACTTCCAAGGGAGCTTTTCCTGCAGAGTCTGAACACCACTGAGCAACAGGGACAAGCATGAAGGGCCCTGGAGACCCTGCTCTCCTCCAGATGGGGCTGCCTGGAAGCACCAGCACCCAGGAGATCCCTCCCAGTGCTGGTGGAGGGGGTGGGAGCTGCTCAGACGTGTCTCCCTGCACGGCTCCTGTCCGTGACTCCAGCACAGCAGCATGTGGCAGCCAGCACTGCTGGAAGGGGAGCTGGGATCAGGGATGTGACAGAAAATCCACTCCCTGGTTATTCTGAGGAGCACTGGCACTATGGAGTGAGTCAGGGGCTGAGGCTCTGGAAATTTAAATTGATCTCCAGCTCCTGAGGGCATCGTCTCTGCTCGGGAGGGCAGATTGAGTTACCAGGGATTAATAAACAAGCTCTTATCAGTTACTTGGGCCGTGAGAGCTGAACATGTGCGTGCTCCGAGCTGGCAGGCGATGGGGAATTAAGCCACGCTCCTGTAAACCTCTCTCCTCTCCTTTGATGCTCAAGCTCAAATGCAGTGGCTCTGTCCGACTGGCTCAGCATCTCCCAGGGAAAACATGGAAACAACCCCTGGAGCTGACTGGACCTGCTCTATTTACCAGCTAAACCTGGACACTGCAACTCCTGGGTTTTTTCCCTTTCTTGGGGACCTTCCTGAGCTCCCAGGAACTTTTTTTTATGTCCTTTACCTTGTCTACAGAATAGGAAGGAATCCACTTTGCTTCCCAGGTGGGTTCATCCTTGCTCCCAGAACATCTCCGGTGCCCTGGCAAGAATTTCCAAGGGAAGAAATATTTTGTGTTCTTACAACCTGCCCCGGTGCAAGACTCACTTCCTCTGGGTGTGCCAGCGTGAGGATTATCAGCCTGCAGAGAATCACAGGTTATGGGATTGTTTAAAGTGGTTGCAGTGGGAATTGCTGGCAGTGGGAGTTGTTCTGTGGCAGGAGCAGAGCTGGGGCTGAAGGAGGAGGGAAACGAATTCCCTGCAGCACAGCGAAGGTGCTCTGGGGTGGAATTGTGCCTCTGCCTGCCAGGTTCCAGCTCAAGGCATCTCTCCAGCCTGTGAAGTGAGAAGGACAGTATCTCCCAGTGCCTCTGAGATTTACAGGATGCCCTTTCCCTGCAAACCAGGCGGGGAGGACGTTAAAACAGGAGGCATCAAGATGTGACAAGATAAATTGTCATTAGCAGCCACTGATCATCCCGCCCGGGCCTGCTGCATTTGCTCAATGTTGTTTTGGTCTGACTCAGAATTTCGTTCCAGCCTCCTGCAGGTAGAGGAAAGCTCAGGGCTAATTATCCCCTCCTCATCCCACGCTCTGAGCAGCACCAACCACACCGGGCTGCAAGGAGGGGGAATCGGAGGAGAAACCAATTCCAAGCTCCTGAGTTTGGGGGGGCTGGACTGGGGACAGGGCTCCAAATCCTCTGCAGCTCCCCAGCCCCTCTGGCAGGGCCTCCCCAGCCCTGTCCCCAGCTGTGAGACTGAGACCCCTCTTCCCTCCCTGTGACCCTTCTGGAATGTTCTGGCACCAGTTCATTTCAAGAAAACCAGTTAAACTGGGCAGGTACCCAGAGTGTTTCCCAGTGCCTCATTCCTACAAACGATAACAGGAAAAATCCCCAGCTCTCCTCCCCTTTGGTCTCAGGGACTCCAGGGTATCCCTCAAGTTCTCTCCTCCCTGGTCTCCAGAATTCCCACTGAAACCTATGGAAATGAGGATCCATCCCTTTTCTTTGCAAGCCAGCCCAGCGTCCCCGTGCCCAGTTTGCTGCCATCACTGGTCACACCCCCATCACTGATCACACCCCCCTCCAAGGAGTGACAACAACCTCCAGTGCCACCAATGTCACCTGTCCAGGTGGCCACGTTGGGCACGGGGAGGTCTCATCCCCACAGGCACCCAAGCAGCAGCAAAGAAATCTCACAGAGAAATCCCATTTCCCTGTGATTTTTATGCTGGGCAGCACTCGGCCTTCCTGGGATCGATACGGAGCTGCTGCCTGTGCCAGGAATTTTGCAGTCAGCGTGGGTGCCTGGGGCTGAGATAAATCCCTTGATGTGCTCATTAGCTGCACAGCTCCTCTCCCAGCTAATTGGGGCTGCAGAGGTCAGGCTCTGGCTGTGGCCCAGCCTGGGGAGCAGGGAGCACACAGGGATGGACACTGGGATGTTCTTCATTCCCACGGACCTGGGGATGCAGTTTCCCACCTGCTCTGCCAGTGTGCACCTCCCTGGCCCAGTTCCTCCTGCCTTCCACCCCTCTGAGCCCCCTGACCCTCTCCTCTGCCCTCCAGCACCTCCAGCACCACTCCAGGGCTGCAGCTTCAGCGGCGCCTGGAGGCTCCAAGGCCAACAGCTTCTCCAGGGGGTTGGATTTCAGCTCCTCAGCTGGCAGGCTGTTGGTGAGCAGGTAGAAGTGCCTGGATTTATCCTCATTTGTTCCCTGAATGGCTTTGTTTGCTTTGTTCCATTGCTGCAGACACCTGACAGCCGGGCTGTGCTCGCTCCCTGCGCGTGGCTCCGGGAAAAGCTCAGCACTCCTGCTGGGCTCAGCCCTGGGAGCCTCTGCCAGGCTCAGGGCAGCAGCTGCTCTCTGCTCACAGGCACAAACCACTTCTCCAGCCCGCCTCGCTCAGCAGCAGGACCTCTGTCCCCAGCTGGGAGTGCAGCCAGGTCCGTGCTTTTCCCTTCAGATGCTCCAAGAGATCCAACTTTGGCTCTTCTGAGCAGGAAAAATCCTGCCTGTGCTCCCTCCTCGGGGTTACTGCAAAGCTCAGTGTGAGCAGCTGTTGCTCTTCACAGAATCCCAGACTGGTCTGGGCTGGAAGGGACCTGAAGGATTGTCCCATCCCACCCCCTTCCACCTTCTCATTCCACACCTTCCACCATCCCAGGGTACTCCCCAAGCCCGGCCTTGGGACACTTCCAGGGATCCAGGGGCAGCCACAGCTGCTCTGGGCAACCAGGGCCTCCCCGCCCACACAGGGAAGAAACTTTTCCTAATATCCACTCTAGACATCCTCTCTGGCAGTGGGAAGCCATTCCCCCTTTTCCTGTCCCTCCAGGCCCTTGGAAATTGTCTCTCTCCATCTTTCTTGCTGGCTCCCTTAGGTCCTGGAAGGCCACAATGAAATCACCCCAGAGCCTTCTCCAGGCTGAACAAGCCCAGCTCTCCCAGCCTTTCCTCCCAGCAGAGCTGCTCCATCCCTCTGATCCCCCTGGTGCCTCCTCTGGACTGGCTCCAGCAGCTCCAGGTCCTCCCTGTGCTGGGGCAGCTCTAAGGTGGGGTCTCACCATCACCATGAGTGCAGCCCCTGGCCCTGCCCAGACACCCCAACAACCCCAGCCTGGGCATCCCTGAGAGCGCTGTCCAAACGCTCCTGCAGCTCTGGCAGCCTCGGGGCCGGGCCCATTCCCTGGGGAGCCTGGGCAGTGCCCAGCAGCCTCGGGGGGAAGAACCTTTCCCTGAGCTCCATGCCCAGCCCTGACACAGCTCCAGCCATTCCATAAATCCAGCTGGAACAATCCACTTCCCTTTCCTTTGGCATCTCCAGCTCCGTGGGGAGCAGGAACACAAGAGGAGGCAAGTAATGATTTTATTTCCAGCCAGAATTTATTGATCTGTTGGACACAGGAAAAAGAGGAGTCAGATTAATAAAGCACATCCTCCTCCTTCCCACTGTCCTTGGGCAGCCACCTGTGGTGTTGTGAAGCTGCTCCTGGGAAGTTCTCTCACCCTGGGATGCTGAACTGGCACCAGCAGCACCTCAGAGCTCCCCAGGGCTCTGTGCTCCTGGAACAACTTCAGGTGTAACACCAGGAGAGGCTTTTCCAGCATGGCCTGAGCCTGGAAAGGTTTTCAGGCTGTGCAAAAAACAACCCCAAGGCTGGGAAAATGATTCCGTGCAAATGCTGGTTTTCCCAAGGGTGGGCACAGCTGTGGCCTGTGACTGCCCCATGTCCAGACAAGCTCATGGAAGAGGCATCAGGAGGAAGGAAAACAGCTCCAAATGAACAAAGCAGCTCCTCTGAGGGTCAAATCCTGGGAGGTGCCAAGGCAGAGCATGGAACAAAATTATTTTGGTTTCCAGTTTGTTTCATCCACATGAATAATGAGCAAAACCAAAGGAAAATCCATCTCCCTGGCTCTGCCCTGTGCTGAAAACAGGAGCTGCCCCTGCAGATGCTTCCTCTGGCTGAGCTGGAGCCTCCCCTGATTCCAGCTCCCAGCAGTGGGAGCAGCTTTGGAACATCTCAGGGGAGGTGGGCGAGTCCCCTGCCAGCAGGACCCCACTGTGGCTCCAGGGTGGGTGGGACCCGTGTGCCCCAGAACCTGAGAGGCAAAGCAGCCAAAAGCAGAGTCTGGGACAAATCCTGCCCTGAGTGTCCCAGCTGAGTCCTCCTCCTGCAGAGCCACACGGTGCCAGAGCCACCTTCCCAGGGTTCCATCCCTGGCAGTGTCCAGGGCCAGGTTGGACGGGGCTTGGAGCAGCCTGGGACAGTGGAAGGTGTCCCTGCCCATGGCAGGGGGTGGCACTGGATGAACTTTAAGGTCCCTCCAACCCAAACCATCCCATGAACTCACACCCTGGGAGGGCTGGGCCGAGGGACAGCTCTGCTCCTCCAGAAATGGCATTAATGGTCCCTTTCAAGGTGGTTTTACTGGGTGTGAACAACTGCCTTGGTTTAAGACAATTTTAAGAGCTGGACATTCTAAAACAACTTCCCATCCCATCCCATCCCATCCCATCCCAT
>NW_008236193.1:39573-43416 GCF_000691975.1 Corvus brachyrhynchos | reverse complement strand
CAGACACCCCAACAACCCCAGCCTGGGCATCCCTGAGAGCGCTGTCCAAACGCTCCTGCAGCTCTGGCAGCCTCGGGGCCGGGCCCATTCCCTGGGGAGCCTGGGCAGTGCCCAGCAGCCTCGGGGGGAAGAACCTTTCCCTGAGCTCCATGCCCAGCCCTGACACAGCTCCAGCCATTCCATAAATCCAGCTGGAACAATCCACTTCCCTTTCCTTTGGCATCTCCAGCTCCGTGGGGAGCAGGAACACAAGAGGAGGCAAGTAATGATTTTATTTCCAGCCAGAATTTATTGATCTGTTGGACACAGGAAAAAGAGGAGTCAGATTAATAAAGCACATCCTCCTCCTTCCCACTGTCCTTGGGCAGCCACCTGTGGTGTTGTGAAGCTGCTCCTGGGAAGTTCTCTCACCCTGGGATGCTGAACTGGCACCAGCAGCACCTCAGAGCTCCCCAGGGCTCTGTGCTCCTGGAACAACTTCAGGTGTAACACCAGGAGAGGCTTTTCCAGCATGGCCTGAGCCTGGAAAGGTTTTCAGGCTGTGCAAAAAACAACCCCAAGGCTGGGAAAATGATTCCGTGCAAATGCTGGTTTTCCCAAGGGTGGGCACAGCTGTGGCCTGTGACTGCCCCATGTCCAGACAAGCTCATGGAAGAGGCATCAGGAGGAAGGAAAACAGCTCCAAATGAACAAAGCAGCTCCTCTGAGGGTCAAATCCTGGGAGGTGCCAAGGCAGAGCGTGGAACAAAATTATTTTGGTTTCCAGCTTGTTTCATCCACATGAATAATGAGCAAAACCAAAGGAAAATCCATCTCCCTGGCTCTGCCCTGTGCTGAAAACAGGAGCTGCCCCTGCAGATGCTTCCTCTGGCTGAGCTGGAGCCTCCCCTGATTCCAGCTCCCAGCAGTGGGAGCAGCTTTGGAACATCTCAGGGGAGGTGGGCGAGTCCCCTGCCAGCAGGACCCCGCTGTGGCTCCAGGGTGGGGGGGGGCCCTGTTCCCCCGAGACATTGGTGAGCCCGGGAATAAAAGTTATTTACGCACACAGAGCTCCTCACTCTGCTGAGAGGGACCATTAATCCTGTTTTTATGGGCCCCTGGGGTCCTGCCTTCCCAGGGTGTGCACGTGTGAGTTTATGGAATCCTGGAATGGTTTGGGTTGGAAAGGACCTTTACGAACATCCCATTCCACCCCTGCCATGGCAGGGGGTGGCACTGGATGAACTTTAAGGTCCCTCCAACCCAAACCATCCCATGAACTCACACCCTGGGAGGGCTGGGCCGAGGGACAGCTCTGCTCCTCCAGAAATGGCATTAATAGTCCCTTTCAAGGTGGTTTTACTGGGTGTGAACAACTGCCTTGGTTTAAGACAATTTTAAGAGCTGGACATTCTAAAACAACTTCCCATCCCATCCCATCCCATCCCATCCCATCCCATCCCATCCCATTTTAACTCACCCCTTTCCACCACCAAGGAGAAACAAATACGAACAGATCGAAGTGAAAAATGTCATTCCAATTTATTTCACCAGCCCACCCTTAGACCTCGCTGGCCTTTCTCAGAGTCATCTCCAACCTCTGCACACTCCTGGATCCCCGGCCCTGGGCTGACTCTGGAGCTGTTGTCCCCTCCCTGTCTGCGCCAAACCTCTGCCCTCCAGCCTTCTCTCCACATCCCTTGGCAAGATCCGTGTGAGGGCAGCCAGGGAGGGGATTGAGAAGCTCAGCAGAGGTGACAACTGCCCATCTCCATCAGCGAGGCTGAATTATGGTGCCCCAGAGACCACGTCCTCACCGGCAGCTTCCTGCCCACCTTCACACGGGCAGCTGCACCTGAAAGTGCTTCAAGAACTTCTGACCCAGCAGTGCCCTCCCCTCCCAATGCCATTTCGGAGTCATTTTCGGAGTCATGAGTAATTTCTAAAAGCTACAAAGTTCACCTTTGGATCTGCTTCAAGTTAATTGCCTTAAAAAAAAAAAAAAAAAGGAGCAGATTCATTATGTTTCTTTAATTGCCCTCAGGGCTGGGTGTGCTGGGAGGGAGAAGTTAATTTAGCTTGGAGATGTTTTTCATTAGGGGGTAAAGGAGGAGAGAGGAAAGGTGGTGTGGGCTGTCCTGTCCCTGAACAAATCTGTGTTTTGTGGAAGTTCTGGAGAGTCTGGGGCTGCTGAAATAACCCAAACCACTCCTTGGTGACACCCCTGCACTTTGCTGTGCCCTGCTCCCCTCTGCATCCCACTGCAGAGAGACCAGGTTGCTCCAGGGGCTCAGAATCCTTGGGGTATCAGAGAGCAGGAGGGGGTGGAGCAGGGATGGAGCCTCGGAGCTCAGGGGGCTCTGTGCAGGCACCTCCTGCCCTCCAACAGGGTTTACATGGGGAGATCAAATCTTTCTGCCCCAAAAAGGCTTCACCCACAGGGCTGGGCAGGGAGGGCTCCACCTGGGCTCAGCTGGGCTCTGCAGAGACAGCCAAAATTCCAGGGAAACTGAGGCACACAAGGTTTAACTCACCCAGAGCTGCCCAGCAGGAAGAGGATTCTGCATCACCACGAATATCCCACCTACCTCTGCTCTCTGGAAGCCATTCCCTGGGTCCTGGCCCTCCATTCCCTGTCCCCAGTCCCTCTGCAGCTCTCCTGGAGCCCCTTTAGGCCCTGCAAGGGGCTCGGAGCTCTCCCTGGAGCCTTCTCCTCTCCAGGTGAGCACCCCCAGCTCTCCCAGCCTGGCTCCAGAGCAGAGGGGCCCCAGCCCTGCAGCAGCTCCGTGGCCTCCTCTGGACTGGCTCCAGCAGCTCCCCGTGCTCCTGATGTTGTTCCCCAGCTCTGCAGGTGGGAGGAGGAGAGAGGAAGGAGAACCAAGGGGATGCTTTACGTCTCCTCCAGTAGCAGGGAATGCTTTTAGGGATGGAGCTGTCAGGGAGTTCTTCCTCCTCCCTCCCTTTGCTCTTCCCCCCAGGGCTCGGTGGCACTGCAGGTGACCTCTGAGAGCAGCACTTCCCTGTAATCCCGGTGGAATCTCGAAGCCTGACAGCGTGGGAGGAACCGCTGGAGGCAGCTGAAGCCCCGAGCTCCTTTGAGGATCGAACTCCTGTGAGCAGAGAGCTCCTCTCGCTCCCCTCCTCTGCAGGAATTTGCAGCTGCCTCCCGGGCTCCTGCCAAGAACGGGGATTTGTGGAAAGAGATGACTTTAGTCAAGTTTGTTTATATTTTGGGGTAGATTGTGGTTCAATCAAGGTTTTTATCTCAGAAGGGCTGTGCTGGGCATGCAGAGGTAGGTCCTGTATCTACCCAATTAATGAGATTAATCTTATTGATTTTATTTGGGGCGATTCGCTGGCTGGAGATGAAACAGCAGCTTATTTATCTGCTGGATCCTGGCCAGACAATGCAGCAGCTCGAGGATCTGGCCCTTAAATTTCACAACCTGCTACAGCCAGTGGGAATCCTGTCCCTTCAGCACCGTGAACCTGGAGTTTATGGTGGGGGTTTGACTGCTGTTATTTCAGGCAGAGTGCCCAGGAGGGAGCAGCCTGATTGATATCCAGGGAACAAATCCAGGGGTAATGGTCCTCGGGGCCAGGGGAGCTGACAGCTCGGATCCCGGGGTAGCCGGGTGGAACTGCTGATTCCTGAGCTGCACTCTGGATCCGCTGCCAGGAACAGCCAGGGATGGATTGGTGAGCCCGGGAATAAAAGTTATTTACGCACACAGAGCTCCTCACTCTGCTGAGAGGGACCATTAATCCTGTTTTTATGGGCCCCTGGGGTCCTGCCTTCCCAGGGTGTGCACGTGTGAGTTTATGGAATCCTGGAATGGTTTGGGTTGGAAAGGACATTTACGA
>NW_008236193.1:38191-39241 GCF_000691975.1 Corvus brachyrhynchos | reverse complement strand
CGGCCTGGCTGCAGAGGAGCCCCAGCCCGGCAGCAGCTCCGTGGCCTCCTCTGGAGTGGATCCAGCAGCTCCCCGTGCTCCTGATGTTGTTCCCCAGGGCTGGGGCAGCTCTGCAGGTGGGGTCTCAGCTGAGTGGGGCAGAGGGGCAGAATCCCCCCTTTCCCTTGGTGCCCTCCCTGGCTGTGTCCCCGTGTCCTGCCCAGTGTCCTCTTCTGGCTACCACTGCAGAGCCAAGGGAGAAAAGTTGCTCCTTGCCCTACAGTTTAAATATCTACTGGTGTTTCATATTTGTGGCCAGTTGAGAGCCCCTTTTCTGGTTGTATTTCTCTCCTCCAACTTTTTGATTTCTTCTTTCCCTCTTTCCTTCTCTTTCTCCCTCTCCTTTCCCCTCCGTGTCTGAGTTTAACTCCACCCTCCTTTAGCTAAGGCAAAGACCAGGGTTTTTTTAAGGAAAACCCTCCTCACGCCTCTCCTCCAGGTGCTGCCTGGAGCAGCAGTGAGGCCTCAGTCTCCCTCCCAGGCATCATCACCTTTGCAGGGATGCAGGGTGGATCCTGAGCTATTCCCGAGGGAAGGGGTCCCTCCTGCCCTGTGCTCAGCCCCAGCCCTGGCCCTGAGCTGCTCTCAGATCCATCTCTGGCTCCAGAAGGAATTGGCATTCAGCTCCATCAGCATTCCTGTGCCAGGCAAACAGTCAGGAGAAACCTTCTCTGGGGTGGGATGTTCCATCTTCTGAACAGGATTGATTTTGTTAGGAAAATCTTCCCGAGGAGCAGGAATTCCTGCGGTTCCTCAGCTTCCTCATGAGGGGCGAGCTCTGCTCCATCTCCAGCAGCCCCTTGCTGCTGCCCAGCACAAGATGGACAAGAAGGGCACTGGTTTGGGTGGGACATTGGCAGTTCCCAAGGCCTTTTGAACTGGTGTCCCTAAATTTGTTTGCAGTTTTCAACACTTTTTGGTTGGTTCCTGTGGGAATGCAGGGAGCCAGAACAGGCAGCTGCCAAATCACAGAATCCTGGAATATCCTGAGCTGGAAGGGACCCTCAGGGG
>NW_008236193.1:36913-38138 GCF_000691975.1 Corvus brachyrhynchos | reverse complement strand
GGGGCGCTGCCCAACCGCCCCTGCAGCTCTGGCAGCCTCGGGGCCGGGCCCATTCCCTGGGGAGCCTGGGCAGTGCCCAGCAGCCTCGGGGGGAAGAACCTTTCCCTGAGCTCCATGCCCAGCCCTGACCCAGCTCCAGCCGTTCCCTGGGCTCCTGTCCCTGTCCCAGAGCAGAGCTCAGCCCCTGCCCCTGAGGACAATTCACGCTCCTCAGAGAGGCCACAACAAAGCCCTGTGGCAGCTGAATGACCCGAGGGACCTTGCTGGTGCCCAGAACTTTGTAAAGAAATGTCCAGGCGCTGCCTCCAGAGAACAGAACTGCTGGGGCTGACAGGAGCTGCTGGGGGAGTGTTGGAGGCTCAGACCCCTCTCGATGTCATTGTGGCAGCAGTGCCTGCTCTGCCCTGTTTTGGCTGACCCTGCTCCTCCTGAGACTTGTAAAAGCTCCCCAGAGCCATGGAAAAAGGACAGATTCCACTCCAGGCCGTGCATCTCCTGGCAGAGTCAGCTCCCACGGGAATACAATCGATCCTTCGTGGACAGGAGTTCAGGAAGTGGGAGCAAAATATTGGTATTTCCTTTGAGGGCCAGAAGACAATGTGGTCTTAAATTATTCATGGGACCCTCCTGGCAGCACAGGAGTCTGTGCCCTGCTTAAAATTCTGAGCCTGCCTATGCAAGGAGAATGATGATTAGACTCTTGTAAATGTTAAAAAAGGAATGTCTAATCACTAATTAAACCTATTTACCTTGCACAGCTCGAGCAGTTAACAGCCCAATAAAAGGTATCACCGTGTAACAGGGTGTTTATTTATCAGATGATTTTCCTGAATGTGAGGGCCTCTCCTTTATAAATGATTTGAGGAAAGAGCAGATGGCAAGTGAAGATAAAAAAAGCCTGACTGTTGCCCTGGATGTGAGCTTGGAGTGAGGCGGCTCCACTGAACATCATCATTAATATTTAAGGATAGAGCGAGGCTTCCTCAGGACACAGAGCTGCCTCCTGCAGCAGGGGAGTGTCAGAACCCTGGGATGCTTTGGGCTGGAAGGGACCTTAAATCCCATCCCGTTCCAACCCCCTGCCATGGGCAGGGACACCTCCCACTGTCCCAGGCTGCTCCAAGCCCCAATGTCCAGCCTGGCCTTGGGCACTGCCAGGGATCCAGGGGCAGCCCCAGCTGCTCTGGGCACCCTGGGCCAGGGCCTGCCCACCCTCCCAGGGAAC
>NW_008236193.1:34209-36714 GCF_000691975.1 Corvus brachyrhynchos | reverse complement strand
CCGGGGGGCAGAACCCCCTCCCTGGACACTCCAGCCCAGCACAGGGGGGGTTTCTGGGCTGCCAACACCCGGCCAAGACACCTCAAGCTTCTTGTCCACCCCCACCCCAAGTCCTGCTCCCCAGGGCTGTGATTTCCCTGCTGCCAAACCTTTTACCCCCTTGTTCTTGGTGCTGCAGCATCCCACAGTGATCTGGAACCAGCACGAGCATCTGGGAAGAATTTCTTCCCAATATCCCATCTAACCCTGCCCTTCTAAGGACAGAACCATGTCCCCTGTGGTCACTCAGCTGGACAGGCAGCCCCACACCAGCTGGACAGTCAAGTGGCCACCAAAAGTGGAGGAGACGTAGGAATCCCCTGAGTCAGGGAACACACAGCTGGGTCACTCCACAAGAGCTCTGCAGTCCTGGACGAGGCTGTCCCACACATAGAGATGTTCCAAACTGTGGGACCTGGCATGGGAACGACTGCAGCAACTGCTCCAAGCCAGCCAGGCCGTGGAGGACAGCACGGAGAGGTCCAGTGCCCACAGCCTGGCACACAGGACAGCTGCCAGCAGCCCCTTCTTCTCCTGGCTCCCAAAGTCCAGCTCTCCAAGGCCCTGAGCCTCCTTGCAGCCTCTCCAAGGACGTGGAACAAACAGCATCTGACTCCCAGAGCCGGAGCAGAGGTGACCTCGTCTCTGAAAGTGCTGACTGAGGCAGGACCTGCCTGCATTGTCACCTTTGTCACGCCGTGTCCCCCCCCCCGGGGAGGGCCAGGCGAGGGCCGAGTCAGCAAATGGAGAGGGGCTGCTCTGTCCCCTCCGTGCCAACACCTCCACTCAGCTGTTATTTCCCAAGGACACGGGGTTTGGAGAGATGATTCCAACTCGTGGCCTGGAGGGCAGTGGCTGCTGGCTGCAGTGTGCCTGCTGACGTGGGCAGGGGAGGGGGTCCAGAGGGAACAGGAGGAGATGAAAGGCAGTGCTGAGGAGCAGGAAAGAGCTGCAGTGTCCCTGGGGAAGCGGTGAGGAGTGAGAGAGGAGGGAGGAGTGAGAGAGGAGGGAGCTGTGCAGGGAGAGCTGGAGTTACAGAAAGAGCCGGAACTTCGGTGTCGGGGTGTTCAGGAGAACAGGCTCGACCATGGGAAAGGCTTTGGAAGGTTTGGTCTCTGAAATAAAGAGTAAAAGCCAGTCTGGAGGGATCCTGAAGGATCAGAGGGGATGGGAACACAGGCAGAGATTGATTTTTAAGTAAAAGGAGTCAGGAGAGCTCCTGCTCATCAGTGGCCTGGGCCCACGAGGCCGTGCTGACCCCCAGCTCTGACCAAGGGCTGCCAGCAGAT
Source organism: Corvus brachyrhynchos (assembly GCF_000691975.1). Lineage (NCBI taxonomy): Eukaryota > Metazoa > Chordata > Aves > Passeriformes > Corvidae > Corvus > Corvus brachyrhynchos. The sequence continues at coordinate 35,386 of NW_008236193.1, read as the reverse complement.
CAAACCAGAAGATGAATTGTGTTCAGGTACAGCCCCTCCTGCTGGGGGTGGGAACAGAGAGGTTTGGGGGTTCCCTGTGCTGGGAGAGCACACCAGGACCATCCCTTTGGGTACACCCAGGTGACCTTTCAATCCCTGAGCCCCATGACCGGTTTGAGAAAATCTGGCTTGGTTTGTAAAGGTCCAGTGGCCTCTGCCCACGTGGAAGCAAGTGGCTGCAAATGCAGGAGTGCACTGTTCAGAGAGCATAAATTTTTCTGCTTTTATTGATTTATTCATTCATTGTTGATCTTCAAACCTCAAGAATCACACTGGCTCCTTCCCATGAAGTTGCTAATCCCTGTGGAGTGCCTGGGAATGACAGGTCTTTATAGGAGCGCGATACCTCAGGAGAATTTCAACAGGAATTTCATGTAAATGTTATGATTTGTCCTGCACAAGCTGATAAGGTTCACCTTTCCTGTCCAGGCTTTTTATTATTTTTTTTTTCCTCTGAAAGAAAAGCATCCATTTACCTCAGGGTGTCATTTTCTGGAGATGGGTTTTGTCATTTGTTATGCTGTTAAATTCCACACTGATCCATTGTCAAATCCTTGTCTCAAGATCACAGCCGTGGCAAACTGAACCAGTCTTGTCAAAATCCATCCAGGTTCTTCACGCTGAAATTGAGTGTTCCAAAGACTGACTTTGTTCCTAGAAAGAAAAAAGCCAAGGAAAACTTTTCGGTTCTGCCACGAAGGAACAGGCCAGGGAATGGATCCTGTCTTGATTACATGGGTACTGTAAACAAGAGGTTTTAAAAATTCCAGCTGGATCTCTCTCTTGCAAGGCAGCAGAGCTCTCTGGAGGGGCAGGAGGGGATAATTCCCCACGTTTTCAGGGGATGTGTCAGATGCTTCCATGAACTTTGCAGGCCCGATCCTCATGCTGGTTCCAGATCACTGTGGGATGCTGCAGCACCAAGAACAAGGGGGGAAAGGTCTGGCAGCAGGGAAATCACAGCCCTGGGGAGCAGGACTTGGGGTGGGGGTGGACAAGAAGCTTGAGGTGTCTTGGCTGAGTGTTGGCAGCCCAGAAACCCCCCCTGTGCTGGGCTGGAGTGTCCAGGGAGGGGATTCTGCCCCTCTGCTCTGCTGCCATGGGACCCCCCAGTGCTGCCTCCAGCTCTGGCACCACC
>NW_008236193.1:25320-33976 GCF_000691975.1 Corvus brachyrhynchos | reverse complement strand
TGCAGCCGCCTGGGACAGTGGGAGGTGTCCCTGCCCATGGCAGGGGTGGCACTGGATGGGCTTTAAGGTCCCTTCCAGCCCAAACCATTCCATGATCCTTTGAAATCCCTGAACACTGGCTTTGATTCCAGAGGTGTTCCCATCCTGGCCAGGCTGTGGCTGGGCTCGGTTTGCAGCAGACAAAGGTGCAGTGACAATGACAGCGAGGCAGACACAGACAGGGCTGTGTGTGGCAGTAGTAATTCTGTAGTAACCCTGGAGGAACCTGCACCTGCTCTCCCCTCACAGCTGAAGCTTCCCACGACTTGCAGCCTCCACCAGCAGAGATTTGGGTGGTCAAAGGGACAGTGTCCATCAGCACTGAAGGTGAATGAGGTGGAGGAGGAACCTCTGAGCCTCCCCTCACATCCCCGAGGTTCCCATGGCTGTAAATCCCTGTTTTCAGAACAATTGATGGCACAAAGCTCATCCGAAGGCAAACACAGGGTGGATTTCCGAGCTGACACTCCGGGCTGAGCAAACTTCCCACCACAAAGGTTTCGACACTTTTAGTTCCTCCTGGGGCTGAAGTTCAGGTGGAGGTGCTGGAACTGGCACCTCGCCATCTCTGTAGACACTTTCCCTGATGGAATAAACACATTTTTTACATTCAGCCTGTCTTTTGCCTCTACTCCAAGATCAAGAAAGTGAGTGAAAGGAGTCTGTTCTTATAGGGTTGATGTTCAGCTCACAACATCCACAGAGTTATGGAATGGTTTGGGTGGGAGGGAATCTTTAAAAGATTTCTAAAGATCCACCTCCTGCCATGGGCAGGGACACCTCCCACTGTCCCAGGCTGCTCCAAGCCCCAATGTCCAGCCTGGCCTTGGGCACTGCCAGGGATCCAGGGGCTAGCCCCAGCTGCTCTGGGCACCCTGTGCCAGGACCTCCCCACCCTCCTTGTAAAAAACCTTCCTTTTATCTCATTGACCTTCTTTTAGTTACGTGAGCTTAGGAATTCATCCCTTGGGATGATGGAAACCAGCTTGGATCCCATAAAAGCAAAGGCATCTTCCCTTTTCAGCTCTTCAGACTGTCCAGGAAACACCCTGATAAATAATATCCCACATCCCAACGAAGTCACAGGGAATCCTACTGCGACAAGGTTCTGAGCAGTCACCAGAAGGGAGGAACTGAAATGAACCTTCGATAATTGGGGTTAGAATTCCTGGCTGAGCCCTTGTCCTGTTTAGATCCATTACAGGAAGGTTGGAGCCCTGGCTGGGTCTGCCTGGCTCAGTACAGACATAAAACTCATTAGCTCCACTGAGAAAAGCTTTTAGAAATGCACGTAATTCAATTAGACCATCAAAAGATGATCTGATCATGTCAGCTCAATTATTCAGACTCGGGCAAGCTGAAATCTTTCATGTCACCTCAACCAGGAGCTTTGTGCTGTGCCAGCCCTCTGCTACCAGCGGCTCAGCTTGGGAGGTTTATCCAGGCCTCATTCCTGCTTTTCAACTAACCTTTTTGGATAAGGAAATTCCCTAAGTTTGGTATAATGAGACACAGAATCATTAAGGTTGGAAATGACCTCCAAGAACATCAAGTCCAACCTTCAACCAAATCTACCAAGTGCCCCATCCACTAGTTTTTTCCAGGGATGGGGATTCCATCACTTCCCTGGGCAGCCTCTCCCACTGCCTGGCCACCCTTTCAGTGAAGATATTTTTAGGATATTAAAGAATATTAATCAGAAGGAACAAAGGCAGGAACAGATGTGGTGTGGGCTGGAGCTCCTGCAGCTCGGGATTCTCCCAACATGGATCTGGGCATGGAAGCTCTGCCTGCCTCCCATGGAGCTGCCTTTTGGCAAAATCCCCTTTCTCCACTTCGTTTCATGATGGTGATGCCTCTGTGTTCCCTTTTCCTGCTGTTCCTGCTCATTTCAAGCTTCTCCATCCTCAGGGCAACTCTGCTGTCCTTTCCCATGATCCCCACAAACCCAAATGCAAGGTGACAGAGTTTTGCACCATTTGCTTGTCTGGCAATCCTGATATTTCTAATCCAGGGCTAAAGGAAAGGGGGATATTTTATGCACTGGCACAGCAGTCACTGCTCCCTCTCCTACAGCCTTTGATAAAGCAGTAAATGTGACTCATCCTGGACTTTCAGTGAGATATTGGATGTAAGGCCAGCTGGGAAGTTAAAATTCAGGTGGAAGACCCTCAGTTGGTGATGACTGGACACAGGATGAAGGGATTCTGGTCATTCATTGAAGGGGAGACAAAAACCTGCAGCAGTTTTATGGCATCTCCTGGACAAAGGGAGCTGCTGAAACCATTTGTGTTTAGAAGAATTTTCCTGGGGTTCTTGTCATCCTCATCCTGGGGATGATTGTTATGGGCACAAAAAAGGGGAAAAGGGATAGGAAGGAAAAAAAGGATAGGAAGATATTGAAATATAAAGTATTCTGAGGGACTTCAACTGGCAGCTACCTCTGGGCCAGCAAACCTGCAAAAGGAGGAGCAAAAGATGAATGTGGGTAATGGAACTGGTATGTGACAATTATGGGATCCTGGAATATTCTGAGCTGGAAGGGACCCTCAGGGATCATCAGTGCAGCCCCTGGCCCTGCACAGACACCCCAACAACCCCAGCCTGGGCATCCCTGAGAGCGCTGTCCAAACGCTCCTGCAGCTCTGGCAGCCTCGGGGCCGGGCCCATTCCCTGGGGAGCCTGGGCAGTGCCCAGCAGCCTCGGGGGGAAGAACCTTTCCCTGAGATCCAACCTAAAGCTCCCCTGACTCATTGCCAATGAGGCACTGGGGGCACTGGGGTCTCAGGACATGCACATCCTCTTCTCACCCCTCCTGTTCTGGGAGAGGACCTGAGGTCTGGCCTTGAGCAAATCCCTCTGTCCCAGGCCTGCTGTGTGTCATTCCTGACTCCAGCCTTCGCCTTGGTCTCCATCAATCCCACCATTTGGGGTGAAGGTGCTGTTCTAACACCCACCTCCCACCAGGTTCTTGATCTCCCTGAAAACCTCTTCCCTTGAGCAAGGTGTCACCGCTGTTCCCTCCCAAGCTGCCCTGCAGCCCATGCACCCTCCCAAGAACCACACCAGTGAAACCAGTGGCTGAAGGGTGCACGGCCCAGCCTTTCAACCTGAAACCACCCCAAAGATACAGAGAGTTCAGCCCTGACCAAACAGAGCTCTGAGAACCACTCATTGTTCTTGGGCACGGCCCCGAGAGTGAGGATCCCGGGAGGAGGGAGCATCCCAGAGCCGGCTGGTGGAGCCTCTGTTTGTGCTCCTGTTTGCTCTCTTCATCTCAGAGATTTCCCAAAGCTTCTCACTCCGGCAGAGCAAATAAATGACAAGTGCTGAAGGAATCCTGGGGAACACAGGCCATGGCAACCACGAGCCAAGTGCTACACACAGGGTGGGAATCCGCTCCATCCACAACTCCTCATGGGCATTTTTATATCCCTGTTTTATTCCAGGGGCCACTGGTGAGGAGATGGACGCTCAAAGCTGCTCCGGTGAGAGCGGTGTGGTGCTGTCCCAGTTGTGTGGTTAAAGATATCCATGGTGAAACCTTCTCTCACTGGTTAGAAATGAGCCATGGAATCATTGCTGAGCCATGGAATGGCTTGGGCTGGAAGGGACCTGAAGGATCATCTCATTCCAACACTCCCCTCATTCCAGGGACACCTTCCACTGTCCCAGGCTGCTCCAAGCCCCAATGTCCAGCCTGGCCTTGGGCACTGCCAGGGATCCAGGGGCAGCCCCAGCTGCTCTGGGCACCCTGTGCCAGGGCCTGCCCACCCTCCCAGGGAACAATTCCTTCCCAATCTCCCATCCAGCCCTGCCCTCTGGCACTGGGAAGCCATTCCCTGGCTCCTGGCCCTCCATGCCTTGTCCCCAGTCCCTCTGCAGCTCTCCTGGAGCCCCTTTAGGCCCTGCAAGGGGCTCTGAGCTCTCTCTGGAGCCTTCCCCTCTCCAGGTGAGCACCCCCAGCTCTCTCAACCAGGTTTCAAGAGATAAAACCCCAAAATGTAGAATTTAGAGTCAACTTTCAGCATGGAAAGAGATGAGCAGCTCCAGAGCCCAGCAATTCTTGCAAGAGGCAGAATTCCTGCATAGATTCAGTGAGGAGTGAATGGGGGATGGCAGCAAATTATGGCTTAGAGAAAATTATTTCAATGTGAGAGAGTTTTGAATGGTCCCTGATATGAGAGGATTTGGAGGAACTTTGAAAGGACAGAAAAAAAGGCTCAGCTGGGCAATAGGATGGCAGATGGAAGTCAGTGCAGTGTGATGCGTGTGGGGAGGAACAGTTTGAAGTATTCCTGGGTTTCATGCATTGTAAATCAAGGCCTCGGTGTCACTGGAAAGAGCTCATTAAGAAGCATCTGCTCAGCAAAGCGTTCTGGCCAGAAGAGCAGGATATTTAAATGTGGGGTTTATGTAATGATGAAAATATTACAGAGCCTTATATTCCATTAGTGGTGAGCCCTCCTCATCTGAAGCCGGGTTTTCAGTCAATTCTGTTGGGAAAATGTAAATCAAGTTCAAAGAGTACAAGAAGAAATGCTGAAGACTTGGAGGATTTCCATATGAAAAGAGTCTTCTTATACTATTGCAACTTGAGATAAGACATTACTCATGGTAAAACCTGAATTTCCTTCATTAATGAATGAGATGGGATGTCTTAAAAATGATCTTCCAAACTACTCTGCCACAAGAACGAAGAGACACCACCATAAATTCAAATAACCCTTCTATGTCGAGCACCATTAAAACTCAGATGAGGCACTTCTGATCAGCAAACTCATTAGTTCAGCTCAGTAATTCGTGCTCGGGAGCTTTGTGGGATGCCAGGAAGAGTTTCCTCCTCCCATGGACCCTTGCCCGCAGATAATGCCAATTCTCACAAGCTCCTGTGGAATTTGCAATCCTGGATTATTTCTTGAGCCAGAGCTCACACTCCCAATGCACCACTGAAACTGGGTTTCGCTCACCAAGATGTTTCCTCCAGGAAACATCCAGAAAAGCTCTGGAACACACACACCAAAAAAAGTCAGGGCTGCTGCCATCCGCCTGCCAGTTCAGCTTCACACAGAACAATTAAGGAGGGGAAAATTCAATTGACATTCACAGCCTTATTTCAAGCACTTCCAGGTAATTCCCAAACCTCCAGCTACTCCTTTTCCAGCCTGGAAGAAAAATCCATGACATTCCAACTGCAGATACTGCTGGGCCTGAGGGAAGAGTCAGACAGGTGTGGGAAGCTTTAAAAGCCCCTTCAGGGAATTCCAGGACTTCTGCAGGTTTTTTAGGGACACCTTTGCTGTGTTACAAGTGAAATTCACCCCCAAGTCTAAATGTTGAATCTTAGGATTGAGTTTAAGGCCGGCTTTAGGGCCAATTAGTGGGATCTACCCCAAATCTACCCCGCATTTAAAGGATGATCCACCAAATGCTGGTGGCACAAGGAGTCAGTTCAGCCAAGGTGACTATGACAAAGCTGTGGCACCCACAGGGACATGAGTGAGGTCAGATGGCCTCAAGTCCTACCTGGAAATGTTCAGGATTTCCACCAGGAGGTGGTTGAAGTTAAGCTTCCCTTCCAGAGCCTCATGGCTGGAGCTGAATCCCAGGAGAGCTCTGGAATTTGGGTGTTCCCAAAACCAGGCAGCTCAGATGGAGCAGAAAGAGCAAGGAGAAGTTCTGGGATCGCTCCAGAGCTCTGAAGGGATGGGAACAGTGGGGATTACACAAGAAAGTCTCAGCATTACAATTTGTCCCAATCAGCTCTCCAAAGAATTCTCTGGTTTGCAGATTCCTGCCGGTTGTTCCTGCACAATCCTCAGGAATTCCCACGAGAGGTTTTGTTTCTCACAGAGAAATCCACACCCCCATGATCACAGAGCTGCCCTGACAACACATTTCAAACTCAATTTTCCTCCCTGCCAATCTCCTGCCTCCAAAAGCCACTCTCCTTCCCAGACAGTACTCCCAAGCCCTTCTGCTGAGGGATTTTTTGGTCTTGTTCTGGTTTTGCTGTTGTTGTTTTAATTTTGTTTGGGATCTGTTTTCTTGGTCTGCAGGAATCCCACTCGCTTTCAAGCCACTGAAAAGCCCCCTCAGCAATGCAACTTCAGTATTCCAGTTTAAAACAAGGAAGATCACCTCAGAAAAGCTGACCTTGGCGTGTCCTGAGGGCACGGGGGGTTCTTCCTGACTGTACATCTGCAATGTGGCCGTGGAGCAGAAACCTCGAGTCTCATCCAGCTTTTACAGAGTCACAGAATTTGGGTTGGGAGGGACCTTAAAACTCATCTTGTTCCATGGGCAGGGACACCTCCCACTATCCCAGCCTGGCCTTGGGCACTGCCAGGGATCCAGGGGCAGCCCCAGCTGCTCTGGGCACCCTGTGCCAGGGCCTGCCCACCCTCCCAGGGAACAATTCCTGCCCAATCTCCCATCCAGCCCTGCCCTCTGGCACTGGGAAGCCATTCCCTGGGTCCTGGCCCTCCATGCCTTGTCCCCAGTCCCTCTGCAGCTCTCCTGGAGCCCCTTTAGGCCCTGGAGAGGGCTCTGAGCTCTCCCTGGAGCCTTCCCCTTGCCAGGTGTGCACCCCCAGCTCTCCCAGCTTTGAGCCCCCGAAGAAACGCTTCCTGTCGCTGGTAAAACAAACTTTATTTCAATATTTAGAAACATTTACAGACATTTTACACTGCAATATTTTAAGTTGATCCAATTTCCATGTATTTATACATTCAGGGAAGGAGCCATTTTCTGTTGTTCAGATAAAGAGGAATTAACACGAAGCAGAAAAATGCAAATTAAAGGTTTCCATCTGGGTATTGCTGGAAACCAGCCTGGCACAGGAGTCACTCCCTTTGCCTCTTCCCAAGGCTGTGGAGTGATGCCTTTAAGAGATGAAGTAATGAATTTAAATATTATCTGAGCTTAAAAACCTCTAAAGTTCACTCTCAGTGAAACCGAGCTTCAAGCAGGGCAAGGGGACCCTGTAATCTCAGATCATGACATTGCTGGGGACTTCTGTAAGGATGCTTGTCCTTAAAAAAGCCAATATTGTCCTTAAAAAAGCCAAATAGTCTCTGGTTTTTAATGCAGAAAGTTTTCAAGGTTTTAAAAGGTTTAAAAATTCTCTATCTGATACTTTCTCCGTGATATTTTAGAGCTTTCAGAAATCGTTTTTGAATACCTGGTGCCACCCCATCAAAGTTTGGGGTTTGAAATGTTTGATGCTTTAAGGCTACGCCTACGTGGGAACTGAAATGTCTCTTTTTTTTTTCCCCTGTAATTTCAAACTCAATTTTCATTGCAGTGTGGAGTGAAATGTCATATTTAAAAATTCAGCACAGAATGTGGCGTTTAAAAAGTTTTTCCAAGTTGCTCTGTTGTCATTTTGACAGCCCTCCTTGATGTCCTTATTGTACTTTATTGCATCAGGCAATAATTTTCATCGCAAAAATTATTTTGAAAGGAAGAGTGGAAATGCAAAGTTCCCGTCATGGGAAAATGGAACATTTCAGCCTTATTTGCATGTTTGACTTTGCATTCAGAATATAAAGGGCAGAACCCAACACAATCCTTTTAAGCTTGGATTTCAGCAAAGCAGCTTTTTTTTTCCAGTGGAAAATGTAGAAAATCGTGGTCAGCTACACAAGGACTCTGGGTTGACTCACTCGTGGCTGATCCCACTTGGCCATTCCCAAACCCTTTGCCTTGGCTTTGCTCTCAGTGAAGGCCAAACACGCCTTGGGGTCAGGTGGCAGATGTTCACCTCAAATATTCCACAATTTAGTAATCCCCAAAGAAGGTTTGACCACGTCAGAGGAGCTCTGAGCTGGCTGGACCTGGGAATGTCTGGGAATGAAAATCTCTTCCCCTTGACCGGCCTAAGATGCCCTGGGGAGGGGGTGGAGGATTCCAACCTGCTCACATCAGGCCTGGCTTGCTCTTGGATGATCCCTGCTGGATGAAAACCTAAAAAAGGCCACTTTAATATTAAATATTTCCACTACCAACCCTTGCTGTGTTATTGAGAACCTTGGGTGTGATGGAGCTGGTTCTTGTAGTCACAGCTCTCTTTTGAAGAGCACCAGCCCGTGCTGCCCTAATTAAACAGGTGGAGAATAGAGGTGCATACCAAGAAATCCTTGGTAGCAGTGACATTTTCATCTCACTTCAGTTCATGAAATGCTCTCATTTTTGTGCTTTTTGGCCTCCTTGCTCTGTGCTGGTTGAACTCACCGGTTTTGCAGCACGGGGACAAAACCTCACTCACCTCATTCCTATCTAAACCAGGTGCCCGGAGCTTCCAGACTCCAAACTGGCAGGGGTTTCTTAAATCTTTGGGAGAACTTAACTCCCATAAATACCTGCCTGCAGGAACACCCAGAGGATGCCCTGGCTGCTGCTGAAGGAGCAGAGTCACGGAGAGGGGAAGGACTCCAGTCCTCTCCAGGTGAGACTTCCCAGCACCGAGGGATCCATCAGCAGGACCAGGATCACGGCTCTTCTGTGACAGGGAAAAGAGCTGCACATGGAAGAACTCTCTGGAAAACAGGGACAGGAGCCCAGGGAATGGCTGGAGCTGGGTCAGGGCTGGGCATGGAGCTCAGGGAAAGGTTCT
>NW_008236193.1:21834-25262 GCF_000691975.1 Corvus brachyrhynchos | reverse complement strand
GAGCTGCAGGAGCGTTTGGACAGCGCTCTCAGGGATGCCCAGGCTGGGGTTGTTGGGGTGTCTGTGCAGGGCCAGGGGCTGCACTGATGATCCCTGAGGGTCCCTTCCAGCTCAGGATATTCTGGGATGCTAAGAAAGGCATGGCCCAGGTGACACGTTGAAGAGGAAGGTCATCAACTCACCTGAGATCTCTTCAGCCAGGGTAGGAGTGAGTGAACAGCTCCCTGAGGCTGGGGGTGCCAAAGCTCCACAGGACCTTCCTACCCTCAGCGTCCTCCTGCCAGACCTAACCTGGAAAAAAGATCCTTTTCCCTTTGTAAAGTCACAGAACTGTTTGGGTTGGAAGGGAACTTAAAGCTCATCTCATTCCAGCCCCTGCCATTGGCAGGGACACCTTCCACTGGACCAGGGTGCTCCAATCCCCTTCCAACCTGGCCTTGGAAACTTCTAGGGATGAAGCATCCTTTCTATTCCTCAACATCTGGAAAAACATGAACTTAACTTTCCCAGGCCTTTGTGGTGATTGATCCCTGGAAGGGGGCAAAAGAGGTTTTAGAAAGAATGAATGTTATGAAACTTTAGGTCATCAATAATTGTTGCAGTGGGGATCCTGCAACACGCATATATCAAACCAGGAGTCCCGTGGAAAGGAAATATATATGGACAGACAGATTCTTGATAGCTGTTTCAGAGATGTTTATTTCTCCAGCCGCATGGCCGGGGCTGTGCTCAGGAACTGTTCCAGTCACGGGACCAAGGGTCCTTCTGCCCGCGCAGGGAACACAAACCAACCAATGGGAACGAGGCTGAGCAGGGGCAGGGAAGCCCCGTGTCTGTGCCCTCAGGGCCCCCTCCCAGGGCTACACGGCAGGGGAGGGACCCCAACAAATAATGATCTGGTTCCCCAGAGCCCTGTGGCAGACACACACAGAGTCTCCCATGACTCACAGCCTCATGAGCCTGGTGTTGCTCCTTCTCCAAGAATTTTTGCTGTTATCTCTCATTCCTTACAAGGTTGGCCTCTCGCTCCTCTCCCACCAAGAATGACCTGGTGTAGGCAGGGGCTCAGTGCTGTGCTGGGATCACTGGATTTGTCCTTCCTCAAACAGCTCAGCACAGGTTTGCGTCACACAGAGGCCAAAATTCTGCAGTTCGTGCTCTTTCCTGCTCAGCCAAGGAGGGAGTTTGGGTTGAAGATAATTCATATTAACATCACATCACCTGCAGCATCATTTTGGCAGGAATTTCTGGGCTGGAGAGAGACAAATGGGCTGCAGGGATCAGACTGCTCGGGGATGTCTGCAAGGAGATGCAGGAGCCTAAAAACCAGGCCATGAACCATGGGGGCAACGACACCGACACAGTTCTGCTCCCTCCCTCCTGCTCGGAGCCCCTCTGTGAAATCCAGAGCTGTTCCTGCTGCTGGAGAGGAAAAGGGAAGACAGATTTCCCTCTTCCTGCAGGGAATATGCCCTGCTGGAGCAGGTAAGAGCTGGGTGCAGGAAGGGCAATCTGCTTTACCTTTAATTTAAGCTGAGGCTGGGCCTTCCCGAATGTGTTATAAACAAAACACCTGCGAATCCTCAGCCGGGGGCTGCTAACACACTCACAATTCAGAGAACTCCGTGCTAATGCATCCCTGGAGTTCCTTACAGGAAATCCCACCAAGGGAATCCCTCAGAAGAAAATTCCCCCAACCTTCCAGAGCAAAGCCCCAATCAGGAGGTGTTAATTACCCCGAGACAAAAGCCTTTGTAAGGAATGGAATGCCAGAAATGCGGATGTACAGGATCCACACACATCCCTGAACGCTTGACCTTCACTCAGCTTCTCACCACACCCCAGGGCAGGGGCATCCAGTAGAACTTCATGCCTCAGGGTTGCTCTTCCCTCTGTGCTCTGAGCTGCAACATCTCCCTGTCTGTTCTTTCCTTCTCTTGCCTTCCCATTTTTCTTCCCAAACTTCCCCTTCGTTATTCCCCTCTCAAACCTTTGATTGCTGAGCAGTGGAAATCACCACGGGCAGAGTAGAGCTTGAATTTCAATATTTGTAACACACGGAGGGGTCTTGGGCTGGGTTTCACAGAATCACAGAATCACAGAGGTTGGAAAAGACCTCCAAGGTCATCAAATCCAGCCTTTGACCAAATCCCATTTCCTCTAAACCATGTCCCCAAGTGCCACATCTGCTTGTTTTTTGAGCTCCTCCAGGGATGGTGACTCCACCACTTCCCTGGACAGCCCATTCAATGCCTGACCTCTCTTTCAGTGAGGAAATTTTTCCTGATATCCAACCTGAACCTTCCCTGGCACAGCTTGAGGCCCTTTCCTTTCCTTTCTCCTTTCCTTTCCTTTCCTTTCCTTTCCTTTCCTTTCCTTTCCTTTCCTTTCCTTTCCTTTCCTTTCCTTTCCTTTCCTTTCCTTTCCTTTCCTTTCCTTTCCTTTCCTGGGAAAGAGGTGACACTGGGAAAAACAAGAGGCTGAGCTGGGCTTATGAGTCACAGGTTTCAGTGAAACTCAGGTTTTAGGTCTGGGTTTTAGGTTCTACACTTCCAGGATAACACGGTGCTCACACATCCACAACCATTGCCTGGGGTGAGGCTGGGCCTTTCTACAAAGAGGGTTGGGAATGCACCTGGAAAAAACTTAATCTCCTCTGTGGGATTGTGATCCCACAGAACTCCAGGCATTTGTGCCATTTTCTTTCAAAAAAGCCCTTTTGGACTCCTAATCAGGCCTAGGGTTTAGCTGTATTATTTCCAGGCTGAATGGAGGGAAAGGCCCCACCCAGGAGGTCCTGGGTGAGACAAAGCAGAGCCTCATCTCACACTGACCCAGCTGGGCTGGGAACATTCCAGGGCACAGCTCTGCCGCCAACATTTCCTGGCTTTGAGAGCCAGCGCTTTGAGAGCACCTCAAAACCATCAGGAAATGGTTATTTGGCCTAGTGCAAAGTTCACACCTCATTTCTTGTGAGGGGAAGGTGCCCACAGAGGATGGCAGCACATCCTGCTACTTGCCTTCAGATCAAGTGACTTTTCCAAGAAATCGCTGCAGTGAAAAGAGCTGGAGCTGTGTCTGGGAGCATCACCTGGGTGCTGTGACTCCCCCCGTGTGTTTTCCATGGAGGTGTTTTTCCCAGTGAAGAGCCTGTGGAGACACGGTGCAGCACTGGGGTTTTTTCAGAGGTCAGTGGAGAATTGAACATCAATTCTGCATCCTAAATATCCAGGGCCGCGTTCATGGAATGTCTGGAGGAACCTTGGGACGTGAGGGGCTGCTGAGGGAGCTGGGTGGACTCAGGAGGGGGCAGCTGGGGGGATCGGGCTCTGCTCCCAGGGAAGGGGGACAGGAGGAGAGGGAACGGCCTCAGGCTGGGCCAGGGCAGGCTCAGGGTGGACAGCAGCAGGAAATTCCCCCTGGAAAGG
>NW_008236193.1:17422-21814 GCF_000691975.1 Corvus brachyrhynchos | reverse complement strand
TCTGCCCAGGGAGGTTTGGAGTGCCCATCCCTGGAGGTACCCAAGGAATTCCTGGATGTGGCACTCAGTGCTCTGGGCTGGGGAAAAGGTCCCCACCTTTTCAGGTGGCACAGCTTGGACTCGATGACCTTGGAGGGCTCTTCCAACCTAAACGATTCTGGAATTCTGTGTTTCTCTCCTATTTTCTGGTTCTATGCTTATCCCACCCCAGCCTCGCCCTTCTAATCTGTGGTTTGGGAACTCCTGGGATTATTTTTCCTTTACAAATGCAAATCCGAGATCCTTTTGTGTTCCTGGGCAGGTGGTGTTTTCAGAGACCCAAGACTTTTGTGTTCTCCCAGGTCCAGCAACAACATCATTCCTGCCCTTGGAATGGCCTGGGCAAAACAGGATCTCAGGAGCCATTTCTGGCTGCTGGTGCTGCTACTTCCACTCAAGGTTCACACAGCAGGTAAAAAAATGGATTTATCTCAATAATTTCCTTTAATCCATTAATTAGTCAGACTGGCAATCAATTATTTTTCAATATTATGCAATCAAATTATTTTTCTTTTCCCAGTGCTTTCCAGCATAATAATTTCTCCAGGTTTTTGTCCATGTGCATTTAAAAAAACCAATAAACCAAGAATTTATTTTCTAGGTATTTGTTACGTGCAAATAATCCCTATTGAATGCAACTCTGCAGTTTCACTGTAGCTGCTTTTCTGATAGAGGAGTTAAAAATAATTCTAAAATTAAACATAGGAATGATTAATCCTCAAAATCCCCCTGTCAGTAAGTGGCCAGAAAATAATAATTTACATATAAAGATGTGGGAAAAGCTTCAGGGTGTTATGATGGGCTGATCCATGTGTGAATAAATGCTCCCAAAAAAAGGAGCACTTCAAGGTTTTAATCAAGGAGCAATTTACCTCTAAAACCTTTCAGCCTTGAGTAATATTCCCACCTGTAATTCCTTTTAAGTATTTAGAAGTAAACTTGTGAAGGTTTGGTGATAACTGTCAAGTTTGCAGAGATCTGAGGGGAGAAGGTTAAAGAAATATTTATATTTTGGTCAGATGTTTTTGCTAAAAAGTTGCATGGAAATATCAAGGAGCAGCTTTTTCCCACTGTTTGAAGTCAGTGTTGTAAATGGCAATTTCAAGGTTGCCATCAGAGTAGCAGATTATTAAAGTCCTCATTGTTGTAATTAGTGTGAAATAAAGGATGTAAAGGCTCTTAGAGAAAATATATTTATGTGTAGGAACCATCATAATGCATCAACACTCGACATCACCACTCTCTTTCTTCTGGGAGAGCATTGTCTCGCTGTTTTACTGCTTTTTATCTGTAAAAAGAAGCTTCTCAAAGAGAAAATGAATGCACTTTCTACCAAAAAACTTCAAATTTCCATCCTAACACTTCAGCCCTTCCTGTGCATCCCCTAAAGACATGGAAGTGTGCTTTTGGGAAGCTTTAGGATAATTTTCCACGGATGTCTGGGAGAGATGAGAATCTCAATCAGGGATTTATTTCATTATTCTCTATGTCAAAGTGACCCTCTGCGACTGAAACAACTCTGAATATAAAAATTTTCTGGTCAAATAATGTGGAAACCAGAGCCCCTCAGCCTGCACAGCTCTGAGATGTTTCACTGGAAGGGCTTTTCCCTATTTCCCAGAGGTGTGGAAATGTGGATCCAGAGAGGTCCCCAGATCCATGCTGGGAATCCTTGACAGCATTTCTGGGACCTGGAGCAGAGCTGGAGGAGCCTTGAAGGTCCTTTGCCTTCAGTGACATTTCCAAGAAAGTCCCTCAGACACCTCCTCTCCCCTCCCGCTGCAGGAATGTTTTCTGGGTGTCAATCCCGATGGATCTGCGCAGTTCTGCGGCCACATCCACGGTGCCCAGGGGGATCATAAATGGGAATTTGGGGTATTTTCTCCCCAGAGGATGCTGGGGGAACCGAGATGCTCCAGCTGGAGATTTTAGGTGAGAAAGGAAACCAAAGGGATGCTCGAGTTCTTTTAAAAATTAATTTATCTCCCCAAGCAAAGGGAGGGGATCCATTGACAAAGGGAAAGGACAATTCCCAGCCAGCCGAGCCTGCTGGCCTCTGGCGTGCTTTTCCCAGAGCTGTTCCACCTGGAACTCGTTCACCTGAGCCCAGAACCAGAGCTCAGTAAGAAGCCAGGTAACAAAAGATTCCCAATCCTTCCGGAGGCTTCTTTGCAGTTAAATCTCTTCATAATTGGCTGTGAATTGGTCACTTAACTCCCGTGACCTCGGGATGGTCACTGGAGCGGTAAGGAAGAAAATTCCCCAGTTTGGGGCTGTGCCAAATTCTCCTGCCGAGAGAGGCAAAGCCAGTCCCTGTCCTGGGCTGCTCTGCCAACGCTGCTGCCCCAGCAGAGGCTCTGGGAGCTGCATCTGCACGGGAGTCAGATCCTGGAATCCCAGCCTGTGCCATGGGCAATCCCAGCCTGTGCCATGGGCAACCCCTGCCTGTGCCATGGGCAATCCCAGTGGGTTCCATGGGCAATCCCAGCGGGTTTTTTTGGGACCCCCCGGCGGGCGCCGTGGCCACCCCCAGCCTGTGCCATGGGCAACCCCTGCCTGTGCCATGGGCAATCCCAGTGGGTTCCATGGGCAATCCCAGTGGGTTCCATGGGCAATCCCTGCCTGTGCTATGGGCAGTTCCAGCCTGTTCCGTGGACAATCCCTGCCCTGCTGCATTTATTCCCCTTCCCTTCACGAACAGCCCAGTGCTCATTTGCCCCAACACTGAGAGATGTGGGCTCATCACCTTGTTTGAGAAGAATCCCGGAATGGTTTGGATTGGAAAGGAACTGAGAGGTCATCCATTGCCACCCCTGCCACGGGTGGGACACCTCCCACTGTCCCAGGCTGCTCCAAGCCCCAATGTCCAGCCTGGCCTTGGGCACTGCCAGGGATCCAGGGGCAGCCCCAGCTGCTCTGGGCACCCTGGGCCAGGGCCTGCCCACCCTCCCAGGGAACAATTCCTGCCCAAGATCCCATCCAGCCCTGCCCTCTGGCACTGGGAAGCCATTCCCTGGCTCCTGGCCCTCCATGCCTTGTCCCCAGTCCCTCTGCAGCTCTCCTGGAGCCCCTTTAGGCCCTGCAAGGGGCTCTGAGCTCTCCCTGGAGCCTTCTCCTCTCCAGGCTGAACAATCCCAATTCCCTCAGTGTTTCCCTATGGCCAGGTGCTCCATCACTCCAATCCTCTCCTCTGGACTCTCTCCAGCAGCTCCCTGTCCCTCCTCTGTTGGGGAACACAGAGCTGGCGCTGGTGCTCCAAGTGGGGATTCACCAGAGTGGAGCACAGGGACGGAATCAAAGCTGTTTCATTCCTCTCCAAAATATCCCGAACTCCACAGGAAAACTTGGATCTTCTCCCAGGAGAGAAGGGCAGCAGGTGCATTCCTTGTATCTGCATCACTGCCATGATTATTCACGTTCGCTCCCTGTGCAATAATTCTATATCTGTGTAGGAATTTCACACTGCAGGGAGGTTTTAAATACTTCTCACTGCAGAGCTGATCCCAGCACGGAATGTACTGGGAAAGGAAGGGAATGAGCACAGTCAGAGGCACAGGCCCTGGGAAGCACATCCATGAGTGCACAGCCATGGCCCATAGGAGTTGCAGGAACAGTCTTTGCCTCCAGCTAAATTGGTCCTTACTGGCTCTAAACGTGCTCGGGTAAAATATCGTCATTTATCTGCATTGCTGAGCTGGTGACATCAGCACAGCTCGTTGTGATTTTGGATTCTTTCCGTGCTGACCTCAAGGGTTTAATTGGCTGGAAAGGGCTCTGGATTTCTTCTGTCCACCTGCATTTCCCAGCACAGCTGGGGGGGTCTCTGCTGAGCTGGCCCTTGGATGAGGCAAGAAAAGCCTCAGATAATTCATTATCAGCAGCGTGGAGATGGATTCCTTCTCATTTACTTCCAAATCTGCTGGAGCAGCTCCTTCCCTGGGGCCTCCCCATCCCTAAATCTCAGCCAGAACAAAGATGTAATGACAAGATCCACTGGAGGCTTAAGGCAAGACAAATATTTGAGTTCAGAATGTCACTGTTTCCTGATGGGTCCTTTCCATCCCTGAAGGGCCACATGGGGCCAACACAAACTTTTCCTTGTAGAAATATTTAGTTTTGTTTGCAGAACTGACCAATTGTTTCGGGTGGCAGTGAGATTAAGAGCTGTGCAATCCACAGATTTCCTTAAAACTAAGAAAAAAAAAATCAGTAAATCCTGTCCTTTGATTCCAGATGTAAAAACCCTCCCCCAACTTTCTTGATATTGAAAGTGGAATTAAGTTGAAGGGGAACTGCCTTCCTTGCAGGTTTTGGGTTCTACTTTTCCAGTCAGCAGGACAAGCACCCAGCGTC
>NW_008236193.1:14424-17406 GCF_000691975.1 Corvus brachyrhynchos | reverse complement strand
GACTAATTTCAAATTAAGTTCATACAAGAAGCCAAACTAAAGGGTAATACAGAAATGGGAGGTTTTAACTCCACCTTTTTCTCAGTCTTTGCTGTCTGAGACAAGAAATGCAGTTGGCAGCTCTCAGGGCAGAGATTTGCTTGGACTTACTTCTCTTTGTATGAGCACAGTCTCAGAGTAATGTGATACAAGGCAGATTGATGTTCAACCAGAAGGGAACAAACATCCTTTGATGGTGCTTTTATCCCCTGAGTAAACAACACCAAGAACCTGCAGAGTCCTTTAAGACATTTCCTGCTTCTTTCTTGGATCATTCCCACATTAGAGACACTCTGCTCCTTTGAACTCAGTTATTTCAGGTACCATTGGCCTTCTTGACCACCCAGCCCAAGCTGAGTCACTGTCACCAGCTCTCCCAGGACATTTTCCAGCTTTCCAGCCCCTCTTCCCCCAGCCTGGAGCTGCAGGGGGCTGGTGTGACCCAAGGCCACGACCTGGCCCATGGCCTTGGTGAACCTCCCACAAGTGACCTCATCAGCTGAGGGATCGCGGCCTTCTTGTGACCTGCCGAGCAGAGCTGAATTTTTGTGTGTCTTTGTCAGGTCTGGAATAACCCTGGGGTCTATCAGCTCCCACAGGCTGGCATGTTATATTTCATTGGAACAGACTGCAAGGATCCAGCTAATTCGATGATGTCACAAAAGAAAGACTCCCTTTGAACTGTGCTGTTACAACTCATTAGACAAAGTGTCCTTAGTTTAATTATTCCAGATGATGGCAAAAAGATTCATTTAATGTTCTACACAAAAGATGTCAAGGGTAATGATTCAATCAGGAACAAAACTGCTGGTGGGGAGAAGCCTCCATATGAGAGATTTTTTGATATGAAATGAATAAAAAGAATTAAAGATTTAAGAATTGAAGATGGCACAATAACCCAACCTCCCCCACAAATGCTGTATTTTCCATTGAGCTTCTTCAAGTAAACAAACCTTTGCTCTCCCCATTATATTTTTCTCCAAACAAATTCACTCAGACCTTTATTTATTCCACAAAATGCTGCAAAAATCCTCTTCAAACATGGAGCTGGTTGCAGGGGGTGGTGTGAAAATCAGCCTGTTCAACGGCAGCGTGTGTCACCCAATCTGTCCCTTGGCTCTGTGCCTGCAGGGGCTGTGCAGAGCCAGGCTCAGGGTGGTATTTAAAGCTCTAATTCATCCCACCAGCTCCGTACTACAGGAGTTGAGTGGAATGAAGAGCTTTTTCCAATCAATTCTGACCGTCTGTTTTCCATGAGTGAAGGAATCACTGGGTTGGATGCACTGAGGGGAACTCCCCCACTGTGGGAATTGTCACTGCTCTCTGAGTCCGACTTTCTCACTTCTGCTTAACTGGAACAAATCCAGAGGAGCCACCAGGATGTTCAGAGGGATGGAGCAGCTCTGCTGTGAGGAAAGGTTGGGAGAAACGGGAAGGTTCAGCCTGGAGAAAAGAAGCTCTGGGGTGACCCAATTGTGGCCTCCCAGTGCCTAAAGGGAGCTACAAGAAACATGGAGAGGAACTTGGGACAAGGGACAGAGGGACAGGACAAGGGTGAATGGCTTCAAACTGACAGAGTAGGGTTAGATGGGATATTGGGCAGGAATTGTTCCCTGGGAGGGTGGGCAGGCCCTGGCACAGGGTGCCCAGAGCAGCTGGGGCTGCCCCTGGATCCCTGGCAGTGCCCAAGGCCAGGCTGGACATTGGGGCTTGGAGCAGCCTGGGACAGTGGGAGGTGTCCCTGCCCATGACAGGGGGTGGGACTTGGTGGTCTTTAATATCCCTCCCAGCCCAGGCCATACTATGATCATATGGTCCTAATTAGTTATAAAATCACCACTAGGATCCAAATTTTAAATGGATGTCTTTAGTAGAGCACTGGAAAGATGTTTAGGTGTTTAATTAGGGAGGGATTGAAGCCTCATTGAATTAAAATACTGACATGCTCAAGGCTGGGCTTTGGCCCAGGGATGGTCACCAGGGCCGTGCTTTGCCTTGTCCCCAGCTGACCTGGACCTGCCACTGCACCAGCTGGGCTTTGGGGAGAGCAAGAACCAAGCTCTCCTTGCACAAGCTTAACACGGGGTTTGGTTTGCCAGGTCCCTTGAATTTTCATAGAATCATAGAACCATGGAATATCCTGAGCTGGAAGGGACCCTCAGGGATCATCAGTGCAGCCCCTGGCCCTGCACAGACACCCCAACAACCCCAGCCTGGGCATCCCTGAGAGCGCTGTCCAAACGCTCCTGCAGCTCTGGCAGCCTCGGGGCCGGGCCCATTCCCTGGGGAGCCTGGGCAGTGCCCAGCAGCCTCGGGGGGAAGAACCTTTCCCTGAGCTCCATGCCCAGCCCTGACCCAGCTCCAGCCGTTCCCTGGGCTCCTGTCCCTGTCCCAGAGCAGAGCTCAGCCCCTGCCCCTCCGCCTCCCCTCGGGAGGAGCTGCAGCCCCCAGGAGCCTCCCCTCAGTCTCCTCTGCTGCAGCTGAACGAGCCAAGTGCCCTCAGCCGCTCCTCAGAGCCTTCCCCAGCTCCGTGTCCCTCCTTTGGACACTCTCCAACAGCTTTGGATCCTTCTTACATCATGGTGACCATTTTTAGTTAAACCTGTAGAAACTGGATGTAAAATACACCACAAAACCTCATTATAAGCCCAGCACAGCTGATTGAGCCTCTGTTCCTTGTTGCTTTTTCCTTCTGGTAAATGTTTTCCCCTTTCATTCTGAATTGCTCCAACAAAGCCCCAACACTTTGTGTTCCTGCTGCGTGGTGACAAGGGCCGACCTCTCCCTGCACTTCTCCCACAAAGGTTTCTGTGTTTCCATGTTGCTAAGGAGGGAAGACCTGGGAGCTCTGTACCTTGTTGGCTTTCCCTTCTCCTCCCTCACACCCCAAAGTGCTCTGTGTGACTTCAGTCTTTACCCCTTGGCAACCTCCACGAGCAGGAA
>NW_008236193.1:0-14395 GCF_000691975.1 Corvus brachyrhynchos | reverse complement strand
AGAAACAAAGGAATGCTCAGAGGGAAAGGATTTCAATGCTCTGCTGTGAAACTACAACAATACCAGGTGGAACTGAGGTGCTGTTGAATTATCCCAGTAAAGGGAGCTCAGGCTGGGGCAGGGCAGGGACACCTTCCACTGTCCCAGGCTGCTCCAAGCCCCAATGTCCAGCCTGGCCTTGGGCACTGCCAGGGATCCAGGGGCAGCCCCAGCTGCTCTGGGCACCCTGTGCCAGGGCCTGCCCACCCTCCCAGGGAACAATTCCTGCCCAAGATCCCATCCATCGCTGCCCTCTGGCACTGGGAAGCCATTCCCTGTGTCCTGGCACTCCAGGCCCTTCAGTCCCTCTCTCTTTCCATCTTTCCTGCAGGCTCCTTTCAGGTCCTGGAACGCCACAATGAGGTCACCCCAAAGCTTCTCTTCTCTAGGCTGAACAATCCCAATTCCCTCAGCCTTTCCTTGCAGAGAGCTGCTCCATCAGCAGCAAATCCTGCAGGAAAATCCCCACCAAACTCATGAGGGTGCAAGCACAGAACAACCAATCCTGAAATAAACTGCTGGCTCAGCTATGAAAATATCTGAACTTTGATTAATCTTTAATGATTGATGGTGTCTTTTACTCCCACATGTTTTGCTGCTTTGTTTTCTGAGGTTTAGGATGGCCTCTAGTGGCCCACAGGATGTGCAAGGTGAGACCCCGTTTGGTTTGGCCGAGCAGGGCAGGCACAGGGCAGGGACATTGGGACAAAGCCAGGATGTGCCCAGAGAACGGCCCAGGCTGGCACTGAACGAGCTGCAGACAGCAAATCCTTCCCATGTCAAGTATTAAATATTCGATAACTTGATCGGGAAAGGGGAATGGATTTAAGGTGAAGAAGGGGAGATTTAGATGGGATATGGAGAAGGAATTGTTGGCTGTGAGGTGCTGAAGGACTGGCACAGAGCAGCTGGGGCTGCCCCTGGATCCCTGGCAGTGCCCAAGGCCAGGCTGGACATTGGGGCTTGGAGCAGCCTGGGACAGTGGGAGGTGTCCCTGCCCATGGCAGGGGTGGCACTGGGTGACTTTGGTGTCCTTTCCCACCCAAAGCATTCCATGATAACCTATGTGTTTTTCTTTCTGCAAACAAACACTGAACATTTCCCAGCTATAATTTAATTTCTTCTCTCTGAAAAAGCTGTCTTTGCAAAATCTCTGCCTAATTAGGGCAGCAGGGACGTGATCAGGTTTAAGGTTTGTGTTTAACTGCGTCACTTGGGTGTGAAATGAGATCAGTGAGCTCATTGTGGTCCCCAAAGGACACATTTGAACATCTCCAGGCACTGCTGGGGCGTTCAGGTACCTGAACATCCCCTGGAGCAGGACCAGAGGGAGTCACAGCCCAGTGGGTTCATTGCAAGGCTGGAAATCAGGAGGAAAAGCAGCTCCTTTTGTGAAACTCATCCCAATTCATCCCCCTGGGGTCTGAACGGAGCAGGAGAGGAGCTGGTGAGCATCCCAATCTCCTCCAGAATCCCTGGGTCAGCACATTCCTGTCCCAAGTCTGCTTGAGTTGGATTTTAATCACAAAATCACACAGGAATAATTTTTTAAATTAGCAATCGCCTTTATTTGGGGAAAAAATGGTGTGAGGGATTGCTCCTGCAAAGCCAAGTCATGTCCACGTGCTCTGGGAGAGGTTTTTGGGGGGAGGAACCCCTGAGTGACTGCCTGGCTCTTCTCCCACAGTCATTTTGTGTCACCAACTCGTTTTCTCATGGTCAGTAATGGTAATGCTGCTGTTGGAGACCAACTCATTGCCCAAAATTCCTCCCATTAACCCCATTATTCATTGACTGATTTAAAATCCAAATGCTTTTCCATTAGTGTTGCCACACCCCCATTTTTACACCCGAAATTTGCCCAAACAAAGCCTTATCCAGGCGACGTGGGCGCTCCTGAGGGTTTGAAATGGATTCCCAACCCAAAGTGCATTTCTGTGCCTGTAGTTCAGCCCACTGGGCCCCCAGTTTGGCCCAGTAACAACAACTTCCTAAACTAAGGAGGGTTTAAGGTGTGTCAGCTGCTCAGCCAACCAACCCCAGCCTGCATTACCTGAGTGACTTCCATAACATTTGGAATTTGCTTGCGGAGGGAGCAGAGTTGAGAGGAGCTCGGAGCAACCTCTCACTTGGACAAGGAGTCTCAAGGCAACAACATGGCTTGGAAAAGTTGCTCTGGGCAATATTTGACACCAAATATATTCATATTCCTGGCATTTTATTTCAGCACGTGCACAACAACAGGTAGGATGGACCTGGTGGGAATTATTCCATGGAATGCTCCAGGGGAATTGTGAAATTTAAATTAGGGTGGGAGGTGAAGATTTATTTTTGAAGGGAATTGTGGATGTATATTTATGTATCAAATCTATGCCTAAATATTTTTAAGCTGGGATTAATAGTAGCAGAGTGCATTCAAAAATTCCTGAAAAATATCTGTACCTGCACGTGCACACGGTGCAGAGGCAGGAAGTCAAGGCAGAAGGTGACGAAACACTTTCTAATCATCGTGGATTATTTTGGGGGTGAAAAAGAGAGAGAAAAATACCCCAAATAGTCAAGAGTTGAGCATATTCCCCGTGGTGGTTTGCTGTGTGTTTTCAAAGCTGTAAAAGGGTCAGGGAGAGGCTGAACAAGTGGGGACTGACACAGTCTGTCACAGCCTGATCACAGACTGACACTGGATCCTTTGGAACTGGAAGTTGTCCTTGCTGTTTTTCCCTCTGGGTACCCAGGGAAGGAGACCAGAATTCTTCAAATCTCTTTCAAACTGAAAAAAAGGGAAATTTAGGTGGGATCTTGGGCAGGAATTGTTCCCTGGGAAGGTGGGCAGGCCCTGGCACAGGGTGCCCAGAGCAGCTGGGGCTGCCCCTGGATCCCTGGCAGTGCCCAAGGCCAGGCTGGACATTGGGGCTGGGAGCAGCCTGGGACAGTGGGAGGTGTCCCTGCCATGGCAGGGGTGGCAATGGATTTAAGGTCTCTTCCCACCCAAACTGTTCCATGATTCCATGAATTTACCTGGATCAGGCCACAGGAAGGCCCAAGTTCTTTCTAGGAAGAGTTCAGGGAGAGACTTTTTTAACACTTGCTGGGATTGTGCCCAAATTCCATTCTTTGGATAAGCACAAACCCCAGACCCGTTATCTGCAGGGATTTCTTTATCCCTGACTGCAAATATCTGATGTTTGAGAGTTGAGCACAAGAAAAAAATTGCCTGAAATTTCCTCCCACATAAACCTGTCCTGATGCTTCAGCACTCAGGGGTAAAACTGCAGCTGAGTCTCAGAATACAAGAATATAAAAATGATTGTGGTGTAGGAAATAACTCCTAGAAAAAAGGTTTCATTGCATTTTTAAAGCCCCAACCCCCCCAAATTTCCATCACATAAAGGTCCTAGCAATATCTGACATCTTAAGATGCTAGAATTAGGTGACTAAAGCAACAGTCATGAGGTGGAAATTCAGAATGGAAAGAAAAAAACAAAACAAACTCTTTACATGAGGTTATAAAACAAAACAAAAAAAGTTTAAACCCAGACAGGTTGAACGGGGCTTGGAGCAATCAGGGACAGTGGGTGGTGTCCCTGCCCATGGCAGGGGTGGGACTGGATGAGCTTTAGGGTCCCTTGCCACCCAATTCTTTCTATGATTCTATAAATATTGGGATTATTGAAGAGAAGCCTCTGCCTCCTGTGGGGCTGAGGAGGAGATGCTCCCTCCACTGTGCTTCCCACTCCTGATCCTGAGGTATTCCTTGGGCAAGAGGGATTCCAGTCCCTGGCTGGAACAGTCTTGGCTCTGCTACACCCAATGGCTGTGTTTGGAGCAGATGGATCAGGAGACCTCATGCAGATAGAAGATCTCAAAAGAAAAAGCAACACGCTCAAATCTCACCAAAAATTCCAAAATCACTGAGAACCCCAGGATATCCTGAGCTGGAAGGGACCCTCAGGGATCATCCAGTCCAACCCTGCACAGACACCCCAACAATCCCAGCCTGGGCATCCCTGAGAGCGCTGTCCAAATGCTCCTGCAGCTCTGGCAGCCTCGGGGCCGGGACCATTCCCTGGGGAGCCTGGGCAGTTCCCAGCACCCTTTGTAATTAATTAAATTAATTAAACAATAAATTAAATGAAAAAAAAATAATTAAAGTCTTCTCCTCAGATTCCTAATTCTTAATTTCTTCTGAGCTTTGAGCCCTCTCTGTTTCCCCAGCAGGTCTCGGGAGGTTGGTGCCTGGCATGAAGAACCTGGCAGCGATCGGGGTGAAGCTGCCAGAGCCCAAACACCCTTTGCTGGCACTTGGGACAGCATCAGAGGGGAGCTGCGGGTCTGGAACGGACACAGGGACAGCCCTGGGTGACAGATTTCTGCCCAGCTCCCCTCTGCTTGGGCAAAGCACCGTGGATGAGTTGGCCCCACAGCTCCTCAAGCCCTCACCGGTGCCCGCAGAGCCCTCGGGCCGCGGCCCAAAGCCCCCCATGCCACAAAGGGCACAGGCATCGCTGTCCCTCCGCCACGAGGGTGAAAATGGGGACCCTCCACAGCCTTCCCCTGCTGCAGCCCCCAACGCTGAAGGATGTCCTCCCCTTCCAGCCCTGCACATCTCCATCCGTGCCAGAGCCCGGGGTCTCCAGCGCAGGAGGAGCAGGACTTGGGACCCTTCCACAGCCGCCCTTGGGGCACTGCCAGGTCTGGTGGCACCCGACACGGGGCACACGGGGGATCCTGCGGGGACCCCCTCATTCCTTGGCCCCAGGGGGCTGCCCAGACCCACTGAGTGCAAGAGGCCACCGAGCTCCAGGGACACCTCCGGGGTGGACATCGTGGCCTGGCTGCGCAGCATCGCGGCAGGTGAGGGCTTTTGTGGATTTATTAATAGTAATCAGCTGATTCTTTTATTTTATTGAGTGTTTGAATCTGTTTATTTGGGGGCAGATCATCATCCTTCTAGTAGAAGGTGTTGCTGCCCATGGCAGGGGGAGGAATGAGATGATCTTTAAGGATTCTTCCAACCCAACCCATCCTGGGAATCTGTGAACATTGTCTTCCTTCAGAAGTGTGTTCTTTTCTCTCCCAGTGTCACCCGAAATGTGTTCATACCTCTTAAACCAGGGAGATCTTGCATGATTTTCTGGAAACTTCTCTGCTGTGGTGCATTATCTGTGTCTGGTTACTCCTCAGAAACTCTCCCTGGGCTGTGGAATTCTTTCAGTTCTCCATTGCAGCCTCTGGATTCACCTGTGCAGACCAAGGGATGTTGGGGTCATTCAGGGCACGACTTTGGGCTGCAGGGCCAAAATCAGAGACTTGTCTGCACATTTCTGCCCTTTGACAGCCAAAGGCTTTTGTCTGAGCAGCCACTCACAGGAAATACTGTCCAAATTTTCCTTTTAGCTTTCAACGTTGGTTCATGCTCTAATTTTAGGGAGCCACCCGCGTCACAGGTGGGTTTGGGGTGCACCTGGCAGAGCAGCTGCTGAGAGGATTTCTGTTCAGACAGCAGCAGTAAACTGAGATGATGCCCTAATCCAGAAGTAAATGAGAATAAAATAGGGGGAACCACTTCCTTCCACAGCCCTGTGGTGGTTTGGATTTCAAATGCAGTTCTCGGTTAATGCCAGCAGAAGGAAGTGTTTGGTTACAAAACCAACTGGTAAAACCTGATAAATCAATCAGAGTTTAGTGAGCGTTCATTGACACGGGACAGGCAAAGAATGAAAGGTGTTAGGAATTCCTCCTCAAGCTACTTCATTCCCACTGAGCTTTTCTTTGCCCCAGCAGCACAAGTGCAGGAATTATCCCCGTTCCAGAGCTGAAATTCTCCTAAGGAACTGAATTCCTGCTTCGAATGGCAGGTTTGAAAAGGAAATGATAAATTAACCCACAGCTTTTCTGAAGGTGCTGTATTCCTCCCCAGCCAGTCAGGCCTTTCCCTTCACTTTCATTTGCTGGGTGAAATTCGGAGCATGTGCAGCCAGGTGTCCCTGCCAGGAGGTGCAAACACCCAGTTCTGATAAAGGAAACTATGCTGGATTATATAAACATGACTGCAGAGACATCATGAAAGAGCAGCTTTTGTTTGAAGGGCTCTCACGTCATCCCCTGTAGCAACCATCACCTTTATAGCACAAAGGTGTTTGGGGTAGAACTTGTTGCCACGAGTAGATTTTGCCTGCAAAAATTAATTTCAATCCTAATTTTTAACATTATCAGGCCTCCCTCTTGGTGCAGGTGTGCGTGCAGCTTTTCCATCCAGGATTTTGAGACTCGGACTAAAATAAGCAGAGTCCACTGGGCTGGTTGTGCTTAAAACTCCAAGTGAAAACAGAGGGGTTGTGCCTTTTTGCTTAGCCTTGAAGACCCCCAGAATCATTCCCAAAGCTCCTCTGTTTCAATTTTATTATTTCATTTACCTCTGGTTTATTTACCTCCAAAGTTGGGATGATTTTTCCCCCTCCCCTCCAATTTATCAGCGTTTTTAATGCAGGAAGATGAAGCCAAAGACAGATCATGTCAAAGAGGCGACCCAGGCAGAAATGAGTCATGAATCGCAAATTGTTTCTCCCTTAGTAACACTTGAGGAAAGGTCAAGGATGTTCAATTTACCCAATTCTTGCACAACCAGGCAGGAAGGGGCGCACGTCAGTCCCTCACATCGTGTCAGGTGTGGTTGAGGTAATTTCAGCAACTCTGGGAGGAACTTTTAAACTTTCTGTGTTATCCAAGCAATGAAGAGGGTGTTTGTGTCACAGAAATTTTACAGAGAAATAACATTTATGTGGATGAATCCAGGCTTCTAAAATCTATTTAGTTCCTCAGTTAGGAAAACTGAATTTACATTAATTCTGTTATTAATGTGTATGCCAGTGTTTACTGGTTCTTTGCCTGTGAAAAAGGTGTTTTTAATATAAATTATCTCCAGCATTTACAAAAACCCCTTGGGTATTCAAAGCAGAACTGTCCCCTACAAGTTGTACAAATATAAAATAAATTTTCAATCCAATCAAGCTAAACATTTAATTAATACTGATAAAAACCTCCAGGTGAGTGAATTAGAATTGGTTTCCAGAGCATTTCCAAGTCATCCAGACAAACATTTACTTTTCTTCAGGCATCTGTTGGAAAACTGTCCCTCTAAACCTAGAACTGAGCTGGTGATGAAGCCTCTTCATCAGGGATTAAAAAGGTTTTGGGCCTTTCCTGAGCACAGGGTTTGGTGAGAATTAAATAAAAAGTGAGGGAAAATGCAAGCAAGAATTTATTTCTTTTTCCTGGGCTCACTTTGAACACAAAATGTTGGGTTTGGAAGAGGTGTGAGAGGAAAGGGAAGAGGATTCTGGAAATACAACAGAGACAGGACTTCAGGGATCACGGAACCCAAACCCAAAGAGAGTCCTGTAGATTTTCATATCCTTTGTAGATGAATCCTGATAAAGAATTAAAGAGGAAAAGCATCAAAGTCTTTCAATATCCGTGATGGCTCAAAATAGTTGGAAACCTTTTAAATTCTCCTGTGGATTCAGGGATGTGGCAGTTCTTCCTTAAACTTTATCCACTACCCCATGGATCTGCAAGAGCAGTGCATGGATTTGCTGGATTTTGCTGCTTTATCCATGGGTTTACCCCGGGCACTCCCTCAGAGAAATTCTCCTGAACCCCTGTGTCCGTTCTCCAGAGGGGAAAACCCAGGGGATGACTGAGACAGTGCCAAGCTGTCAGTTTGCACTTTTGGCAGTGGCTGTAGCCTTGATCCCAAGGAATGAGTGCTGGGAAGGAAGGATGAGCCCAATGGGCTTTTCTTGTCAATCATGCTCTTGCTGCTCACAGCGACCCACAGAGAGCATCAGGAAATGTTTGCTCGTCATTCAGAGCAGAGCTGGGCGGCTGAAATGTAAACTCAAAGTGCAGCCAAACGCCTGTCTCCATGTCCACCCTGAACTTAAATATCTGCCAGATGAATGTGTGATTGTGGCCTTCAAGGGTCAGACCTTTTCAAGCAAAGAGTTTCTTATTTACCTTCCCTAGAGGGAAAGTGCCAGGTTCTAATTTGAAAATCCTCGGGCTGGCAGGTACAGGTGTGGCCCAAACCTCCAGTGAGGGCTGGCGTTATGCAAGGGGCTGGAGTTTAAGAGCATTTCCCCCTTGACCATCACACTCATCTTGTGCCCTCCTGTGTGAGGGTCACTCCTGTGCTGCCCAGAGCTGCAGATCCTGAAGGGAATCTGGGAAAATTTCTCATCTTGTTAGAAAATTCTAATCTTGTAAGAAAAAAAGAGGATGGATTGGACAACAAACTTATCCCGATCTAAGATGAAGGTCTTGTGTGTTATCATTGCATTGTACTGCTTTTCTGGTAAGTTGAATTTAGTTAATTATTTAACTAATAATAATTTCCTTTTTTATTAGAGAAACTCTGTATGTTGCTGTACAGTTGAACAGATTTTGCAAATTAAATGATGACCACTAAAATGAAAAAGAAAACGGGTTTTATTCCCATCTAATCACTTCAAACAATATTGATAATTAAATATATCCAGAATTTGTGACACATGTGAAAAACCCCAAATCCCTTTGGAGTGACGGGCTGATCTTGCTCATGGTATTGCTGATATTTAGCACTTTTACTCATCAGCTAAAAGAAGAAAATAACAGAGAGGACAACATTTATTTTTCAGCTTTATTGAATATAAGTAGAGAGGGAATTGCCAAAGCTGAGCAGATCAAATTTCATGTAGCAAAAGCCAAAATATAAATTGCAACATTTGTTTTTAGCACACAAAGTTAATTTCGTTTTCTGAAAAAAGATGAATGAGACGTTAATATTTACTTTTAAAACGACTCATCTACATTCCTCAGTTGAGTTTTGAAATCATAAAAATGCAGGGGGAGGAATCCAAATCATAATTGTTAATAGAAAATAATCAAGCTAAAAATATTTTAAAATAAAATAGAATTAATATAAATTTAATTTAAAAAATATTTTTGAGAATTTTACAATATTTTCCAATTGTGTATTTTTTAACCTATGAAAAAGTGGGTAAAAATGACATTTTCAATGGCAATGAAATGACAGAGGATCTGGAGTGCTCCAGTCTCTGAAATGATATTTCTTCTAACATGAAAATTAGCTTTGGATGTGCCTCTGAATTTAAAATCTAGATGGCATTTAATCACCTAAAATTTCAATTTTTTTTTTTTTTAAATCAAGCTGAAATTACTTGGTCTTTATATGGAAAAGCAGTTTTATGGTAGTGGTTACTCAAAGGTTTATAAATTTCATTTTATGGAATAAATAGGACACTTAGGACGTGAAGTCCCAGTGACTTAAGAACTCTCCAAGAGTTCATTCATTCATTCATTCAAATTACTAGAGACATTTTAAGTGCATTGGTGCCAACGTATAAAATGTTTTTGTTCACACAACCAGCAGCTTAACTGAAATTAGTTTTAAATTAAAGGCAATTAAGGCTGTTTTAATTCTGAATTAGAGGGGAAGCACTGGAGCTAAACATTGCTTTAAATTATATGGGCTCAAAAACACTTGGGAGTTTTTAATATTAATAAAATTATATTAATTTCAATTAATTTACCCTGTCTTGGTAAGATTTAGGCTGTTTTTGTCTGAGCTCATGAATAGAAATCTGCACGAGGATTCCTGCCCAGAGCCAAGTTTTAAGTACAGGTGGAGGTGAAAATATTCCCCTTTCCCCACTGCACTGCTCAAGAAATCCAGCTTTGATTTAGAGCATGAGAACTCCTGGTAGGAATTCCTGACTGGGAGCAGGAAATCCCTGGTGCTTTGTAATGAGGGAACTCGGATATTTTGGTGAATTCTCTGCGGATTCACCAAATGTTCCTTTAGAAGGACAAGGGTCACAGCCTTAATTCTAGAGTTCCTAATTAAATCTGAATATTTTAATGTCTGCAAAATTACGGCCTAAAATGAATATATATCCAATTACTGTTAGAAATGTGTGATTCCAGGTTGCTTCCCAGAGGAGTTTGGGATACAGGGAGTTGGGGCACGGAGAGTTGAGCTCTGTGCATCACCACATCCCTCTGCCAGGGGAGTGCTTGGTCCCCTCTTTAAGTATCCTAAAAAGTCCCTCATAACAAGTCTATTAGGCATGGCCAGGAATGGCTTAAAACCTCCAGGTAGTACAGAAAAAAAGGAGGAGTTTAACCATTCTCTAGATATTTATATAGCAAATAATATATATGTTAATACAGAAAATAATATCTAGAAATATAAATGTGCCAAGGTACAGGGATTCCAGTATTACATGTTTTAGAAAAAACCCCACTTATTGCTGATATTTATAGAGATCTGTTTCTTTTTCCTCATAAGAAATATATATATTTTATATATATACATATATATATACACAAAATTTTATAGTTTAGTTATAGCCAGGTGTCCCAGAATGGTTTGGATTGGAAAGGACCTTAAAGCTCATCCAGTCTCACCCCCTGCCATGGGGAACCTTCCACTGTCCCAGGCTGCTCCCAGCCCCAATGTCCAACCTGGCCTTGGGCACTTCCAGGGATCCAGGGGCAGCCACAGCTGCTCTGGGAATTCCATCCCACCCCTATCCCACCCTCCCAGGGAACAATTCCTTCCCAAGATCCCATCCAGCCCTGCCCTCTGGCACTGGGAAGCCATTCCCCCTTGTCCTGTCGTTTATGTGCATCCTTAATTCTGAAAACTCTGCAATGTTCAATATCGTGACCATTAATGTGAATAAAAGAGACAAGGATGGGCCTGTGAGTAGAAACAAAGCTTGAGGAGCTACTACCAATTTACTCATTGCCTCACTGGCTGCCCCTTCCTTTCACTGACTCTCCTCTGACCTTCCATTCTGTTCTAATACTATTTTACCACGCCTGTTATTTGCAATATTCTGCTCTTTTCTAAGCCCTCTCATGCACAAAATACCAGAGCATCACTTGATTGAGTCTGGAATCCAGAAAGACAACAAGGATTTAGGAATGGGGAAGAGACAGGGCATTACTTTTGTATATAACAGAGGGAGCTGGGCCTTGCTCTGGGCTGGATTGCAGGTGACAAGTCCTGCTGAGGGGGACAGCTCAGTGCTTTGCTCGGCACAGCGTTCATGTGGCCACGCAGCCCCTGAGAGTGCAGGTGGCTCACGGCCAGGTGGCTCCAGGTGGGTGCACAGAAAGCTCAGGGAGTGCAAGAGGAACAAATACCTGCAAAAACCCCACAGAAATTCTTCCCTTCCATTGTCCGGCTGGTGAGTTGTGACAATAAAGAGATTTGGTGTGACTCTGCCCAGCTCAGGTGAGGCCCCACCTGCAGAGCTGCCTGCAGCTTGGGGGTCCCAGCACAGGAGAGAGAGTCCAGAGGAGGCACCAGGATGATCAGAGGGACAGAGCAGCTCTGCTGGGAGATTTGAGGTTATTCAGTCTGGAGAAGAGAAGCTTTGGGGTGACCCTGTGGCCTTCCAGAACCTGAAGGGAGCCAACAAGAAAGATGGAGAGAGAAAGACTTATTTCCAAGGGCCTGGAGTGCCAGGACAAGGGGGAATGGCTTCAAAGTGATAGAGATGAGATAATAGGGAAAAATTCAGAGGGTTGGGAGGCTGTGGCACAGGGTGCCCAGAGCAGCTGTGGCTGCCCTGTCCCATGGCCTGGAAGTGTCCAAGGCCAGGTTGGATGGGGATTGGAGCAACCTGGGATAGTGGAACTGGGGTGGAACGAGATGGGCTTTAAGGTATGGAGGGAGCAAACTATGGCCAAAGTATGATTCCATAATTCCATGAAGTTGTTTGCGAGGATGCTGGGATGTGAGGATAGTGATTCTTTACATTTGAAAGAGCTTGGTCTGAGTCCCTCTCTCCCCTTCCCCATCCTTCCTCTCCTAACGGCACCACCTGAGGCAGGATGCCAGCCCTGCTCATTTCCTGGTGGGTGTCAAGCCCGAGCATTACTAACGAGCCTGGAATGCTTTACCAGAAGAGACTCTCCCAAGGTGACACAACCAACCTGACAGGGGAGAGACCGGGGTGTGATTCCTGTGACGGATTATTTATAGAATGAGCCCCTCCTTAGAACCACACCATGGGGATGGTTTGGAACATCTGTGTGCACCTCAGGGGAACAGGGGAATTTAATTGGGGTGACAAACCCATGGCTATTGTGTTGTCGTCACTGAAATAGCCATGGATGAATAGCAGATTTTTTTAGGTGTTGCCAATTCAGAAAGCTTGAAAAAACCAGAGAACATGAATATGTAATGCTTACATAAAAAGCACCCGGAAAAATGTTGCACTTGTTGAGAGCATTTTTCTTGAAAAATGTTGGACTTGTTCAGAGCATTTTTCTTGACCTCTATATTCACCCATTAAGGTATCTACTACTGCTTTGAAATATGGAAATTACAGACATGACTGATGTCCCTCCGTGAAATACATTCAAATCCTGAAACAGCTCAGTGTTCTTGAGAAGCTGTTCCAGAAGACTCTGAACAGCCTTTGACCCTCTTTTCCATGGAAAACTGGGGACATCAAAAAGATGGGGCTGGGTGGGAATGTGATTTCTCATTGGAAAGGACGGAGTTTGGAGCGTGGGGAGTTCTCTGCTAACCAGCTTTACTGAAAAAAGCAGAATAATTTGAAAACTAATTACTGAAAAATAAAAACACCATATAACATAATAAAGTGTTAAGAAGTAAGAGAAGGAACAAACTGGTAAAGCCTGATTCAATTTCCTTTTGACAAAAGGTTTCGACCAAAGGGAAACCCTCAGCTGGACTAAGAATTTAATCAGAGAATAAATTTTAACAGTGATTGACGTAGCACTTTCCTGAAAGCAGAAATTATCCAGGGTAGAGGGAGATCCTCATAGACGGCTGTTACTGTTCTTTTCTGGGTTTGGATGAAAAAACTTGGATTAAAAAGATCCATAACAATTAATGCCTAGCAGTAAGTGAGATTACATGTTAAATGCCATCAGTTCTCCACCTTAGGGACAGTTTCTCCTAAATCCTTTGAAAGATTATCTATAGAATGATAAAAGTTAGGAATCTTGCAAATATTTTGGAAGACATGATTAGAATTCAAATGATTCAGGAAAAAAAATGAATGGCTCTTCCAAATTGCAGTGGAGGAAATTGGGACACCTTGCACATGTGAATGCACATGTTCAGCTGCAAAGAACATTCTGTTTTTACTGTTCTTCTCCAAAGATCTCCTCAGAGAACCTCCAGCTGCCCATGTCTATTGATTAGAGTGCATGAAGGAACAGATAGAGTTCAAGCGGTTTTGTGATAACACCATTGCTGAAGGGGTAAAGGTCCAGTGATCACTCGACCTGTTGGACTGAGTCCAGAGAAGGCCACCAAGATGAGCAGAGTGACAGAGCAGCTCTCATATGGAGCCAGGCTGAGACAAATGGGATTGTCCAGCCTGGAGAAAAGAAGGTTCCTGGGAGACCTTAAAGCTCCTCCCAGTGCCTAAAGGGGCTCCAAGAGAGCTGGACAGGGATTGGGACAAGGGCCTGGAGGGAGAGGACAAGGGGGAATGGCTTCAAGCTCGGGCTTGTCCCAGGAGCAGAGGATGACCTTTGTGCAAGGACCATGGGGTTGGTTTAGGATAGATATTAGGAGGGAATTGTTCCCTGTGAGGGTGATGGCACAGGGTGCCCAGAAGAGCTGTGGCTGCCCCTGGATCCTTGGAAGTGTCCAAGGCCAGGTTGGACAGGGCTTGGAGCAGCCTGGGATAGTGGGAGGTGTCCCTGCCCTTGGCAGGGGCTGGAACAAAAGGATTTTCTGGATCCCTTACAACAAAAACCATTCTGTGACTTTATGCGAACATTATATGATACAGTTGTTGATAAGCAAATGATTCTTCAGTATCTCCACTCCTTAAAGTTTAATGAGATATAAATATAGGGACATATTTCCAATAAAACCTGGGTAAAAGAAATCTCCAAAGTGTGACTTAGTGAAAAAAGAAAAAATGCAGCAAAACAATATTTAAATACAATATGGATACGCAGGGAAGTAGTGTGAATAATATAGAGAATTAAGAAGAACAGAGGTTTTTAAAAACTACCTAAAAAATATCTCCACTTGTGACAGAATCCGCAAACCTCTCAACCGCAGCACAAACTTCCAGCCTAAAGCCTTCAGCCACCACTCCAACCCCACCCAGTCCTGCGGGAAAAATCCCTGTCGACCATGTCCCCATGCCAGTGACAAAGGCAGGAGCTGCGACCACGAAAAATCATACACAAACGTCATCCTCTGCTCCTGGGACAAGCCCAACTTCTGCCAGCACTGTGACTCTTCCTGAGAGCACGACCACTTCAGCAGCTCTCACCACAGCTGCAC
>NW_008236192.1:73754-74728 GCF_000691975.1 Corvus brachyrhynchos | reverse complement strand
GCACACAGCCACAATGCTAGAGGCTTGGCGAGAGGGCAAAGCAAAAGTTTTTGCAAGTGCAGCAGCATTCTGATAAAAAAATGAGTGACTGATTTTTGCCTGGGAAAAGCGATCAGGTAACGCTTGCCCAGGTAGCATAAGCAAATCCACCTGGCGATTTCCTTCTGCAATAAAACTAGGCAAGGTAGTGTGAGATCTAACATGCATTACAAAATAGGACTCTTGTCTATTATCCAATAAAACAAATCTGCATTAGGCACATCTTTCAACACAGCAGCTTCAGCTCTTTCCACAAGTCCTGCAACATAAGCAGAATCAGTTATTAGGTTAAAAGGAATAGACCAGCGTTCAAAGGCTCATACAACGGCTGCTAATTCAGCAATTTGGGGAGATCCTGAAACAGTGGTGACATCTGAGTCTCATCGGTTGAGATTCGAATCCCACCACAGCATCACAGATTTGTGGCTGCGACCAGACCCATCTTTGAAAACAGTTAATGCTTGCAAGGGAACTTCACTCCTTTTGGGTCATGTTAGAAGGTTAAAACCTGCTGCTATGAGCTTGTGTTTCAGGGGGTGTGTAGAAAGTTGTCCAGAAAAATCGGTAAGAGCCATCTGAAACACTTCAGACTGTTGAAAAAGCCACTGTAAATAAACAGCAGTAACAGGCAAACAAATCAAACAGAAATCAACACCTGCAAGTGTAACAAGTCTCTGTCTAGCTTTTACAATAAGCAAAGCAAACATTTCATGTTGGGTACTGACAGTTTTAGACACGTGGTGTGGCAGGAAAATCCATTCAATAATTAATAAAGGGTCTGGCAAGTTAGGGTCCCACTGAAAAATCAAAGCATGGGGCTGTTTGGCTGGATTTAAAATGATTAAAGAAAAAGGCAACTCCGGAGCCCAACGGGCTGCTTGCTGATTTGAGATAGCATCAGCTACTTTTTGCAATGCTTTGCGAGCTTCCAGTGT
>NW_008236192.1:70311-71966 GCF_000691975.1 Corvus brachyrhynchos | reverse complement strand
GTGCAAGCGGGCCAGCCATGGCTGAATATTGGTGTTCTAGGGTGCCAACACGATTGCATGCTTCAATCATTTCGACCAGAGTCGGATTCTGGTTAGGCAGAGGCTTAAGGAGTTTTTTACAGTCTGCGTTGTCATTCTCAACAACAAGCTTCAAAAGCAAAATTTCACGAGCTGCTGCATTTATCAATTTGGCGTTCGAGCGCCTGCTTAAGGCGGTCGATAAACTGCATATAGGATTCTTGGGGCCCCTGGACAATGATCGTAAATGATTTCTGAGGCGTTTTTGCATCAGGGACCTTCAGGAAAGCTTGGTGAGCCACGTTTTGGACTCCCTCAAGAGCTTCCTGAGGAATCTCTCGAGCTTGGACATTAGGGTCGATATATGGTCCCGTTCCCATAAGCTGTCTAATTGTGAGGGCCGCCAGGGTCTGATTAGCATGACCCACATAAGTTAGAAGCAGATCCTGTAGACCTTTTTCCCACTCCTTTTCCCATAAAGCGTTTTGAGAGGAAGATAGCTGCAGCCGTGCCAGTGTTTTTAAATCATATGGTGTCATAATATGAGCTGCAAGCACAGAATCTAGCAAAGTCACAAAATATGGTGAACTGATGCCGTGCTCTGTGGCTGCCCGCCGAAGCTCTTTGATCTCTGAAAAAATATCTGTTCCCAATGGGCATTCCGTTTTCTCGGTCCCGTATACAAGACCGGTGCCACAATCTTGTCTGCAAAGTCTAAGTCCCCTTCTTTTAATGCTTGTTGATTCAAGCGAACCCAGGTCTCGTGAGGGTCGGGGGGAAACAAATCTGGCTCTTTTTCAGGGTCAATGGATCCGGGGTCAAAAGGATCCTCTCCTTCATCCTCGCTGCTGTCAGCTGGACCGTAACCAGCGGCAAATGCTCTTACAGGTCGCGAGGAGCCCTTCTCCTCAGGAACTACAAAAGCTCCCGCCGCTGTTTTTGTTGCAAGGGGGGCTGAAGCTTTTGGTGAAGAAGGCAGAGTCTTTTCAGATTGTAAAGAGTTCTGAGGCTCCGCTTCTGCGGAGGGGGGGCAAAGGGCATCCCCATTATCTTTAGCAAGAGATTTTTCGTGAGCTCTTAAAGCTTCAAAAATTATTTTCCAGGAGGAAATCATTTGTGCAGCATTTTTATCACCGTTAGCCGCAGCATTCCAAAGTTCCACTCCATAAATCTGCTGTAAAAATCATGGACTGAGTTACTCCTTCTAGTTTAGAAGCAGTCCATCGAAGTATAGTTTTTAAGTCATGCACAGGCAAAAGTTTGCCTTGCTTGTCAAGCAACTTTGACATAAGCACAAGTACGTCTCTTTCTAGGGTGGTCATCCCCTGACCCTGGCCCATAGTTCCCTGCAGCGACTCACCTCTTTTTCAGAGGATCAATTGCCGGCCGGTGTGGCTCCCGCTTCTCTCCACAGCTTAACCACAGTTCCGAAGGCTCCTGCTTCTCCTGCAGCTTAACCTTCGGCAAAGTTACTGAAGTTCTGCAGGGAGTCGCTGATTGTCACGTAGGAGGAAGCCCAGTCCTCACACGGAGGCACCAGTTGTCGCGTGACGGTCGGCAATGAGAGAGAAGGGGCAGATTACTTGGATGCAATAAGCCGATTTTTTTGATACAGAGCTGAGTATTTATACCTTTTT
>NW_008236192.1:64883-70163 GCF_000691975.1 Corvus brachyrhynchos | reverse complement strand
CCACGGTTTTCGGCCTAGCGTCGTTAGCGCGTCTACGTCTGACATGAGTTTAGCAGTGCTCTCACTTCTGCTTTCTAGCTGTATCTCCACAGTTATCTCAACCCTTTGAGCTTCGAATTGGGAGCCAAATAATGCTGTTGTGGTTTAGGAATGGTATTCCACAATTTAGTGTTCCCACTGGAACCACTCCAAACCATGAACTGCTCGCTCACTCCCCCCTTTCCCTGTGTCAGGCTAGAGAGAATTGGAGGCACAAAAGGTAAAGATCAGGGGTTGAGATAAGAACAATTTACTGGAAACAAGATAAGAAAATGAACAGTAGCAGCAACAATACTAACAATAGAGTGTAAAAGAAACAGGATTCACACGAGTGCTCACTCCTGACAATACCCCTATGCAAATCCCAGAAGGGACCCTTCCCCATCCCTGGAAAATGATATGAGGTGGTATAGAATAACCTCAGGGTCCTGGCCATGCCCCCTCCTGGCTACTGCACAAATTAACCCTGTCCTGGAAAAACCCAGGACAACCCATTACTCCTTGTCCTATCATGACAGTTCCTGATAAAGAGTCCCTCTCCAGTTCCCTGTAGCCCCCTTCTGATAATGGAAGGTATTGTGAGATCTCCATGCAACCTTCTCTTCTCCAGGCTGAACAGCCCCAACTTTCTCAGCCTGTCTTCATAGGGGAGGTGCTCCAGTCCTTGGTATCAACTTAGTGTCCCTCCTCTGGACTTGCTCCAATAGTTCTATGTCCTTCTTATGTTGAGGGCACCAGACCTGAATGCAGTACTCCAGGTAGGTTCTCACAAGAACAGAGTAGAGGGGAAAAATCCCCTCCCTTGACCTGCTGGCCATGTCTCTTTGGATGCAGCCCAGGATTCCATTGGTTTCTGGGCTGTGAGTGCTCACTGCTGGTTCATGATGAATTTTTCACCACCCCCAGGTCTTTCTCCACAGGGCTGTTCTCAATCACTTCTCTGCCCAACCTGTAGGTGTGCCTGGGATTTTCGTGACCCAGGTGTAGGACCTTGCACTTTGCTTTGTTGATCTTCATGAGGTTTGCATTGACCCATCTCTCAAGCATGTCAAGGTCCCTCTGGATGGCATCCCTTCCCTCCAGCCTGTTGCCTGCACCACACAGCTTGGTGTGCCTTTGTTGCCCTTCTTTGGGCATGTACAAGCACCTCAATGCATTTCTTGTAGTGAGGGGCCCAAAACTGAATGCAGTACTCAAGGTGCAACTTGAGATTTAAGGTCTCTTCCTGGAAGCAAATTATTGTGGTGGGTTGACACTGACTGGAGGACAGGTACCCATCAAAGCCGCTCTATCACTCTGCTCTACAATTGGACAGGAAAGAGAAAAAAATATCTAACAAAAGGTTCATGCATTTAGACAAGGAGGAAAAGATCACTCACCAATTATCATAACAGGAAAAACAGACTTGACTTGGGGAAATTAATTTAATTTATTACCAAGAAAATCAGAGCACTATAATGAGAAGCAAAACAAATCTTAAATAGCCCTTCCCCTCACCTCTCCCTCCTTCCCAGCTCTACCTCCTCCCCCCAATGGTGCATGGGGATGGGGAATGGGGGTTAAGGTCAGTTCATCACATGTTGCTTCCCCTGCTGCTCAGGGAGAGGAGTCCTTCCCCTGCTCCAGCATAGGGTCCCTCCCACAGGAGACAGTTCTCCATTAACTTCTCCAGCATGAGTCCATCCCCTGGGCAAAATTTCTCCATGAACTGCTGCAATGTGGGTCGCTCTTCCACAGGGTCAGTCCTTAAGGCACAGCCTGCTCCAGCATGGGCACCCCAGGTCCACCAGGAAACCTGCTTCAGCATGGGCTCCTCTCTCCATAGGTCCTTGCCAGGAGCCTGCTCCAGCACAGGCATCCCACAGGTTCTCAGCCTCCTCTCAGGCATCCACCTTCTCTGGCATGGGGCTCCTCCATGGGCTGCAGGTGGATCTCTGCATCCCTTTGGCTCTCTGTCCTGGGTTGCAGTATATTCTATTACCATCCTCATGAGCTGTTGAAATCAGGTGGGGCAGTGTTTCCTTGCCTCCTGCCCCCAGACTATCTTTCTGTTAATGGCCCATCATTGTCCTGCTGCATGACTCAGAGATAACTCCCTCCAGACTATCTTCTGTTAATGAGCCTAATCAACACTTGGCCTCATGACTCATTACCCCATTGTGAGATGCTCCACCCAGAGGGAGGAACCAAGCATCCCATTGTGGATATAATCTGAGATGCTGAACACCAGAGACAACCCTTCCACTGAATTTCCAGAGGACAGGAGCTACACAGCCACCACTGGACATTCTGAGGAAGAGCAGACCCTTTTTCTACAGGATCACCACTTCAGAGGACTGCAGCTACCATTCTACCAGACTGCTACCACCACCCTGACTAACAGGGTGTCAGGTTGTATCTTGACTCTGTCAGTTTGAAACAGTGTTTTCTTTTAGTTTTTCCTTTTCTTTAATTTCCCTATTAAATTGTTATTCTGACTTGGTGCCTCCCACTGGTTTGTTTTCAAACTAGTACACCCTCCCTGGGCCGCAGGGGCACAGCTGCTTCACCATGGTCTTCACCATAGGCTGTAAGGGAATCTCAGCTCTGGCACCTGGAGCACCTCCTCCCCCTCCTTCTCCACTGACCTTGGTGTCTGCAGTGTTGTTCCTCTGACATATTCTCACTCCACTTTTCTTTGGCTGCAACAACATCTGTGCAAGAACTTTTTTTCCTTCTAAAATGGGAAGACATTGATGGGTCTGTCCTGGAGCCAGCTGACATTGGCTCTGTTGGACATGGGGGAAGC
This sequence comes from Corvus brachyrhynchos, assembly GCF_000691975.1. Taxonomy (NCBI): domain Eukaryota; kingdom Metazoa; phylum Chordata; class Aves; order Passeriformes; family Corvidae; genus Corvus; species Corvus brachyrhynchos. The sequence goes on along the minus strand of NW_008236192.1, from coordinate 67,336 downwards.
TTCTGGCTGCTTCTCACAGAAGCCACCTCTGTAGCCCCTCCCCGCCCCCTACCAAAACCTGGCCACACAAACCCAATACTATGTCTTAAGATGGTGGTTGTGTTGCTGAATTACTTGGAAGAATGGCAGTCCTGAGAATAGGCCTTTAACTGAACTGTAGTATAGGCTTGTTTTCTCATTTCCACCTGATATATTTGCTTACTGCTTTATAGTTCTGTGGGCTTTAAGTAGTGAATTGTTCACTCTAAGAAGGTGGCAGCTTTTAGATTGCACAAGTTTTAAAGTAGTAAACTTAGTCAAAATAAGAACCTTTCTCTTTGAGGAAATAAGTTTAAACATAAAAGCTAAAACTTAAATTGTTAATACTGAGGTCTGAAACTTGTTGCTTATTTTAAATGGTACTTTAACTTGCTGATTCTTTTTCTCACACTTCCCCATTATGTTTTGCATTCATAGGTAACTCTAGGTGTAGGCCAACCCCTCAATATAAATATGTAATTGCTAAAAACTTTTGCAGGAGCCTAAACAATAGGACTGCTTTCTATTTTTGTTCTTTTAGCAGCTTTCATGCAAAAGTCAGGAAATAGAGTTATCTTTCAATAAAAGAGTAACAATAGCTAAATTTTTTTCCTAACCAGGTTGTGGAAAATTATATAGTGACTTCAGTGTTTTAAAACCTTTGCAGCACTCTGGCAGTGGCTGCTGCATGATGTGTCTCAATTTGTTCTGAAGGAGAGCAAGGCTTCCAGGCTTTCTAGGTATCACTCTTCACAAGCAAAGGAATCACAGAATATCCTGAGTTGGAAGGGACCCACAAGGATCATCGAGACCTGTCGCTGTTGTACCGGGGATGGCGAGAAGAACAACACAGAATTCAAGTCCAGGAAGAAAATGGGATTATTTAATTAATTATAAACTCGTTTATATAACTTGGTTCGCAAGAATGGCTAAGGCTATTGGTCCTCTGACCAGCCACCTCTTAGAGTGATTGGCTAAGACTCTACAACACCCATTTCAAAATATTTTCTTCAGTGTACCATAACAAGGCTGAAAACCAGGCTACAGGTGCAAGATAAAGACTTGGTTTACAAAAACCTCTTAACTGTTTTCAGCAACCCTGCATGAGAAAGCAAGGCTTTCACAGGATGCTGCAGAAAGCTGGAAAAATTCTGTTTCTAGCTTTTTTGTATCCACAGAGACCAACTCCTTGCCTTGCACAGAAGAGTCCCCAAGAAAAAACGGTTCTGTTAGCTACATGGATCTGTAAGCTATAGTGTAGCAGTTTGTTACAAATTACATCTTGGTATCTTACTTTATTACAGTTCTGCTATTGCAAGCCTTGTTATCTAATTGAAAAATTGAAATTAAGGCTGTTCTTAGTCCCTGTTAAAGGAAACTTAATATTCAGGACAAGAGGAATGTTACCATCCCCTTTTAATGACCATTAAAAACATATACTACTGTTAGATTTCATTTTATCTTGTGTATATGGCATGGGAGCATGTGAGTACTACGAAAATTCTTTTCATAAATTTTAATGAGAGCTAAATATACAGTTATCACAAACATTTTGTAACATCTATCTGATAAACAAAGCTAAAATAACTTACACTATTAAGATGGGTTTTCAAAATGTAGGATATGGTGACTGTTGTGGTTTAGCCCCAGCCAGCAACCAAGCACCACACAGCTGCTTGCCCACCTGCCCTCCCCTCCCCCCAAACAGTGCGATGGGGAGGAGAATCAGGAAAAAAACAGTAAAACTTGTGGGTTTGTGGAATACTCACAGCTTTTTACTGGCTATCACTTGTAGTTCAATGCCTTAGAAAGCCTCGAGCAGCCTAGAGAGGTAGCACGGGCAGTCTAGCATTTCAGTAGCTCTAAAAGCAGCAAATAGTAGCTGCAAAGCTGATATCACCAGTAGAAGCAAAGAGGGAGAAATATAGCTCTTGGCTTGAGCTAGTGCACTTCTTTCAACAAGAGACAGAGACACACAGACGTTGTTCGTTGTTCGCAGAAGGGATGCAAGCCAAAGAGGGCGGGCCTGCTCTGAGGTCCCTCTTTTATTCAGGAGAATGGAAAGGGGAGAGCTGGGGGCGGACCCGGGGTAACTGGCCAATCAGACACTACTCCAGCGTTTGAGTTTCTTTCAGTTTTGCCTGCGCTTGGAACAAAGGAGTTCAGAGCACATGGCGGGGACAAGTCCTGGCTTGTTTGACCAGGGAGGGAGAAGGGCAGCTTGGAGCAGGCAGCAACAATTCCCTATTTTTTTTTATTTAAAGCTGGGTTGTAACTCCGAGTAATTTAAAGTGCATAGAACAGTAACAAAACAACAGTGCAAAGCATAATTGGAATCTATCATCCCTACAACCTGACAGTACCTAGGATGTCTTTAAACTAGTTCCCCAGTTAAAACTCAGGGGGGTAGTCAGGACATCTATGGTATGGGGTAT
>NW_008236192.1:46921-57121 GCF_000691975.1 Corvus brachyrhynchos | reverse complement strand
GGAGGTCAGATTAGGAAAGTACTGGAAAAGCCATCGCACGAAAGATTGAACTAGATTTTTAGGGTATTTATGCCCAGTACAAGAAAGGTGGCTTTGAACTTGGTAGTATATTTCTCTGTGGTGTGCAGAACCCTCAGATCCCATTACGAATGCAGCACCACAAACCTCAGCCCCAAATTGCGAAAAAGAGGGGAAAAAAAAAGAGAAAATTTGCACCGGCACCAGCTTAAGACAGGAGCCCCTAAACCAGCAGGGAAATACTCACCAGAATTCTGGATTTACCACAGGAAAGCAGGTCCAGAGAAAAAAAATAAGCGAAGTGGGTCTTCCACTTTCCAGCCATTCCCTCGCCATGTGGTGTGGGGGAGGGTACAGGCTGAAGCTCTGAGCTCGCTGTTACGCAGAAAGTAACAGCTCACTACAAAGAGCTGGCACAGGAGGAGGTGCAGAGCTAACTCTAGCAGACACGCAGCTGCTGGGACACCCTAAAAGTCTCTCAGAACCGAGGTTCAGAGATAGCACATTGGATGCCAAGTGTGGAATACTCACAGCTTTTTACTGGCTATCACTTGTAGTTCAATGCCTTAGAAAGCCTCGAGCAGCCTAGAGAGGTAGCACGGGCAATCTAGCATTTCAGTAGCTCTAAAAGCAGCAAATAGTAGCTGCAAAGCTGATATCACCAGTAGAAGCAAAGAGGGAGAAATATAGCTCTTGGCTTAAGCTATAGTCCTGCTTTCAATAAGAGACAGAGACACACAGACGTTGTTCGCAGAAGGGATGCAAGCCAAAGAGGGCGGGCCTGCTCTGAGGTCCCTCTTTTATTCAGGAGAATGGAAAGGGGAGAGCTGGGGGCGGACCCGGGGTAACTGGCCAATCAGACACTGCTCCAGCGTTTGAGTTTCTTTCAGTTTTGCCCGCACTTGGAACAAAGGAGTTCAGAGCACATGGCAGGGACAAGTCCTGGCTTGTTTGACCAGGGAGGGAGAAGGGCAGCTCGGAGCAGGCAGCAACATGGGTTGAGACAAGAACAGTCCAACAATTGAGACAACGTAAATATAATTTAATGGCAAAACCAATAGTAATAAAAAGGAGAGAGAGAAAGAGATAAAACCAGCCCAGCAGGGATAACTGGGATGCCAGGAGGAGCTGTGCTTCAGCACCAATCACCTCCAAAGCAGCTCGGACTCCTTCATAAGCTGCCAGTATCTCCTTTTCAGTTGGAGTATAGCAGGCCTCTGATCCTCTGTATCCCGGACTCCAAAAACCTAGAGGTCCACCTTGAGTCTCCCCTGGTGCTTTCTGCCAAAGGCTCCAGGTAGGGCCATTGTTACGATCTGCTTAATATGAATTGTGGAAAGAACGTCAGGTTCAAATATTCCCCAAAATGAGATTAAAACTTATTTTAAATATTGATAACAAAAAATTGATCTATTTTATTTAACAGTAAATGAGAGAGAAAGAAAGAGAAAGAAATAGAAAAAGAGGTGGGGGACGTGGTGGTGCATTCCTCCCTCCTCCTTTCTAGGCTGCAGTGTGATCTGAGAAATGCTTGTTAGGCCTCAGCCTTGAAAACAGCACCTGGGCTCAGCTCTTCCTGAGCTCATCAGAAACACTGTCTTGCTCCCAGGGAACTGTGGTTGTCTAACAAGCTTCTCTTTTCCTTATGACCAGCCTTGGAGAATATTTTTGTTGCCTGAATGGCATAACATTCCTGTTCTCACACTTTCAAAGAAAGTGCCGACCCAAACTGTGGCCAGGATGAAACATTGTGTGTGAACCCGCGACATTATGACTAAAACCCACTCTTGTGACCCTATAAACAGCAGTCCAAAGTGAGACCCTTTTGAGCTCTCCTGGACTGCAGTGGGCTGCAACCACCGATCTCCCTCTGGGGGGAATGCCTTTCAGAGCTAGCAGACTTGCAGGTTTGCTATACTTGGAGGATCACTGAAAAACGACTTGTCTTGGGCCAATATCCTCATTCCTTGAGGCCTGATCCTTCACCCATCAGGAGATGCAAAAGCATCTGAAGTGAGTATTTCACTGATCTATGAGGAGAATTTTTCACAGGTACCTTGTTTACACTGACTCTTTCTCTCTGGGTGCATAAATGTCCTCATATGCTATAGCAAATATGGGAGAAATGCTGCTTTCTTAGATGTTTAAGTACCTTAAATACCTATGAAAGTTAGGCCTATAATTAAGGTTAAGTTATAGTTATAAGCTAAGTTAAATGCTACTATGTGTTGTTTTTTTGCTAAGTTGCTAAGTTCAACGTCAAAATTAAAAGTTAGGTTAAATGCTGTTGTGTTATTCCTCTGTTAGATTGTTACGGTTAAGCTATAAGTTAAGCTAGGTATAAGTTAAGTGTTTTCCTATGTTAAATTGTTAGGCTTAAGGTATAAGTTAAGTACTGTTAAGTTTGAGTGTTGTTAAGCTTTTAGGCTGTGTTCCTTTTTATCCTTGCCCACACTGTCTTTTGTCACATGCACCTAAACACACCCCACACCCCCCTCCCCCACCCTAGATAGTTCTCAGTTCATTTCTGGTTTTATTGCCTGGATTTTGTTTGGTTTTGTTGTTGCTTGTTTTCCCTTGTTGTGCCTTAGCTGTCCTGGAAGTAGTAGAGTGAATCTTGCCAATGAATTTGTCCTGCTTTCACTTAATATTAAATCTGGTTTTTGCTAATACCCTTGCTGATGATTTTTTAAGCGATCTCAAACACTCGTTCATAACAGGGGGAACAAGAAGAGTGACAGAGACAGATTAAGTAGAAAATATCACCCCTCTGTGGATCTTAATGGCGTCCCATTGATCCTCTCCATCTGGTCTTCTTGGTGGTAAGAGTCCTCCACCAAAGGCATAGAATTCAATGGATTAATATACATTTGGGCCAGGTGGGAACGCCCAGGTACCTCCCTTGACAGGATCAAGTTTGACACTGTCTCTTGCAAGACTGGATCGGTTGCATCACTTTACATCATGTGCAGTGCTCTGGTTCAAGACCTCAGGAATGAGTCTGGGGAGCACTTCAGGGGTCTTTGATGGATTATGACACCCCATTGGCTGCCCCTCACGTGAATGTCCCGTGGTTGTGGCTTTCCTGGGGTGTGGGGTTTTACAGCTGAGCCAGTTTGTGTGATGGAGGAGGGGTGTTCACTGCCTCTGACCAGAGGTTATGTCATACACCCAAAACTCTCCTCTCCTCTTTGTTTGGGGGGGATCTGTGCAAACTTGGTCTCAGTAGATAAGCCTGTGGCCTATGGCATCTGTGCCAAAGCCAGACAGGGATAATTTTCAGGACAGCTGCTGGGCTTGGCCCTCCCATGGATGCTCTCCCAGCCTTATCTATTTCTTCCCAGACCTGAGAGGATTGAACAAAAGTGTCACTTTTATCTTATCTCAAGTTCTCTTAGGCAGCTTAACTCACAGTTCAAGGTTTCAGTCAGGAGGCCCATTCAGGGTGGGGTTGGCTTTGGTGGTGCAGCTTTGTTGGTTCAGATTCCTTATACAGTTTTGCTATAATAGGCAAAAGTCTTTCATATCAATGTTTAAGCCATGAACTATAACATTTCAGTCTCTGGCAGCCATTCTCCCCAGTGCAGTATAAAGCACATTTTTTACATCTTGTCCTGTTCAGACTGGCACAAAGGCTACAGCATGAACTATCTCCTGCTTGATTTGTTCAAAGACTTGTCACTGCTCAGGGCCCCATTTGAAATCATTCTTCTTCCAGGTCACTAGATAGAGGAGGCTGATTGTAATTTGGAATATGCATTCTCCAAAATCCCACAACACCTAAAAAAAGCATATGTTTCTTTCTTATTAGTTGGTGGGGACATGGCTGTTATTTTGGTGATCACATCCATTGGAATCTGGCAACATCAATCTTGTCGTTTTGTTCCTGAAAACTGGATCTTCTGTACAAGTTCCTTGACCTTGCTTTGTTTTATGGCAAAACCAGCTTTCAGAAGGATTTGGACTATTTTCTTCTGCTGTATTTCCCCACACAATGATGTCATCAATTTATTGCAGGTGTTCTGGAGCTTCACTCTGTTCCAGTGCAGTCTGGATCAGTCCATGGCAGCTGGTGGGGCTGTGTTTCCACCCCTGGGGCAGTCGATTGCAGGTGTACTGGACACCCCTCCAAGTGAGAGCAAACTGTGGTCTGCACTCTGCTTCCGAAGAGATAGGCGGCTGTCTTGGACACACTGACCATGAAGCGATCGAGTTTAAAATCTCTGTTGACAGGAGTTTAAAGTGCCAGCAAAACCTCAACTCTGGACATGAGGAGACCTGACTTCAGGCTGCTCAGGGAATTAGTGAGTAAGGTCCCCTGGAAAAACACTTCTGAAGGTGCTGGGGTCCATCAGTGCTGGTCACTTTTTAAACATCACCTCCTAAGGGCACAGGAGCAGCAAATCTCAAATGTTGGAAATCAAGCAGGCAAGGCCGAAGGCCAGCTTGGCTGAGTAGGGATCTTCTCTTGGAAATAAGGCAAAAAAAGGTGTAGGGCCAGTGGAAGCAAGGTCAGGTGACATGGGAAGAATACAGAGATGCTGCTTGCCACTGTAGGGAGAAAATTTGTGTGACCAAAGCTCAACTGGAGTTGAAGCTGTCAGAACTGTGGGGGAAAATAAAGAGTTTTTTTCAAATATATTAATGGTCATAGACAGTTTAAAAATAAGTTAGAGATCACAGAATATTCTGAGTTGAAAGGGACCTACAAGGATCATCAAGTCCAACTCTTAAGTGAATGGCCCATACGGGAATTGTACCCACAACCTTGGTGTTACTACAGGATGAGGATGGTCACCTCACAAACAGGGACAGAGACGAAGCAGAGGTGTTTAATGCTTTTTTTGCCTCTGTCTTCAACATGGATGATAGACTAAGGGGATCCCAGTGCCCTGAGCTGGAGGCCCATGGCTGTGAGAATGATCAATTCCCAGTTGATCTTGAACTTGTGTGGGATCTACTGCTCCAGCTGGATCACTAAAAATATATGGGGCCTTATGGAATTCATCCAAGAATCCTCAAAGGGCTGCTGATTTCATCACAAAAAGTCTGCTATGATTTTTGAGTGGTCTTGGGAATCCAGAGAGGTCCCAGCTGACAGAAAGCTGGCAAAAGTCCCAATTTTCAAGAAGGGCAAGAAGGAGGACCATGGAAACTACGGGCTGTCAGTCTCACTTCAGTGCCTGGTAAAGTTATGGAGAAGGTTATTCTGGGGAAAACATCTGAAGGACAACACAATCATCAGTCAAAGCCAGCATGACTTCATGAGAGGAAAGTCCTGCTTATCAAACCTGATTTCCTTTTATGACAAGGTTCCCCACCTAGTTGATCAAGGGAAGCCAGTTGATGTCATCTTTTTTGATTCAGTAAAGCTTTTGATACTGTCTCTCCCAAGATCCCTCTGGAAAAAATGTCCAGCCCACAGCTGGATAAACACATCATGTGATGGGTGAGCAACTGGCTCATGGGTTGGGCGCAAAGGGTTATAGTTGATGGGGTGAAATCAGACTGGCCCCCTGCCACTAGTGAGATTCTGCAGGGCTCCATCTTAGGCCCTGTGCTTTTCAACATCTACATTAATGACTTGGACACAGGACTGGAAGGATGCTAAGCAAGTTTGCATATAATACAAAACTGTGAGGAGCTGTTGGCTCCCTTGAATGCAGGGAGGCCCTGCAGGGAGACCCTGACCAATTAGAGGACTGGGCAATCACCAACTGTGTCAAGTTCAACAAGGGGAAGTGCCAGATTCTGCATCTGGAATGGGGCAACCCTGGATGTACAGACAGAATGGGGAATGAGATGCTGGAAAGCAGTGCCACAGAAAGGGACCTGGGGGTCCTGGTTGACAGAAAGTTGAATAAGAGTCAGCAGTGCCCTGGCAGCCAGGAGAACCAAATGTGTCCTGGGGTGCATCAGGCAAAGCATTCCCAGCCAGTCAAGCAAGGGGATCGTCCTGCACTGCTCTGCACTGGTGCAGCCTCACCTTGAGTACTGGGGGCAGTTTTGCTCACGACAGTATAAGAAAGATATAAAGCTAATAGAAAGCGTCCAAAGGAGGGCTACAAAGTTGGTGAAGGGCCTTGAGGGGAAGCCGTATGAGGAGCCGTTGAGGGCACTTGGCTTGTTCAGCCTGGAGGAGACTGAGGTCAGACCTCATTGCAGTCTACAACTTCCTTGTGAGGGGAAGAGGAGGGGCAGACACTGATCTCTTCTTTGGTGACCAGTAACAGGACCTGAGGGAATGGCGTGAAGTTGTGTCAGGGGAGGTTTAGGTTAGCTATTAAAGAAAGGTTCTTCACCCAGAGGGTGGTTGGGAACTGGAACAGGCTCTCCAGGGAAGTGGTCACTGCACCAAGCCTGACAGTTCAAGAAGCATTTGGACAATACTCTTGGGGGCATTGTGTGACTCTTGGTTATGGTCCTGTGCAGTGCCAGGAGGTGGACTCAATCCTTGTGGGTTCCATCCAACTCAGCATATTCTGCAATTGAGAAAAACACATTGGTGATATCAATTATGGCACCACTGGGCTGCCTTTGATTCCAGTTTGTACTGAAGTTCCAGCATGTCCAGTACAGCAGCACTTAGTGGTGTGACTTCATTCAGGCCATGATAATCTAGTGTTAGTCTCCATTTGACTCTCACAGGCCTTATGTGGCTATAAAGTGTAAGTGGGTCCTGCTGATCACTCCTTCGCTCTTCGGTCGATGAATAGGTTCTGGATGGAATCAGGGAGTCTGGGTCAGTGCGATATTGCCATGATCAGCACCTGTTGTTATTTGACCTACAGCAATCCCACAACAGAAGGGTCCTCTGAAAGACCGGGCAAGGCAGACAGCTGCTTCATTTCCTCCATCTCCAAGGCAGCCATACTGACAGCCCACCGGTGCCCTTTTGGATCCTTGAAATACCCTCTTCTGAGATGATCTACGCCAAGGATGTACGGAGCTTCTAAACCAGTCACAATAGGGTGTTTTTGCCATTCATTCCCAGTCAGGCTGATCTCAGCCTCCAATACAGTCAGCTGTTTGCATCCCCCTGTCCCTCCAGAAATACAAATGGATGCTGTCCCTCCAGAGCTTGAGGACATTAGGGTACACTGTGCACCAGTGTCTACTAAAGCCTTGTACTCCTATGGGGCTGCTGTGCCAGGCCATCAAATCCACACAGTCCAGTAAACCCAGTTATCCCTCTCTTTCACCTGGCTGGGGGCAGGACCCCAAGAGTCCTGGTCATAGGATTCTCCACTTCTTGTAGAAATGGATTAGAATTTCTTTCCATACGATCAGGAGTAAAATCATCCCTTCCACTCTGCCTGGGGAACTGCCCACTGGATACTGGAGCAGCAGCTTTCCTGGAAGAACCTTCATTTGTGGGTTTTTTCCTTGCAATTCACATCCCTGTGCCTCTAGGCTTGAGGTAGGTTTTCCATCCCTTTTCCTCATCTCCTCTCTGTGGTCTCATAGGTAAAACCACAGGGTACCCTGTTGTCCGTTTCTCGCGCTTTCACGTGTCGGAGGAAAATAACTTCAAGGGATGGGACTATGCAATTACACGAATTTATTGTTTAAAATAACAAACGCATCAGTTAAGGCGTGAGATTTTACAACATCTCCGAGTAATGGCGACTAGTCACAAGATTTAGGGTTACATCGTAATTTATAACTTTCTAATCCAATAGACACTTAAAACGACACTTTGTTTTGGATTTATGACCTATCACCTGTGGCACTTCTCACTGAAATGCAGCTATGTCTTGACCAATAACTTCTCATGTCACATACAGATGTCTCTCTTATACCATCTACATTCTTAACTTAAACTATATAAAACCACACTATTATATTTTAAAACCCTTCACCAAAACACCCAGTGTACAATTTGACTTGTAATTATAGGAATACAAGTTTGTAATCCTTTTGCTTAAAGTCCACAAACCTCTGTCAATTAAGCCAGACCTAGTCTCTTCCAGGGTTGTAAATCAAAGCCTCCTTTAATTGCAGGAGTTTCTACTCCTCTGTCTCCCACATCTCCCCCTCCTTTCTGCACCAAAAAAACTCCTTTGATGGATTTATCAATCATTCGCTGTACACATTGAAACAGACAAGGCACCATTATGAGAACTATTACTATGACTGCCAAAATGTATAGGCCTGTTGTAAGACACTTCTTTATCCATGGTGCTATACCCCATCCACTAAACAAATCATCTAGCCAAGTTCCATCATCGATTTTTATTTTTGACACACCCTCATTAAGTTGTTGTATGCTCTTATGAATAGATTCTGAGTGGTCAGACAAATTCATACAGCATATCCCTTCAAAGTCTTTGCATCCATGTCCATGGGCCAGCAAAAAAAATCAATGGCTGCTCTATTTTGCAAAGTTGCATGCCTCACATTTTTGACATCTGCTGAAAGGCCACTTAATGCAAGGGACGTGGCATTAGATTGTTTACTCAGCCAACATCCCAACCGATCCAGCTGCTTTAACGCAGCTACTGAGGCAACTGGTGGCATAAGAAGAGATGTTACAAGCCGTTTTCCATAGCCCCATGGGGTAAAATCATCTCTGCATTCTGGTCCATATTGATGAGGAGTAGATCTTTTTTGTCTGTGTCTCACGTTGGCAATTGTCTTCATATTAGGAGTAAATAATGTAAGCTCTCCCAAAGTACAAGGACCACCCTTAATGTTTGAAGGGATAGCTTGCTATGCTCTGTCTCCACATACAAAAAACATTCCTCTTGGTAATTGCAGAGGAATAGAGCTAGGTGCAGATGAAACTACAAAAGTACTATTACACCAAAAGGAGTGGTTCTTATACACAGGGTGATATGGAGAAACATCTCTCATCAGTGATTGATTAATGTTTGTAGAATGGAACTCAACACAGAATTTCACTTTTACAGAACCAAGGATTTCCAATTCTTCAGGTTCATCAGAGGTTTTAGGAAGATAGGGAGTCCACCATTCCCATGTATTTACTAGGGTATAGTGTTCCCAAACTTTTGATCCCACAAAGGTACCTCGTAAGGCCCTGTCAATCTTCTCTGGGATTGGCCAATTCTCTATTGGAACATTGACTAGACAAGTTGAAAATGGATTTTCTGGAGTTGTGGTAGACAGACATAGAGTATCCAACCCTGAAGCATTAGCTAAAGTCACCCAAACATTGGTCTTAGGTTGATCAACCGGCAAAGCTACTCCACTGAAAACAAACAAGACAAACAAAGCAAAAAACAAACTTTAAATTTGATTAAATTTCATGTTTGCTGAAAGTTCTCTTGGCAAAAGACTCCTTCTCAATCTCTAAACGAATTTGTAAGAATATTTTGTATTTCCCAATTTTTCTTTAACTTAATCTAATGATGAGGCACAAAAATATTTTATACCTTCTTTAAATAAAAAAATGAGGATTATTTGCCAAAAGATCCTTATAACACATTTGCTTATGCACTCTTACATCAGTCTAAAACCTAAAATTTACAGCTTTAACAATAAAACAAAAGATTGCAGGTATGGGCTGTAGTCTCTGCGAAGTTCACATCTGCGTACTCTCTTCTCTACTCGTAGAGTTGTCAGCTTCTTTCTGCGCATGATATGGTTTCACATTCTTCGGAGGAAGCCACCTAGGTCCCGTACCTGTAGAAACACAAGCAAACCCTTTGCCCCAGGTTATTAATGGAAATGGACCTTCTATTTGTCCTGTTTCTGGATTTCTAATCAGAACCAAAGGATTTTCTCTCAATTTTGCATGTGTGCTATTAGAGAAATGCTTAAATATTGGAGGATCAGGCTCTACTGAAGAACTATTCAAAAAGTTATAAACATACAAAGCTTTACTTAATCGCATCTGTGGTGTTGTGCTAGATCTCCCTTTTGCTGATCTAAAATACGTTTCAAGGAATGATGTGTCCTTTCTACAATTGCCTGACTCGTGGGCGAATAAGGAATGCCAAAAGTATGGCGAACACCCCAATTCATCAAAAATGTGGCTACCTTCTGGGCTGTATAAGCAGGACCATTATCTGTTTTTATTTCTTGAGGTACCCCCAAGGAAGCGAAAGCTTGCAAAAAATGCTGACACACATGATTTGCTGTCTCTCCTGTGTGTACAGAAGCAAAAACTGCATTGGAAAATGTATCCACTGACAGATGGATATTTTTATATTTTCCAAA
>NW_008236192.1:44414-44824 GCF_000691975.1 Corvus brachyrhynchos | reverse complement strand
GAAAACCCAAAGCAATAAATCTTTCACTTCTTTGCTGGGAAGAGGCTCAGAATGTAACTTCAGCAAGGCATCTAACTTATTATAAACATCCCTCTGTTCTTTTGAAATATTCTCACCCATCTCTTAACCTCCCCGGCCCCTGCCTTCACTCAACGTTGAAGACAGTTCTCCTACCGGCGTGCTTGGGAGAAATCGGCCCGCGACCCTCTGTTAAGCTTCCTTTCAGCTTTAACTCCCACCAGATCACCCTTCATTTCAGGGTTCGGCTAACTCACGTCGACCGGGGGAATCCTCTTCATCCTACTCCGACCTCTGCGCTGTAAATCCGCCGCACACCGGGCACCACTTGTCCGTTTTCCGCGCTTCACGTGTCGGAGGAAAATAACTTTAAGGGATGGGACTATGCAATT
>NW_008236192.1:41028-44103 GCF_000691975.1 Corvus brachyrhynchos | reverse complement strand
TAATTATAGGAATACAAGTTTGTAATCCTTTTGCTTAAAGTCCACAAACCTCTGTCAATTAAGCCAGACCTAGTCTCTTCCAGGGTTGTAAATCAAAGCCTCCTTTAATTGCAGGAGTTTCTACTCCTCTGTCTCCCACACCCTGTGATGTGTACTTTCCATATACTCTCTTTTGAGAGAAAGAATGCCTCCTGTCAATCACTGAGATGTGGGTGCATACAGGTGGGGAGTAGGACATATTCTCTCTGAATTGCTGGAACTCCCGGATCAGTTTATCTGATAGTTTCTCCACAACCAAGATAAGGGAAGAAGAAATACTGTCTTCATATTCCTGGATCTGACAAATCGCTTCATCCACTCTTGGTGGTACATCATCTTTTCAGATTAATATTGCCAAGGGGTTGGCATGTGCCATTGGTGCACTTTGTGCAAATTTCTGCCACATGGGTCATAGGCATAGGACTTCGTCTGGATCTGTGGGGAACTGCGCATTGGGTTATAATAAATCATCTCTTGCATGGCTAATTCCCTCAGGTATTGGATACCTTTATTGCAGTCCATTTGCCTGGGTGACATGGAATATCTTCCTTGCAGGATACCTTTCCCTCATGCTTGACAGGAGCGGCCTCCAGAGGCTAAGGTCTTATGTCTTTTTCCCCCATCACTTTGTCAATGCCTGCTTCCTTAAAAAGTGATCCCAGCTGCTTGGCTTCCTTAACCTCTAATTTCCAAACTGCTAGCCCCATTATCCAAGCATCAGAGCAGCCAGGTGGTAATATGCTCACCTAAATCTTTTCATATCTCCCACAGCTCACTCAAGGATATGGATTAAGTGGTGATTACCTCTTCTGTCTCTTCCTCTTGTTCCTGTGTTAACCCTTGTGTAATGGAACTGAAAATGGCCCTTGTGATAGCCCTGCTGTTTTGCTCTCTTCATTCTCCTTATTTTCCTTTACTAAAGCTCTTTTATGAGATGACTTTTATGTGCATTTCTTCTTGTGTATAGGGGAGACTGATACCAGCACAACTTGGTTCTCTGATTCAGCTGCAGGGCCTGTTGCTGGAGTTTGAATAGCTGCAGGGCCCGTTGTCTTATTGTCAGATCCAGAGACAACATTTTTCCCCCTGAGGGTACTGCGTAGTGGTGAACATGGCTTGGCAGGGCTGGGGCAGGCCCCAGCACATTGCAGTGATTTGTGTCTCTCTGGAATTGCCAGGGTGACACCACACCTCTGAGGTGCTCACAGGAGTGAGAATATATGAGAGCAACAACTCTGCAGACACTAAGATCAGTGGAGAAGGAGGGGGAGAAGGTGCTTCAGGTGCCAGAGCAGTGATTCTCCCGCAACCCATGGTGAAGGCAATGGTGAGGCAGATTGTGTCCCTGCATCCCCTGGAGATTACTGGTGGAGCAGATATTCCCTTGCAGCCCCTGGAGGACCCCATGCCAGAGCAGGTGGATGCCCAAAAGAAGGCTGTGACCCTGTGGGATGCCCTTGCTGGAGCAGGGTCCTGGCAGGGACCTGCAGACCCATGGAGAGAGGAGCCCACACTGGAGCAGGGTTGCTGGCAGGACTTGTGACCCTATGGGGAGCCCACACTGGAGCAGGCTGTTCTTGAAGGACTGCACCCTGTGGAAGGGACCATGCTGGAGCAGCTTGTGAACTGTTGCCCATGGGAAGGACTCATGCTGGAGAAGTTCATGGAGGATTGTCTTCTGTAGGGGGGACCTTGCTACGAATGGAGGGAGAAAGCTTAGACAAGTCCTGCCTTTGACTCAGATTTCTGGCAGTAGCTCTGTTTGGGGCAGCCTGCACCCCAGATTGCTCTCATTCGCAAGTTCTTAATGGCCGATTAGGTCTATTACAAAATGAATTATTTATTTAATAGACACAAATTTAACAGACATAAGACTTTAACAGACTACGTACTACACAGGAATAAAACAAAAAGAACTACTAGTAGATAAAATACAGTGCATGATAAAGGTATCTATATTACAGTTAGTGAAGAAATAGTATAAATTAGTATTCAGTGTAACTTACCATCAAATTGGTGATGGGGTACACATAGAATTCTTCCTCTCAATTCCTTGGGAAAGTATCCGCAGAGTTCGCATCTGAGCTCGTGGGAGAAGTTCCCTGCACGTTTCCACAGTGTATGTAGGAGGCTTCTACCTCTGTGAAAATTTGTGTAACTTTTATAGTTGTAAAAGTAGTGCCTTTTCAGTCAGAAATCTCTGGCTTATCTCCCCATATCTGTTCTCACACCCAGTTGTTTATTGGGAGTTCTAGTCCCAGCACCAGAGGAAGAAATAACTCACTATCTCATGACACTTACTAGTCAGAGAGCTGGCCTGGGTTATCTCATCACTTCACATGGGGGAGAGAACATCCGGAGCTGTTGCACCAGCTGCATATAAGCTCTTCTGTGGTAGGGGGGATGTCCTGCCACATACCCCATGCTGGAGCAGGAGAAGTGTGAGGAGACCTCCCCCCGAGGAGAAAGAAGCAGCAGAGACAATGCGTGATGGACTGACCACAACACCCTTTCCCCATCCCCCTGTACCACTGGAGGGGAGAGGAGGTAGAGAAAACTGGGAGTAAAATTAAGCCCAGGAAAAAGGGAGGAGTGGGGGAAAGGTGTTTTTAAGATTTGATTTTGTTTCTCATTATCCTACTCTGATTTGATTGGTAATAAATTCAGTTAATTTCTCCAAGTTGAGTCTGTTTTGCCCATGACATTAATTGGTGAGTGATCTCTCCCTGTCCTTATCTCAACCTGTGAGCCTTTTGTTGTATTTTTCTCTCCTCTGTCCAGCTGAGAAAGGAAGTGATAGAATGGGTTTGGTGGGCATCTAGCATCCAGCCAGGGTCAACCCACCACACTTTATTTTTCAAAAGTACAATTATGGCATTTCCAAGTAAAATATTTTATAAAAGGTGCTTGTGGAAAATGGAACAGAACTAGTGTTTACCCAGGTGTCATGGGTTAGCAAGCATAGTCCCGGAAGTGATGTTCTTGCCAAGGGGTGCTTACAGCTTCCTCTGGGACCTGACAGAACCTATCAGCTGG
>NW_008236192.1:32006-40051 GCF_000691975.1 Corvus brachyrhynchos | reverse complement strand
AGTGTTCTGAAGGTGTGGTATAATTTTTTTTCTTTTTTTAGGTCTGTTAATAAACTTCTTTATATTCTTTCAAGTTTGGTGCCTGCTTTGCATTTCTCCTAATTCTTATCTCACAGAAGGTAAACAGTAATGAGTATTTTGGACCAAACCACTACACTAGGTTTGTACAGTATGTTATTTGGGGAACTAATACTGAAACAAGTTTCCTATTTATGCCTATTTGCTCTGGACCATATGGCTATCCAGTACCCTATGAACTAGGAACTTAATAATATATACACATGCATATATATCTATAGATATATACACACACACACTTTTTTTTCCCCCAGATTGCCCTTTGAATCCTAAATCTAGATCTCCAAGAATGCTGGTCATTAAAAAGAGCAGTACAAAAGAACTGCAGATACCTGGATTCCCTGTAGTAGGAAGTCTTCATTCACAGACAGTAAAGAATGGAATTGGCACAAGTATTTATAAAGGATTAATCCCTAAACCTGCTACTTCACCCGCAAAGGTGAGTCTTGGATAATGGTGAAATGAACAACATGTTGAAAAAAATAATGCTCTAATTCTGAATGTGCTTATTTCACCCCTGAGAGTTCCATTCCTAGAATATTATGCTTTCAAATCTTGCTAAGTGCACAACACCCCAAAAGTGAATAGAAACACTTTTTCTCATTTTTCTTTTTAAACTATACTGTAATTGGCTCTCTCTGTTTCTCATTTACTTTTTTTTGAGAAGTGCAAGAGCTGTCCAAAGGAGAGTGAAAAGGATGTTTTTAAGTTAGACAATTGAAATACCATTTGTATATATGCTTTTAACAGAAATACAGATACCTAGTGGAAAACTATAGTTTGCAAATAAGTACCTCCAGAATTTATCCCAATGATTGATATAGATGCACTGAATTGTTTGTAAATTTAACTCTATATAAAAAGTGTAAACAGTAATTGAGAGATGATTAATTGCTCATAAACAGTCTCTTTTCCACAATAAAACAGGCATTTGCTCTAAATTATGGTTGTAGTTATGATTTGCTTTTCTTTAATTATTTTTTCTAAATATTCCTGAAAATAATCCTATTGTAGTTAATGGCTCTCTAAATTTTTGTTTAAATTTTTGTTTTGCCTACACAGTGGAAAAGCCAAGCAAAAGAAAATAAACTTGGGAATCTGTTTTCTCATGAATCAGCATATGGTATTGGCAATTTCAGTCCTCTCAAATCAACTGCCAAGGCATTTACAGTATCACAGAATTCAATAAAAGAGGTAAAGCAGTGTCTGTAGTTTTTATCAAATCTATCAAATTTTAAATTTGGTTGGATAACTGGATCAGTAAGCTTTATGCAGAATTATATTAAATAAGTTTATTTTTGTGGAAGTTAGTGTGGGAGAGAGAAATATGGAGCGTACATCACTGGCCTTTAGGCACTGCGGTATTTGCTTTGTAAGTTTGATTTGTAATAAAAGTGGTGTATTTGGAAGTATAACCTGGTAGATTTAAACTTCAAAATTGCTAATAGTGTGAACACTTTAGAAGGTTCACTGTTTGTTAGCAGGGCTTCATAAACCCTAATATCTGGGATTACATCTAAGAACTGTATCTCCCCTCTACTTTTTACTGTGGATATATATGAAACCAGAAACTACAGGTGCCTATGAGTCTGTCTTTTATTCAAAGTTTTCTAAATGAATAGACTTATAATATTCTTTCTTTTTTTTCCGACCTCCCCTACATTAGTGTAATCGGTCAAATTTGTCATCTTCTATTGAGAAAGTTGGTCAGCCTCGTTTAACAAAATTGACAAGAATGCGGATTGATAAGAGTGAATTTTTGAAAGCATTGAAACAAGATAGAGTGGAAGAAGAACATGAAGATGAGAATCATGCTGGGCAAGAGAAGGTAGTTTTGTTCATACCTATTGTAGATCCAGCAGTAACAGTTCTCAGACTGAACATAAGCTACTTTTTATTTGGCTGTAAACAGCTGTTAAGTCATGGTCTTGATCTCTAAATGAAGGAAAGTAGTTACCTTTTGATGAATTTTTTTAAGTTGCTCCAAGTACTACTCTTTCTTCAGTACTTCTTAGTTTCTTTTTTTCTTTCTGCAGTATCTGTTCATACATGTTAGAGACAGATGTGCCTATTAGCAACAATAAAGAACACTAACCTAATCTTTGTGGAGGGCAGTGTTTCACACCTTGGCTGTTAGTTATTTTAGAAAGCAGTTACTGGAAAAACTTGGTTTTGCTTCTTAAACCATTTCCTTTCTAATTTGAGTGTTAAGATAGCCAAAAGCTCTCTATTCTTGGTCTAGTCATAGGGGCAGTAGTTTGATTTATACATATATAAAGAACCTGGTTTTACTTCCTAATTGAGAACTTGGAGGTCTATACTGTGTATAATATTGTGTCAATTTTCTTTCAATTTGAATCAGTTTATGCAGTGCATAGCTGGCACCTGAGAATATTTTTGTCAGTGCTACCAGCCACCAACAAACCATTAAGCATAGCTATCATACATAGTCCAAGTGAAGAAATGTAATTCATTATTCAGGATGAGGTGATTAGAAGCCTGTTTGCTCTGAGTGATTTAAAGTGTAAACAAAAAAAGGGACACAAAAATCAGCCAGATAACTAAAATAAGTGGTTTTGAGGAAGGGTTATTCAGATACATGATAAAAAAACAAAACAGTGCCAGTGTGCACGGCTCATAAAAGTAAGATTTACTTTTCTGACCCTGTTCCTATATTGGGCAAAATAAAATTTGCTCTAATGGGATTGTACAACATCTGTATGTGTCAGTTGGGAAAGGTCTTCATCTTTCCATTAGGCATTTTATGACTGAGCACCCTGACATGGATGTTGGGGAAAATGCTGTTCATCTGTGTTTAAGAAACACACAAAATTTTGATTTAAAATTTTAAAAATCTTGGGAAACACTGTCTTGAGCTTCAGAATTCTGAACATGAATTTGGTGAGAATTTCTGTTCCTGAAATTGTCTTGAGTTCTTAATATGTTCATGATACTTATGTCAAATACATTTTGTTGTCCCTGATTTTCAGAAGCAGTGTGTGTGTGTGTGTGGTGTTTAGTAGTGAAAATTGTAATGTCCTTGGGCAGGTGTATGTATCACATAGCCTGGAGTTATTGAGTAAGTGCATGCATCCTCTTCCCTGCCTTTGTTGTTTCACTAAGACGTGTGAAAAGATGTTTAAAAAATAATGTAACTAATAGTTGTCCTACTTCTAACATTAATTTTAATGATTATCGATAGAAAACATGATGTGCAACAGTGCATAGGGAGATAACCGTGCAACAGACATTTATGACAGGATACTGTTGATGGAATTTTAAGGCCTGCAGTGACAGATTTCATGTCTGAAATAATGAGACAAATTGTGATCAGCAGCTGAATCATGCTTGGAAGATATTTTTCCCTAACAGATTAAAATAGTTTAATATTTTTATTAATTTTATTTGAGATATATATGAGATGCATTCTTCAGGTGTATGATTTGACAGGTGAATATATGTTTATTAGGTACTTATGAAATTCTTGCCCAGAATTTCTGAAGACAGCACTGTGACCGGGAGGGAAATGACGATGGATGGTCTTGATTGTGGACTCTGAAGTATGATTTTGTACAAGTGCAGAACTGGCTGGTTGAGCAATTGCCTCCTGTTATGGATAATGCTGTTATGTGCCAAGTTTAGGGATTTCATTGTCAAAAGGGTGTTAGCTAGATAATGTTCATACTACCCTCTTTGTTTTGACAGTTGGTAAGACTTCTATTTGGCTCATTACTAAATAAGAATTACAAGTTGCTGAATGAGTAAAGTTAAAAGAAATATCTCTCATTTATAGGATTAAATAGCTTTTAATATTTGACTGAGCCTGAACAGTCTGCTTTCTAAATAAACTTTCTTTCTAGTTCTAATTTCATGGCTAGTAAGTTACAGTTGCTGTAACAACAGCCTGAGAAGTTGTGATACATTCAGGGAAAACTGTTGTCTGAATTTAAAGAGCAGTATCTTAACTTATAGAAATAATAAGTTTGAATTTTAAGATATGTTTGAAAATTTGTAGAAAACAGTTTGAGACCGAGCATGGGAGTTGATTTCTACATTACTTGATTGGTGGCATAACTTAGGATTTCTGTAGTATCCAGGTATTGCAAACTCTAGAAGTATGAACAGAATTACCGCCAAAGTAGTATAGAGCATCTCCATTTAAACAATTTAAATTAAACAGAATCACTGAATTGAAGCATTTGCAGACATTTACTTGGGAATGAAATTTACTTTTAAACTTTGTAATAATAATAATTATTATTAACAGGATGATGAGTCCTTTAACTTGCACAACAGCAACAGTCCTCATCATGTGAGAGATATAAACCGAAACTTTGAAAATGAAATTCTGCAAGAGAATGGCAATGCTCAACAGATCATTCACTCTTCAGCTTTCCCTCGGGCAGATGTTCTTTCAAGCTCACTTGAGGCAGAGCATAGGTATGTACTTTATTACAATATAAAGAGTGTTCCTTTATGGTAAGTGATTATGTCTTAAATTCTTAATAGTTCAGAGGTCAGAATCTGAAAACTGAGAACACATCAAATGTTTAATGAATAGTGTCAAAGCCCAACTCTCAAACATGTACTAATTTAACATGGAATATGCTTTATACTAGACTTGTGTCGTGACATCTTAAACTTGCTTTACTAAAAATTTGATTATAAATTATAATTATATATATTTCATTATAAAGAAATAAAGCAAACTACATAGTGATTTCATCCCTCTGATTTTAGTCTGCATGTTTAGGAAAAACAATGCATGTAATTGTTATTTTTATTAATTATACTTTAAAAGCTACATCTTATATAAAACTCCAGTCAGTTTTTCCTCATTGTTAAAGAAAATAATTATTTCTGTAGCTGACTACTTGACATTGTCAGTGTATTGAGTCTGGCTGAGCTGGAGTTCATTTCCCCATAGTAGCCATCCCAGCGCTGTGCTTTGCATTGGGAGCTGGAAAGGTGTTGATAACGCACCCATGTTTTGGCTACTGCTGAGCAGTGCTGGCACAGCATCAGCGCTGTCTCTCCAACATTTTCCTCCCCATCAAGGGGCTGGGAGTGGACAAGATCCTGGGAGGGGACACAACTAGGCCAGTTACCAAGCTGCTGGAATATGATGCAGGAGTGCTTTGAACCACCTTCCTCCACGTGGCCATTGTGTACAGGGCATCCTCTGGATATTTAGGGATATCACTTTTTAGATCACTGTAGCTGACTTCCAGCACTGCTAATTCTCACAAGTACTGGATACCTTGGTATGCAGTGGTCCACTTTCCTGGGGAGTTCACAAGATCTTCCTTAAATGGATATCTTGCGCTCATGCTTGAGAGATGCTGTCTCCAGAGGCTGCAAATTGATTCTTCTTTTCCAATTCCTCTTTCAATTTCCCGATCTTTAGCAAGGGATCCCAGTTGTTGGGTTTCATGACTTTCTAAATGCTGACTGTCGGCCCCATTATCCCAGTATCAAAGCAGCCAAGCAGAAATCCACTCACCTGGCTGGCGGCTGTAATCTTTTTGCAAGTTTCGAAGTTCTGATGAGGTCTGGGACCAAGTAACTTTGGTTTCCTGTTTGATTTGTCTCACTGTCTTAGGTTACAATGTAAGATGTAACCAAAAGTATGTATTCTACCACCATCTGTTAAAACCAGGTGGGGCAGTGTTCTTTATCTCTTCCATGACACATCCCTGATAACTCCCTCTGGAGGGATTTTTTTCTGTTAATGGGCTATCAAGCCTCACTGCATGACTCATAAAATTGCATCATCACATTGTGAGATGCTCCGCCCAGAGGGAGGAACCAAGCATTCCTACCTGGATATAATCTGAGGTTTGGAACACCACAGTCTACCCTTACCTGCTGGGTTCCCAGAGAACAAGAGCTACATAACCACTACTGGACCTTCAGAGGAAGACCAGACCCTTCTACAGGATCACTGCTTCAACAGAACCACATCTATCACTTCAGGAGGACTGCAGCCACCATTTAGTTGGACTGCTACCACCACCCTGACCAACAGGGTGTCAGGTTGTATCCTGACTCTGTCAGTGTTTCTGTACTATGGCATTTATTTTAATTTTCCTATTAAATTGTAGTTCTGATTTTGAGTCTCTCACTGGTTTGCTTTCAAACTGGTACACACTCCTTTCAATTTCTTTGTTGAAGGACCTGCTTCTTCATCTGTCCCCTCCTCTCCTAGTTCTTTTTCTTCTTGCTCTTTAGCTTCTTGTTATTTTCTTTTTCTCTTCTTGTTCTTCTGCTTGTTCTTGTTCTTCTTGTTCTTCTTCTTCCTCTTCCTCATTTTCTTCTTCTTCTTCCTCATTTTCTTCTTCTTCTTCTTCATCCTCCTCCATTTCTAATCAATGATATGGACTTGTGACTTGCCTTATCCATTTTTTCTCTTTCATTATTGGAGCAATTACTGTAGTTGTTCTTTTGGTCCCTATCTCAGCTATAGTGCCCTCAAATGCAGTTTGGGTTTTTGCTTCAACTACCGTCCTCTAAGAGTACTGAACAGTGGCCCAATAGGCATAGACCAGGCTCCAGTACAGGGTGAGGAGCTGCTGGTTTTCAGTGGGGTACACAAGGCACCCTTCTATCAGGTCACACGTCAGTTTGCCAGGGTTGGTTACCTGTTCAGGTATAAAGTGCCAGGTACTGGGAGGTGATAACCACCCTAGGAACCTGCCCAAATCCTTCCACATACCCTGCCACCCAGGAACCGGATGCCTCAGGGCAGATTTCAATATCTTTTCACCTAAAGTTTGTTTTCTCTTACGCCAGGATGACACCAGATTCCATGAACCCCATAGCGTGCAA
The DNA here is from genome assembly GCF_000691975.1 of Corvus brachyrhynchos. NCBI lineage: Eukaryota > Metazoa > Chordata > Aves > Passeriformes > Corvidae > Corvus > Corvus brachyrhynchos. Next base: position 33,145 of record NW_008236192.1, on the reverse strand, counting down.
AGAGTATTCGTTAATATTATTAACAGTATTAAGAAGCTTACATAAGGATGAGCAATGACCATGGGAGGCTGCATTATAAAACCATTCACATAAATCTCAGGCAGGCAGAGAGAAGTGTATTCCCTCATGGTCCACAGAAGACAGCTCTCCCAGCATATGGCCATCAATGTAAGGGCAAAGCATAGAGCCATTGTTTATATTAGTATGTTCCCAAACAGCAAAATAAAGAGATAAGCAGTGCAGCTGACAAACTCTGTATCCCACACAGGAGCTTGCTACTCAATAACTACTATTACTATAGCATGCAAGATATATATAATTACCTTTGTCTCGTCCCTGTTTGGGTGCCAAAAAGGACTGTAGTTGGTTGAACTTGGCTGGACACCAAACACACAATGCCTCTCTATTACTCCCCTCCACAACTGGACAGGGGATAGAAAATATAACAAAAAGTTCATGACTTGAGATAAGGACAGAGAAAGATCACTCACCAAATGCCATCATGCACAGACTCGAATTAGAGATATTAATCAAATTCATTACTCACAAAATAAGAGCAGGATAATGAGAAGTAAAATAAGACCTTAAAAACACATTCCTCCCACCCCTTCCTCCTTCCCAGCTCTACCTCCTCCCCCAGTGGTGCAGGGAGACAGGAGTGGGAGTTATGGTCAGTTCATCACATGTTGTTTCTCCCACGCTCAGGGAGAGGAGTCCCTCCTCTGCTCCAGTGTAGGGTCCCTACCACGGGAGATAGTTCTCCACGAACTTCTCCAATGTGAGTCCATCCCCTAAGCAACATTTCTCCACAAGCTGCTCCAATGTTGGTCCTTTCCTCAGGGTGCAGTCTTTCAGGCACAGCCTGCTCCAGCATGGGTCCCCCACAGGGTCACAAGTCCTACCAGGAAACCTGTTACAGCATGGACTCCTCTCTCCATGGGTCCACAGGTCCCTGACAGGAGCCTGCTCCAGCACAGGCATCCCACAAGGTCACAGCCTCCTCTCAGGTATCCACCTTCTCCACCATGGGTCTCCTTCATGGGCTGCAGGTGGATCTTTGCATCCCAATGGACTTCCATGGGCTGCAAAGGCACAGCTGCCTCACCATGGTCTTCACCATGGGCTGCAGGGGAATCTCA
>NW_008236192.1:25157-31737 GCF_000691975.1 Corvus brachyrhynchos | reverse complement strand
TGGCGGGCGGCTGTAATCTTTTTGCAAGTTTCGAAGTTCTGATGAGGTCTGGGACCAAGTAACTTTGGTTTCCTGTTTGATTTGTCTCACTGTCTTAGGTTACAATGTAAGATGTAACCAAAAGTATGTATTCTACCACCATCTGTTAAAACCAGGTGGGGCAGTGTTCTTTATCTCTTCCATGACACATCCCTGATAACTCCCTCTGGAGGGATATTTTTCTGTTAATGGGCTATCAAGCCTCACTGCATGACTCATAAAATTGCATCATCACATTGTGAGATGCTCCGCCCAGAGGGAGGAACCAAGCATTCCTACCTGGATATAATCTGAGGTTTGGAACACCACAGTCTACCCTTACCTGCTGGGTTCCCAGAGAACAAGAGCTACATAACCACTACTGGACCTTCAGAGGAAGACCAGACCCTTCTACAGGATCACTGCTTCAACAGAACCACATCTATCACTTCAGGAGGACTGCAGCCACCATTTAGTTGGACTGCTACCACCACCCTGACCAACAGGGTGTCAGGTTGTATCCTGACTCTGTCAGTGTTTCTGTACTATGGCATTTATTTTAATTTTCCTATTAAATTGTAGTTCTGATTTTGAGTCTCTCACTGGTTTGCTTTCAAACTGGTACACACTCCTTTCAATTTCTTTGTTGAAGGACCTGCTTCTTCATCTGTCCCCTCCTCTCCTAGTTCTTTTTCTTCTTGCTCTTTAGCTTCTTGTTATTTTCTTTTTCTCTTCTTGTTCTTCTGCTTGTTCTTGTTCTTCTTGTTCTTCTTCTTCCTCTTCCTCATTTTCTTCTTCTTCTTCTTCATCCTCCTCCATTTCTAATCAATGATATGGACTTGTGACTTGCCTTATCCATTTTTTCTCTTTCATTATTGGAGCAATTACTGTAGTTGTTCTTTTGGTCCCTATCTCAGCTATAGTGCCCTCAAATGCAGTTTGGGTTTTTGCTTCAACTACCGTCCTCTAAGAGTACTGAACAGTGGCCCAATAGGCATAGACCAGGCTCCAGTACAGGGTGAGGAGCTGCTGGTTTTCAGTGGGGTACACAAGGCACCCTTCTATCAGGTCACACGTCAGTTTGCCAGGGTTGGTTACCTGTTCAGGTATAAAGTGCCAGGTACTGGGAGGTGATAACCACCCTAGGAACCTGCCCAAATCCTTCCACATACCCTGCCACCCAGGAACCGGATGCCTCAGGGCAGATTTCAATATCTTTTCACCTAAAGTTTGTTTTCTCTTACGCCAGGATGACACCAGATTCCATGAACCCCATAGCGTGCAAAGAGTATTCGTTAATATTATTAACAGTATTAAGAAGCTTACATAAGGATGAGCAATGACCATGGGAGGCTGCATTATAAAACCATTCACATAAATCTCAGGCAGGCAGAGAGAAGTGTATTCCCTCATGGTCCACAGAAGACAGCTCTCCCAGCATATGGCCATCAATGTAAGGGCAAAGCATAGAGCCATTGTTTATATTAGTATGTTCCCAAACAGCAAAATAAAGAGATAAGCAGTGCAGCTGACAAACTCTGTATCCCACACAGGAGCTTGCTACTCAATAACTACTATTACTATAGCATGCAAGATATATATAATTACCTTTGTCTCGTCCCTGTTTGGGTGCCAAAAAGGACTGTAGTTGGTTGAACTTGGCTGGACACCAAACACACAATGCCTCTCTATTACTCCCCTCCACAACTGGACAGGGGATAGAAAATATAACAAAAAGTTCATGACTTGAGATAAGGACAGAGAAAGATCACTCACCAAATGCCATCATGCACAGACTCGAATTAGAGATATTAATCAAATTCATTACTCACAAAATAAGAGCAGGATAATGAGAAGTAAAATAAGACCTTAAAAACACATTCCTCCCACCCCTTCCTCCTTCCCAGCTCTACCTCCTCCCCCAGTGGTGCAGGGAGACAGGAGTGGGAGTTATGGTCAGTTCATCACATGTTGTTTCTCCCACGCTCAGGGAGAGGAGTCCCTCCTCTGCTCCAGTGTAGGGTCCCTACCACGGGAGATAGTTCTCCACGAACTTCTCCAATGTGAGTCCATCCCCTAAGCAACATTTCTCCACAAGCTGCTCCAATGTTGGTCCTTTCCTCAGGGTGCAGTCTTTCAGGCACAGCCTGCTCCAGCATGGGTCCCCCACAGGGTCACAAGTCCTACCAGGAAACCTGTTACAGCATGGACTCCTCTCTCCATGGGTCCACAGGTCCCTGACAGGAGCCTGCTCCAGCACAGGCATCCCACAAGGTCACAGCCTCCTCTCAGGTATCCACCTTCTCCACCATGGGTCTCCTTCATGGGCTGCAGGTGGATCTTTGCATCCCAATGGACTTCCATGGGCTGCAAAGGCACAGCTGCCTCACCATGGTCTTCACCATGGGCTGCAGGGGAATCTCAGCTCCAGCACCTGGAGCACCTCCTGCCCCTCCTTCTCCACTAACCTTGGTATCTGCAGAGTTGTTCCTCTCACATATTCTCACCCCACTCTTCTCTGGCCACAATTACATCTGTGCAATCACTTTTTTTTCTTCTTAAATATGTTATCACAGAGGCATTGCCACCATTTCTGATTGGCCCAGTCTTGGCCAGCAGCACATTCATCCTGGAGCCAGCTGGCATTGGCTGTGCTCGACATGGAGGAAGCTTCCAGCAGTTTCTCAGAGAAGCCACCCCTGTAGCTCCCCACTACCAAAACCTAGCCATGTAAACCCAGTACATTCAGTGATATCACAAGAAAATGCACTTGAAAGGGAGAAAGTAACTTCAAAAAAGGATTGAAACAATTCTAGTATCTCATAATACTAGAGAAATACTACATAGTAAAGGACTTGAGGAAGCTGGTCAACACTCAGCTGAACATGAGCCAGCAGTGTGCCCAGGTGGCCAAGAAGGCCAATGGCATCCTGGCCTGTATCAAAAATAGTGTGGCCAGCAGGACAAGGGAAGTGCCATGTACTCAGTACTGGTGAGGCATCTTGAGAACTGTGTTCAGTTTTGGGCTCCTCATGACAGGAAAGACATTGAAGTGCTTGAGCCTATCCAAAGAAGGGCAACAAAGGTGGTGAAGGGTCTGGAGCACAAGTCTTATGAGGAGCGGCTGAGGGAGCTGGGGTTGTTTAGCCTGGAGAAAAGGAGGCTCAGGGGGGACCTTATCATCTACAACTCCCTGAAAGGAGGTTGTAGCCAGGTAGGGGTCAGTCTCTTCTCCCAAGTAACAAGAGACAGAATGAGAGGAAATGGCCTCAAGTGTCATCGGGGGAGGTTTAGACTGGATATTAGGAAGAAAATTCTTCACAGAAAGGGTTGTCAAGCAATGGAACAGGCTGCTCAGGAAAGTGGTGGAGTACCCACCCCTGAAGCACTCAAAAAACATGTGGATGTGGCACTTGGGGACATGGTTTAGTGGTGAACATGGTGATGATGCTGGGTTGATTGTTGGAGTTGGTGATCTTAGAGGTGTTTTCCAACCTTAATGATTCTATGATAATAGTGACTACAGTAGCAACTGGTAGAGATTGGCAATGATACTGCTGGGAAATCACAATTTGGTCTGGAGGTGAGCTTGTCAATGAGCTCTGTTGAATTTTTACTGTTTCTGGCAACTACGGAAATGTAGTGATAGATTAGATAGATTTTTTTTTTTTTTTGGTGATACATATATTTTTATATATTCACATATATTTATTTTTATTTATTTATATATTTATATATTTAGTGATTCTACATATACATTGAACTAGAGAACTTTTCCTTTTATAGTACCTGCAGAGGAAACTTCCATGACCTTTTATTCCTCACGAGTATGAAAAATAAAATGTACCCTTCTCTGTTCCTTTTATTCCACCATTGGCTATGGAGACAGAAAATCTTGGCCACTAGAGGCTGCTGATTTTTGATTAGAAGGTATGAGTCAAATCTAACTCTCATTTGTCAATTCAAATGACTTTGAGTGGCCTTCATAGGGTTTCTGGGCAAGGATCTTCCCTTGTGGTATTCCAGAGATGCTTTGTCTCCATACTATACCAGCCCTTTGGCTGAGACCTCTGCATGTATGTAGACGGATGTTATGGTAAGCCTTTTTCTGGTAAATTTGACTCGAAGCGACCAGGTTAACTCACAGAATACTTGTACATAGGTAATAACTTATAGGTACATGTTGTACAAAATATATCTTGGGCTTCCTTTCTGCTGTGGGAGTTTCCAACATGCAGTGATTATGTACTCATCCTGTTGGTGTCAAGTTTGCTAATCAGAAGCCTAATTTTTTTTATCTAGTTCACACTTTTAACCATTCTAGAAGGGTAATGTTGCTTTAAAGGGTCAGTAGTCCTGCTAACTTTAGATGATATTGCTTAAAAGTTAGCTATTGCCCTAAATGTTATTTACATTAACAGGAGCTATGTAACTAGTCACTTTACTGTACATAATACCGTTAACATCTTCACTTGCTTGCAGTAAAATTTTCTGCCTCAAATTGCTGTTGCTTAAAAATATCATTGAACTGCTTTTGACATTGCATAATGGCAAGTCTTTTTCTGTATGTGTATACAAATGCACATATTCTCTTAAAAGAAAGCAGCTTTAGATGACTTGCATATTACTGCTTCCTGAGGATTTCACTGTTTCTGGCTGTCACATTGTCCAGTTTGGTTCAAACATTAGAGGACACACACACACACCCACTCCCCCTTCAATTCCAGGCTTTTATTATGGTTTTAACAACAGTCTCTGGTGTCATTGGTCACCTGTAGTGACTCATCCAATGCATGTGTATTGTATTTGGACCTCGAATTTTTTGCAGGGAGGGTTGAAGGGCATTTCTTGCTGACATCTGGCTAAACAGATTACCTGGCACATGACCTCAACTGTGAGTTCATCTAACTTCCCTGTTTTAGTATATTCTGTTCTTCAGCTCTAAGTATCAGTTTCTTGTGTCAGTTCTGGCATATACTGGCATATACTTTAGAAACATCTATATTTTTTTGTGAAATAACTTTAACCTCCTTTAACATTTAAGGTCAACAGGTGTGTGGTTTGCTTGAAGAAGGTGCTAATCCTTTTGTCCCAAACTTTGCAGCAAGAGAACTTATCTTCATTGTTAAATGTCACAGTGTCTTCACCCTCAGATAATCTGTTTTCAGAGTGTTTTAAGGCCTAAAACCATTTTCTTTCTGCTCAGATACTGCTGTCCCACTTTTGGCACTAGCTAAAACACTTTTATTATTGCATCTTTGGACGTCTCAAGCTTAGTCATGAGAGGAATCTGTCTCCATTTATTTTCTTCCCCTCCTCCCAAAATTTGCTCCTAGTTTTAGTCTGTCTATGCTGGAATATTAGCATCAGCTGTCAGGTGAGACTCAATTGCAAAGAAGCCTATCTTGGCTCTGACATTAGCATGTACTAAAAAAAAGAAACTGTGAGACCATTTGATCTGGTTTGGCCAAATTTAAAAATATATCCTCTGAGAGAAGGCAGGTCACCACCCCTCCCCCACCAGGATCGGGGAAAATGAATTTTCCTCAAAGGAAAGTGAAAGAGATAAAAACTATTTATTTAACAAACACACAGGAAAAGGATAATAATGCTAAATAATAAAATCTCTCGCTGTGGAGAAAAAACCTGGGAAAGTGTTAGAGTCCTCCCTTTGGTCTCCTCGGAGCTGGGGCTTGGCCCAGGGCCAGGCCCTCTGTGCTCGGTGGAAAGTCCTCCCAATGTGTTCAGATATTGAAGCAGTCCAGTGGAAAAGGAGAAAATCTGAAATTCCAGGGAAGGGAAGAAAATTCAATTCTCAGTCTCTCTTCGGAGAAAAAGAAGCTGAACAACTGGCCAAAAACTGACCTGAGAGCAGCAAGCCGAGTGCCTCCTCCCTCCCCTGCTGCAGCTGGGAAAAAAATGTGCTATCTCTGTGTGACCTTGAACAAGCTGCAAACTGCTTTGAAAAAGTTTTGCTCAGTTTTTCCTTCCCCATCTCAGGCTCAGTTTAAAGGCATAGAAAGGTACAAAAATTAATTTCTGGGCATAGGGCAGCGATATAGGATACACATCACAAAGTCACCCCAAGACACCATTGCATCCTGAATTGTGCTTCTGTCACTGAGTATCAATGCAACTTCTCTCAAGTGCATTGCTGCTATCTCCAAACTTGATGCAGAAGATACTATGGGTCTGAGGTGAGGAACCACCTCTGATGTTTGTTCGCATGGAGGAATATCGCCAGCATTCCTACACTGCTGCTCCACCAGAGCAGTTATACAAAGGAGATATATTCTTATTTTTCCACCTGACAGATTTCTTGCCTTAAAATGAAGGTAGTTACTTAGATTCTGCTTTCTTCCTGCTTGAACTAGTGTAGCCAGGGTCACTTGATTGTACTAAAGTCATTTGCCCTTGATAACTTCTTACACAAAGATATTGACAATTGTTGGGGTTTTAAGAGTTCTCCTTTTGTTTTTTCTTCTCTTAAGGAATTTTCCCCCATACGACGACTGGATACTTAAGAGAGACAAAAGACCTGGCCACAGCTCAGGGGAAGGGT
>NW_008236192.1:24713-24944 GCF_000691975.1 Corvus brachyrhynchos | reverse complement strand
TGCTGGGAGCCAGGCCACCGCTGCCCAGCCCCCACCGTTTCTTCGGCACTGCTCCAAGTCTTCGCTACACTAGTTCTGCACCCTCTGCCTGCCGAGACATCCCAGGGTTCCCGCTGCAGCTGTGGAGATTGATAGATCTCATCTACCACCCGGGATTTTTCATCATTCCTTCCTTTCCAGTTTGTTGCTCCCTCAGGTCCTGCTGGGGCACCAGAATCGGCTGGCCCCACG
>NW_008236192.1:18324-24606 GCF_000691975.1 Corvus brachyrhynchos | reverse complement strand
GGGGGAACCATCGCACCTGCCCTGCTCACCGGGAGCCGCCAGCGCCCCTGCCGGCTGTGACCGTAATTGCACCAAAGGGGAAAGTGCCTGACAGCCGAGAAGGCTGGCACTAGGTTACTGGTTCTGTTTGCTGTTACTGCCATAGTTATTGTTGTTTGTTTGCCTTGTTATACACACATATATATATAATAGTAAAGAACTGTTATCCCTATTTCCCACATCTTTGCCTGAAAGCCCCTTAATTTCAAAATTATAATAATTTGGAGGGAAGGGGGTTACATTTTCCATTCCAAGGGAGGCTTCTGCCTTCCTTAGTAGACACCTGTCTTTCAAACCAAGACAACAATGGAAGTTGCAGCTTAATGGGCTGTAAAGTCCATAGTCCCAATACCATATATGCTTTTAAGTGAAGTCCTGTGCATCAACAGCTGAACTTGCAGATGATCCAAATTATTTTATCTTTTGATTTTTTTATTGCTGCAGTCCTGGAGAGCAGCCATCCAATTGAAACCAATACATACCAACATTGGTCAGATAGAAACTTTCTAACACAGTTTTGAGTATTAGAAAGCAGGCATTCTTTATTGCAGTGCACTGGTCACTCAGAGGATACTTCCTCTAATTGAGTGCCCCAAGTGTTGGGTAAGCAGTTTTTATCATACACACTGATTACATATTCATTAGCTATCCCCACTTACTTGATCCATATATATTACTTTATTTTACGTAGTCACACCCCTTATCAGAAGTCTATATCATTCTTTGGGGTCTTCTTCGGTGGTCCTCAACATCCAGTGTCCTTTTTAGGTGGCTGTTCCTCAACTCCCACTTTTGAGTAAGCACAATATCATTGTTTTGCATAACTTCTGCTTAGTCAGCCTTGCAGAGCTCAGCTGGCATCCTGCTTGCATTTTGCATGAATTCTGTTTGCCTAAGTTACATCCTTTACCTACTTCTCCAAGGCTATGCTGTTCTGTTCAACTGTCCTTATCAAAACATAATATGAAAAACTGTCAGCTTTTTTTCAGCTGGTAATAAAGATTTGTGAAGTGATGGTCTGGACATGGGGATTTAATGCACCCTCAGTAAATTTGCAGACAACACTAAGTTGGGTGGGAGTGTTGATCTGCTCAAGGGCAGGAAGGCTCTGCAGAGGGATCTGGGCAGGCTCGATCAATGGGCTAAGGACAACTGTATGAGGTTCAGTAAGGCAAAATGCTGCGTCCTGCACTTGGGTTGCAGCAACCCCATGCAGCGCTACAGGATGGGGGAGCAGTGGCTTGAGAGCTGTTCAGCAGAAAGGGAATTGAGGGTGCTGGTTGAAGGCCAGTTGAACATGAGCCAGCAGTGTGTCCAGGTAGCCAAGAAGGCCAATGGCATCTTGGCCTATATCATGAATAGTGTGGCCAGCAGGACAAGGGAAGTGATCATCCCCCTGTACTCAGCACTGGTGAGGCCACACCTTGAGTACTGTGTTCAGTTTTGGGCCCCTCATTTTAAAAAGGACATTGAGGTGCTAGAACATGTCCAGCGAAGGGCAAAAAGGCTCGTGAAAGGTCTAGAAAACATGTCTTATGAGGAACTGCTGAGGGAGCTGGGGTTGTTTAGTCTCGAGAAGAGGACGCTCAAGGGGAACCTCATCGCTCTACAACTCCCTGACAGGAAGTTGTAGTGAGGTGGGGGCAGGTCTTTTCTACTGTGCCTGCAGTGAGAGGACCAGAGGAAATGGCCTTAAGATGAGACAGGGGACATTCAGATTAGATATTAGAAAAATGTTTTTCACTGTTCAGGTGGTCAGGCATTGGAATAGATTGCCCAGAGAGGCGGTAGAGTCACCATCTCTGGAGGTGTTTAAAAGGCATTTGGATGTGGTGCTGGGTGATGTGGTTTAGTGGTTTAGGGGTTACAGTGGCAGTGCTGGGTTGACAATTGGACTGGATGATCTTAACAGTCTCTTCTAACCTTGGCGATTCTATGATTTTGAGTGAGATAATATGATGAAATTTGCCTTTTGTGTCCTTATGTTCAGTGGGTTGGCAGAAGAGCAGGATCTATGTGAAACCTGATGGCAGGAAATGTAGTACTTGGTATGTGCAAGTGATGGTGTTGTTATGCTTAAAATTATGCTCTATAGATAAAGTATTACTGTTTAATTTTTGAAACCTTTGAAATTAAACATATGGAGGTAAAATAGTCTTCTGTGAAAGACCTGAGAACTCAAATTTTGTGCTTTATGTATCTTTTGTAAAGCTTTAAACCTACTTCTATGTAACAGTTTTTAAAATAGTTATGGACTGATTAATCCATTTATTACAGGTCTTTACACATCTACGTATGCAGAGCTTGAAACATCTGAGTGTGTGTAGCAAATTCCTTAATGTTGTCCCTTTTTATTTTGAAGGTTGTTAAAGGAGATGGGCTGGCAGGAAGACAGTGAAAATGATGAAACATGTGCTCCACTAACAGAGGATGAGATGAAGGAATTTCAAGTCATTAGTGAACAGGTAACACTAATGTTCCTTTATGAACTTATCAGTGGCTACCCTAAGTGTCTACCTTTGAGGGGGATCTCCAATAATTCTGATGGTTAGGGATGCTGCCATTTCAGCACCCTTTTTCTTTTCTCTGTCTTGCCTCCTTGTGCTTTTGGAATAATAGTTGCTTTAAAAAGATAGGGGGCCAGTGCTTATTGTAAGTACACCTGTTCTCAAAATATCAAGGGAAGGGTAGGGGAATGGTTCTGAGTATTAAACTCTTAAATGCTTGGCTTATTGCCCAGTTTCTGCACTATGTCTGGAAATGCAGTAATTTCTTTCTTGTAAAATAAGTTGTTTCCTTCTCTCCACTGTCTTTTACTTTCCAACTACATCAGGTATACAGACTGGGATACCCATTCCTCTCTGCTTCTTCTCTTCCCGGGCCCCTTCCTTGCTGCAGAACCTGCCCTTCTTAGCACAGGTGTCTGCAGCAGACCATGAAAAAAGGGACTGCATCACTGGAGACACCATGTGGGAGGGATCACTGGGGCAAGATGTCTGAGGAAGTGTGTGAGAAGAGGGTAAACTCTTGTTCACTGCAGGAGCTTAGTTTAGCACAGTTGGAGGCTCTTGGATGCAGGCGGCTGGCCCAGAAGTGAAGGTTCTCAGGTGAATTTTCCTTTGTGCATATACATAAAATAGGTTGTGCAGTGGATCTAATGTAGCCCATAGATGACGTAGAGAATGCTGAAATGGAACAAATTGTTGTGTTTAGCTTTTTATTTATCTGATACATCTTGTTTTCTCATTTCAGTTACAAAAAAATGGCCTTCGAAAAAACGGCATTTTGAAAAATGGCTTCATCTGTGATTTTAAATTTAGCCCCTGGAAAAACAGTACTTTCAAACCTACTCTGGAGAATGAGGATTCTGAGACAAGCAGCAGTGATACATCAGATGATGATGATGTGTGAAGATTTCTGTAACATCTGTTGAAGCTTGTTTTGATCCCATGAAAATTTGGGGATGTATTGTTTGAAAAAAAAAAATTCTAATTGATGTAGTAACATGCCCCATTAGAGGAAGAATGATGGGACTCTTCTCTGAAGAAAGCAAGGAATATTGTGTTGAACATTACTATAATTTCTTTGTGAAAAAATGTAGAATGAGGACTTGGGTTGACCCAACATTGACTGACTTCATCACTGTAGCATTTCTGAGCAATGTGCCAATGTAATAAATCAGACTTTCTCATTTAATAATAAAACCAAAAGGAATTGTGTAATGTTTAGCAAGACTTGTCTTAATATGTCCAAGTATATGAGAAAAAAAAAAAAAGATAGCTTGACACAGTGCTTTGCTTGCTAAGTAATTTCTTTCCTAAAATGGAAATCCTTGAGTCCACTCTGTATGCAAAAAGGGCAATGTAGCATGTTGGCTAAAATGAGCTAAGTACACTAAAGTTCTTTTCCTTAATTGAGCTGTTGTACCATTCTGCTTTTTCCACATATAACTGTTCTTTAGGCATTTGTAGTGTAGTCATCATTATTAATGGAAAAAAACCCCTGATGTTTCGGTTTCAAATTCCTGGAACTAACCTTTTATTTGAAGGCTTTATGTGGGGTATTGCAAGACTGAGTACTCTCACAGTGAACATGTTTCTTGGGGGAAAATAAGCACTTTAATTTTACTATTCACATGCTGTAATGCCCCAGCCCACTTGCTGGGTTTAAGGAAAGGTAGTTGGATATACTCTGGACAGTGCACGGGAGAAACAACAAAGTTCTCAAGAAGTTCAATAACAAACAACTTTTATTCGCAAACTTTAGAACATCCAGATAGGACAAGGCACTTAACATTGACTGGATTTTTGGTCCGGCTTACAATATATTTTGAAAAAAAGAAGGTAGGAGAAGGAAGAGAAAGGAAAAGGAGAGAGAGGTAGATAGTCACTACCCTAAGATCCAGCATGGTCTCATCAGCTTTTAAATCCAAGGTATCAGAGTGTAAGGCCCCAAACAATTCGCTCGACAAGACTTTTAAAAGGGCTTACAGTTGTTCATGTACTCTGAGTTAGACGCACAGGAGAAATACCAACAAGATATTCTCAAGAGGTCAAAACAACACAAAAGACTTTACTGGCAACTTTAGAAAATCAAGTAAACTTTGGCAAAAGGTTTAGAGCAACATTCAATCAACATAAAACACTTCTCAAAGCATTAACTTGGCCCATTCAACTTAGCAAACTTTAAGCCTGTTCAATTCCAAGTTACTCAAGAATTCCAAGAAGAGGGAATTAGAAGAAAAAAGAGAAAGAGAGAAAGGCAGAAAAGGTATAGAAAAGCACAGATAGAGCTACCAACTCCTGGGTTCCAACAATGATAAACTCCAAGAAGAGGTAGGGTCCAGACAACATGATGGCCTTGTGTTTGGCCTTAAATACCCCTTGGCCTTTGTGGGCCCTTCTCCCAGGTGGGACTTCTGGTCATTTGGCCACTCAGGAGCTGGGTTAGGGGTGTGCGGAGCACTGCCTCTGGTGTGCCATGGTTGACAGACACTGGGGGGCTGGGGTACAGGCTCTAGGGGTAGGGGATGTAGGGCAGGGTGATGCCTTAGGTTTTAACTTTCATATTTTTCAAATCCTGTACTGCTTAGTGTATAACTCTGAAGTTTCTTGTAGCCTGTTAACTTCTGCTGTCTCATGCTAGGTAGACATAACAAAGCCTCTCCAGGCCTGCTCTTCAAGGACACCCAGACATCCTAGGCCCAAAAAGTATGAACCAAAAAGCCTCTAAAGGGGGGCAAGTGAGGGGAATTACATCATTAACTGAAGCTTTAATTGGAGAATTTGTGCTGATATGAAAATGAACCAAACCTATAAAAGTGTGAAGAACTCATGACCTGTCGTCCATCTTGGGGTCCATATTGGCAGTAGCCTCTGGACTCCCCAGGGGGTACCTTTGAAGGCCCTTCAAATAAATACCTAGCTTTATTCCCTTATTCTTGTCTAGTCTCTGTTTTTAGGTGGCCACTTCAGGCATCAAGGGCACTGCCTCACGTGGGAAAGGCCTGACCTACCCTTTCCTCCCCACACATGCATCCCAAAACGTCTTGAGTCATCAATCTTTACAGTCTCTAACAACCACCCTGTGGCTCGAGACATTGACTGGAACCACATTAATGGTACCTTTCCTCTTGTGGCAGCACTGGGATCCTAATCTAGCAGACAGAGCAGAAAGGAGAGAAGAGGAAAGTATACAGGAACTCATATAATGGACAATTGTTATTCCAATACTCAAAGCATAAGTCTAGTTAATATCCTTCTATGCAGGTCATTGCCCTCACCCCATGAGTCTCTAAAATTGCAGGCAAGATACAATGCAAACCAGGATCAGGGAGGTTTATGAACCTGCCTTTCAGCTGCAGTGACCAAAGAGTCCAGCAGATTGGTCCGTAATTTCCTTTGTGTTTCTTGATGCCATGTAATTCTTTGGTGAGGTTCAGCATTCTCGAGCATTAGACAATTTTATAAAACTATTTTTGATACTTGCTGGACTTGTAAGCTGGGCTCCAAAATAGCATGGCGAGTTCAATTTAAGATTCTCTGTTGCTTATTGATAGTGCAATACATTGCACTCTTTGTCAAGCTCTATAAGGATCAATAGTTAGGCCGCCTTGCCTTTTGGAGTCTGTGATCTTACAGGTCCAAGTATCACCACAAGCCAAACAAATATATATGTGACATTACCACCCTTCTCCCTCCCACCAATCAGGTTTCAGGGGGATTCCAGCACCTGGACTCAGCG
>NW_008236192.1:16085-18304 GCF_000691975.1 Corvus brachyrhynchos | reverse complement strand
TGGGCACCATGGGAAAATTACATTCCATAAAAATTCTACTACATAATAGTCTGGATTGCTTCAGGGGTGGAAGTCAAAGATATAACAAAACTCAAGTCGTTCCAACCTCCTCAGCATATAATTTCAGTCAGGGTCCTGGGTTTGGATCAAATATCTTTCCAACTTTACCAAAGCCTTCAGTGGTTCTCAAACACAAAATCTTTCTTCTTTTCTTTTGTCAGCTTAACCACTTATGCCTTCTTTGTCTACAGCTGGAGAGAACTTCCCAGCTGCCACTTCAGCTCATCTGTCAGCCCCTTTTCTCCCTCCTCCCAGGGGCCACCAATAGTTCAACATCCCCTTCTGCACGGTCATGCTTTACACATCGCTTACCGTTACTACACGTGCTTCCCTCTGTATATTAATTTTATGCTTTGCTCTGAAGAGATAGAAAGAGGTACACAATTTTGATTCCATAATCATATGAAATCCTGTGTGAGCTCCCAAAACTAAATTGAGGGAGGAATCTTTCCTACCCACTGTGGCAACCAGAGAGAAAATATAATAATTTAAAAATATTGGTGGCAAAAAACTTATATGACATATATGAACATAAATATCTTAAAACTTATCAAGATAGAAACATGTAAACACTCAATTCAGCGAAGAACAGCAACTCTTAAGTTCTGTTACCACTTCATTCTCTCATGAAACACTTCTAGAAGGAGAAAACTCAGTCCCACTTGGACCTACTTCAAAAGGAGGAACCATCCACCTGTCAATCTTTTATGTTCTCTGCCATTTCATTGATCCTTTAATCAAACTAACAATAACAGTCTGTGAAAATAGAAGACATCAAAAATGCGACAATCACTAATAAAACTTATTCAGTAAAACTTATTTAAATTATCTAGTACCTTAACAATACTGATGAGGATTCTTAGCACCATGCAGGCAAACTTGTTAGAGTAGCCAGCCATCCTTTTGAGACCATTTCAGTTTTAGATAAAATGGTTTTTGTCTGATCTAGACATTCTGTTATATCCTATTTTGCAAATTTGGACTCAAGTATTTATTCTATGTGTGTGATGTTAGAGTGGTCCTTAGGGAAAAGTACACCACTGTTTTGTTTCTTGCTCACTTACCCCTCTGGCATTTGAAGACATACTTGCTATTACAATAGTTAGGTACATGGTCCTGCTAGGATGGTTGACTAATCCAGGAGCAAACAACCATGCTGCCATACTGGGGACATTGTTCTGAAAATATAGAGATAAACCATTTAACGTATTTCATTTTAGAGTTACAGCTTTATCAGCAACAGAGTTACTGTTTACTATATTGTCCAATACAGTTCCTCTGTGTCTGGAGATGACTTTATTCAAGCAATTTAGGAGTGTCTGGCCATAGATCTCACAGCCATGTGGGTAGTCAAATGTCCTTTCCACTTCTGCTTAAGAGACTCTTTATTCGACATCCGGGCATACATCCAGTCTTCTGGCTGGTGAGGATGTACTTGAACATTCAGAGTTATTAGTAAGGTTAAAAAAACAAACTTGCACAATGATAGAAGTATTTTTCCCCAAAAGGTTATGGATTGTCCAGCAGAAGCAGTTCCGCCTCCAGCCTCTAGTGGCAGGCAAGGCTCAATACTCACTTCTGCCAGAAGGAGGCAGTGCAGGAGCAGTTTGCTTCATTGCAAATTCAGGGAAACAATTTCCATTTATTTCCAGTGAACTTTTTAGGATATCTGAATTCACCACTGTCATGGTTTGACGCTGGCCAAACGCCAGGCACCCACGAAAGCTGCTCGCCCGCCCTCCCCTGCCACAGCTGGACAGAGGAGAGAAAAAAAAATTAATGAAGGGTTCATGAGTTGAGATAAAGACCGGGAGAAAAAAACACTCCAAGGGCAAAACAGGCTCGACTTAGAGGTACAAAGTGACTTTATTACTAACAGTCAGAGGAAAATAATGAGAAGTAAAATAGGCCCTTAAAAAAACACCTTTTTTCCCCCAGCCCCTCCCTCCTTCCCACCGACAGTGCAGGGAGACAGGGGGAGGGGGTTTTGGTCAGTTTGTCACCTGAGGATTTTCTTCCACTGCTCAGGGAGAGGAGTCCTTCCCCTGTGAGACCTTGGGGTCCCTCCCACTGGAGAACATTCTCCATTAACTTCTCCAACGTGGCTCCAAATCTCATGAGCAGCAGTCCTCCCCAAACTGCGGCAGGCTGGGGCACTC
>NW_008236192.1:14826-15786 GCF_000691975.1 Corvus brachyrhynchos | reverse complement strand
TTCTCACCACCTCCTCTTCTCTGACTAGAAGGCAAAACTGTGTGACTTAGTTTTGATTTTCTTCTTAAATATGTCATCACAGAGGTGTTACCAAGCTCTCTCATTGGCCCAGTTTTGGCCAGTAGCATGTCCATCTTCAGAGCCATCAGGGATTGGCTCTGCTGGACATGGTGGAAGCTTCTAGCAGCTTCTCACAGACGCCATCTCTGTGGCCCCCCTGCTACCAAAAACCAGGCCATGCAAAACCAACACAGCCACCTTCTCCCAGCTCACTTTTTGGTGGTGGCACTGAGAGTTTGTTTTCTCTGTCTTGATCCTTACATTTTGCAATAAATAACAATAACATGGGAGAAGATTGACAGAGCACCAGCTGTTTCTTGTGCATTGGTTGGAAGCTCGCCGCCTCTCACACTCTCCCAGTAATTTTAGCACATGTTGGAGTGGGGAAAGGGATGAGGTCTCCCCCCTCCAAGGGGTCCAAATGTTTCACACAACAGGTTGCTTCCTGGGCAAAAGACCAGGGCACTTTGCCATGTTGTAGCGGGTTGGGTTTGTAACCAGGCAGAAACACCAATTTAGTGTAGTGGTTTGGTCTAAAATACTCATTACTGTTTATCTTCTGTGAGACAAGAATTAGGAGAAATGCAAAGCAGGGACCAAACTTGAAAGAATATAAAGAAATTTATTAACAGACCTAAAAGAAGAGGGAAAAAAAAAAAATCATACCACACCTTCAGAACACTTCTCCTCCCCTCACCTTTCTCCCTTCTCCCAGTGACAATGTAAAAAGACAACCCTTTAGATGTTCAGTCTGTTTACCACTTCCATAATAACCGTGTTCAGTCCATTTAGGAAGAGGAGTCTCTCTCTGCTCGCATGTGAGTCCCTTCCCCCAACTTGCAGCTTTTCCCACAACTGCTTTCGAGGGTCCACTCTTGAAGTTTTTGGGGTACAATTTTA
>NW_008236192.1:11854-14398 GCF_000691975.1 Corvus brachyrhynchos | reverse complement strand
GGGGAAAGAGGGCCCATCGGCTCCAGGATGGCCGTGGCCCGGCCTGGCCTGGCCCGAGCAGGGCCTGGGCTGGGCCCACTGGCCCCCACATGGGGCCCGCAGCCACCTGTCCCAGCACTGGAAACAAGACAGAGAGGCTCTGCCTCGGAGTTTCCTATTCTTAAGTGTGCATCGCAGAGGCAGTCACAACTTTAAGTGGCTTAAAGAATTGTCCATATTCAAACTGGCCAGCTGATAGGTTCTATCAGGTCATAGAGGAAGCTGTAAGCACCCCTTTGCAAGAACATCACTTCCGGGACTATGCTTTGCTAACCCATGACAATTAAAACATTTGGGGTGGTAACATATTTGGAGAAAAACCCAACACAGTACAGTGCAAGTGCAGGAACAAGGCCAAGAAGTGGGCATGAACTTTAGGGGGGGATCAAGACAACCCAAGTTCCCAAAGCCTCTGACCCATTTCCAGAAAGGTCTGAAAGAACTGACTGCACATGAGAACTAATTTTCTAGAAAGTGAGAAACCTGTCTTCAGGATGGGGAAATTTATCTATAAAAAGGTACCCCCACCAAGCTTGGGGAGTGTCCCCAGAACCCTGGACATCCCATCGGCTGGACTGGTGCTGGAACTGGGACTGGTGATCTCTTTTTCTCTCCTTCTTCCTTTCTTTCTCTCCCACTCTTTAATTCATCTCTTCCTTTCTCTATTCCTTTTTACCCTCCCCCTTTATCCTAAGCCCACCGCTGTGTGCTTATATAGTAGGTCAGAGACTGACATAGCAAGTTCCATGCAAAGTGCGTAATTTACTAATAAAAATTTCTGATTCTTTGTGGGCCCTCTGACTTTTGTCGTTCCTTTTGACGATGAGCATTTATGAATCTTGGGTGCTCCCTTCCCCTTAAGGATGGGACATCACAGGCACTGTGGCTTCCTTTTAAATCTTATTCCTTCTGTGTGATAGCTTGGTGTCTGAGAGCTCTGTGCTATATTTACGAATGGAGTGAGAGCTTAGACAAGTCCTGCCTTTGGCTCAGATTTCTGGCAGTAGCTCTGTTTGAGGCGGCCTGCACCCCAAATGGCTCTCTCCCCAAGGTTCTTAAGAATGGCCAATTAGATCTATTATAAAATGAATTATTTATTGAATAGATACAAGATTATCAGACATAAGACTTTAAACAGACTTACTACACAGGATAAAACAAAAAGAACTACTAGTAGATAGAAATACAGTGCACAATAAAAGGTACCTATGATGCCTTTTCCTGGTCTTAAAATCAAGAGTCATACACGGTTAGAAGGGGAAAAGGGATTTTACCTTGGTATTTATTTTAAGGATCCTTAGGTGCACACGCCCAGGTCATATGCATCGAGATGCATCCCGCAAAAATGCCCACCCCAAAAGATCTGGTCTAACATTATAGGTCTTATTAATTAGCATATCTATCAAAGATTCCCCAATGAGAGGCTCAAGTGAGCCCCCCTCCCCAAGGAGCCTTCCCCTGGATGGTTCTATCTTAGTTTACAGAATGTATTCTGGAGAGGACCTTGGGGTCTGGGGCACACTGATCCCTAGCTACGAAGCTTCTAAAATGTTTAGTCTCTCAGCTTGACAAGTCCAAGAATGTAGGCAAAAAGCACTAAGAATACAGAAGTTGCAAAAAAGGTATAACTGGGGTATAAAAGAAAAGGCAAAAAATCTTCATGGCATCACCTATATTAAAGCTAGCGAAGAAATAGCATAGGTTAGGAGTCAATGTAGCTTACCACTGAATTGATGAGGGAGTACACATAGAATCCTTTCACTCAATTCCCAGGAAAGTAACCGCAAATCTGTGTCCAAAGTTCGGGGAAAAGCCCTACACGTTTCCAGGGTGTGTGTAGGAGACTTCTAACTTTGTGGAAGTTTGTGCAGCTTTTATAGTTTGTAAAGTGAAGTGTTTGTCAGTCAGAAATTCCAGTATCTTATCTCCCTACATCTTGCTCTCAAGGCAGGATGTTTATTCCATCTCCAGAGAGATTCCACCTCTCTGACACCAGAGATAACTCACTAGCCAGAGGTAACTCTGCCGAACAGATGTCTGGTCTGGGTTATTTCACCAATTCATGAGAGGGGGAAGATGCCTGGAGCTATCGCATCAGCTGATAGAACTGATAAGCTCTTCTGTGGTAGGGGGGAGAGTCCTGCCACAGCTATCCTATATCTTTGCATCTTCCATCTCACATTCTTTGCTGTTGCAAGACTGCTGAAGTGGAACCATCCAAGTTTTGGAGCATCTGTCCTGGGGTGACTGTATGATACTGTATTCCTTATTGTCTGCCCTATGCCAGACATGAGTTCTGTGCCTTTAAAGCTAGCTCCATGTCGCGGGTTGGGTTTGTAACCGGGCAGAAACACCAATTTAGTGTAGTGGTTTGGTCCAAAATACTCATTACTGTTTATCTTCTGTGAGATAAGAATTAGGAGAAATGCAAAGCAGGCACCAAACTTGAAAGAATATAAAGAAGTTTATTAACAGACCTAAAAGAAGAAAAAAAAATTATACCAC
>NW_008236192.1:8633-10928 GCF_000691975.1 Corvus brachyrhynchos | reverse complement strand
TCACAACTTTAAGTGGCTTAAAGAATTGTCCATATTCAAACTGGCCAGCTGATAGGTTCTATCAGGTCCCAGAGGAAGCTGTAAGCACCCCTTAGCAAGGACATTCCTTCCGGGACTATGCTTGCTAACCTATGACACTCCAGGAGAGGGGAGGGAGCTGGTGGAATTCTTTCCGTGGCTGTGTTCGAAAACACAAATAACTCACTTGGCTTTCTGCAGCAGGGAAGAGAGTTGCATTCTCTTGCTTTTCAGATAGCTTCTTGTTCGTCAGCTGAAGCAAGGAGTTTTCTTGGGACTTTGGTTTTTTCCTCTTCTCCTGGAACTGTTCAGCAACGCCAGAACATCACTGGGAGGCCCTACACCGCAGTCCAGAGGGGCCTACGCTGCACCCCAGCTCCGGAGAGAGAGAGAGCCACACCTACAGAAAGGATTCTGAGTCTTCCCAGGTCTTCTCCACAGCAAGAGGTTTTATTATTTAACATCATTCATTCTTTTTGGTGCCTGCATGCACGCTGCTTGTTAAATAAACAGCTTTTTTTTTCACTTTCCTTCGAGGAATTTCTTTCCAAACCTGGTGGGGAAGGGGCTGCTGAAATCTGCCTTCTATTAGAGGATATGTTCATTTCAAATGTTTTCCTCCAAATTTGTCTCAAACCGAGACAGCATCCTATGTGAGCTTGTGTGTCTGCATTCTTGAAACCTCAAGCTTTATTTACACCTTCATCAAATGCTACACTGCTGGAGTAGCCTTTTGTCATGATTTAATCCCAGCCAGCAACTAAGATGCTGCTTGCTCACTCCCCTCCTGAAGTGGAATGGAGAGAAGAATCAGATGGAAAAAAGATAAAATCCATGGGCTAAGAACAGTTTATTAATTGAAATAAAATAAAGCAATAATAATAAAATGAAAGAGAGAGAGAGAGGAATAAAATTCAAGAAACACAAGTGATGAACAATAGGGTCACCAGCTGGTGACCAATGCTCAGCCCATCCCCAAGCAGTGATTGGCAGCCCTTGGCCAACTCCCCCAGTTTATATACTGAGTGTGATGTTCTATGGTGTGAAATATCCCTTTGGCTAGTTCAGGTCAGCTGTCCCAGACATGCTCCCTCACAGTTTCTTGTGCAGCTCCTCCCTGGCAGAGCATGAGACACTGAGAAGTCCTTGACTCACAGCAAGCACTGCTCAGCAACAACCAAAACATCATTGTGTTATCAGCATTATTCTGTACTGAATCCAAACCACAGGACTGTGCCAGCTACTGAGAAGAAAATAAACTCTATCCCAGCTGAAATCAGGACACTTTTAGAACCAAATTCTCACATGATAGAGCAGTCTTGCAATAGCTGTTTGTGTGAAGGACTCTGTGTTGTTCCTCTAGCTGTGCCTATATAGTATTTCTTGAAGTTACCCGGAGAAAATACACAAAAAATCACTCAAAGAAAAGAGTTTCTTATGAGTGGGTATTAGGATTCGTCCCCCCTGCCATGTAGCCCTGGGCTAGAGACACGGGGTTTCCCTGCCCCTGGTCAGCCTCGTTCCCCATTGGTCATTTTGTGTTCCCCTGCGCAGGCAAGGACCCTCGGGTCCCGTGACTGGAACAGTTCCTCGGCAGGTCCCGGCCATGCAGCTGGAGAAATAAACATCTCTGAATCATCTATCAAGAATCGGTCCATATATATTTCTTTTCCACGGGCCTCCTTGTTTGATACATCGTGTTACAGAATCCCCACTGTAACAAATGGTAGAGAATTGCGAGCAGAACAATCCCTGATCCCTAAGCGACTGATCTGTGTGAGTAAATTCTAGAAACTCTGGATTCCTCTTCTTGTTTTTGTTTTGCTATTCCATATCTAAACTATGGAGGAACCATGGGAAGACTCTTGGCTCTCAGAGCCGCATATGGACATTTATCTTAAACTTGAAAAGATTCGTGAACAACGATTTCTAAATTTTAGCTTAATTCAAGCTCAAAAAGAACTGAAACATTTCCTTTCATGGTTGCTTAAGAACTTTTTCTATGTTTCTTGGGATTTGATTCTTACCAAAGACTTTTGGAAGACCATTTGGACACAGTTAATTTTTGAGTCAAAATATATGCCGATGGAAGAATATTTTTGTGAATATTATTTAATCACTGAGATTGTTGAGCAATGTCAGCTGTGTCCTGGCAAAAGGAAGCCTAGCTCAGGGACCGTGCGACCCAGGCCATGTGGACCGAGCCCTCTGCGAGCAGCAGCGGGGCAATTCCCACACGCGGGCGGAGCCATGCGAGCTGCAGTGTCGCGGCAGAGC
>NW_008236192.1:2562-7553 GCF_000691975.1 Corvus brachyrhynchos | reverse complement strand
TCAGCCTCGTTCCCCATTGGTTGTTTTGTGTTCCCCTGCGCGGGCAAGGTCCCTCGGGTCCCGGGATTGCCTCAGTTCCTCGGCAGATCTTCAGCCATGCGGCTGGAGAAATAAACATCTCTGAAACATCTATCAAGAATCGGTCCATATATATTTCTTTTCCATGGGACTCCTTGTTTGATACATCATGTTACAGTATTCCCCACTGTAGCAAGTGGGTTCTTAAAGAAGTGCATGTCCATCTTCTGTCTTCCTTCTGTTCTTTGGTGTCTGCAGTTACCCATTCTGTGATTCTAAATTTGGTAGGGACCACAGTGGTTAATCTGGTCAAACCTCCCTGCTCAAGCAAGGGTCATCCCAGAGCACATTGTACAGGATTGCATCCAGATGGTTCTGGAATATCTCCAGTGAGGGAGACTCCATGCCCTCTCTGGGCAACCTGTTCCATGTGCATGGTCACCCACACAGTAAAGAAGTTCTTCTTCATATTCAGGAGGAACTTCTTGTGCATCAGTTTCTGCCCATTGCCTCTTGTCCTATTGATATCAAGCCCCTCAAAATTTGAACCGAACTTTGCGGGTTTTTATATTTGTTAATCACTAGCTGTAGCTGGAGTTATTATTAAGCAATTGCATTGTCAATGCTGACACATGGCTAATCCTTTGCTTTAAGGAAAGGGGAAGACAAACCCAAGATGAATGGGCTCTCTGGATGAGAGTCACCAGGACTGAAGACAGCAGAACTGAGCAGTAACTGGGGGAAAGGTAATTCCAGGAGTGGGCGATCGAGACCAATGACCCATTGACCACCTAATCAAAAAGGACCCCCAACTCAAATGAAGAGAACTGTGCCTGCACACTAGTTAGCATGAGAAACAAGAAATATAACTAGCAAATAAGGGTTTGAGTACTAATTAATAGAAAAGTTATGTAATTTGTAACCAATGAATGCTGATGCCTTTGTTTGTTAAAATGTATAGTGTAAAGTTTTGATGATTGGTGAGCCAGCCTTTTGGGGGTTACCACCTGGCTCCCTACTTTGCACAAAGGAGCCTGCGCTCTGGACAACTCTATTGCTTGACACCTCTGAGAAGAGCCTGGCTCCATCCTCTTGACACCCTCCCTTCAGATACATTGATAAGGTCCTCTCTCAATTTTCTCCAGGCTGAACAGGTCCAGCTCCCTCAGCCTTTCGCCATAAGAGAGATGCTCCAGTCATTCAATCATCTTTGTCACCCTCCTTTGGACCTGCTCCAGGAGCTCCATGTCTCTCTTTGTCCTGAGGAGCCCAGAACTGGACACAGAGCTCCAGATGTGCCCTCACCAGGGCTGAGTAGAGGGGCAGGATCACCTCCCTCAACCTGCTGATGATGCTCTTCCTAATCCACCCCAGGAGACCATTGGCCCTCTTGGCCACAAGGGCACACTGCTGGTTCATGGACAGCTTGTTGTCCACTGGGACCTCCAGGTCCTTCTCCGCAGAGCTGCTTTTGTCACCCCCAGTCTGTACTGGTGCCTGGGGTTATTCTTCCAAGGTGCAGGACCCTACATTTGCCTTTGTTGAATTTCTGACAGTTCTTTTCTGCCCATCTCTCCAACTTGTCAAGGTCCCTCTGAAGGCCTGCACAGTACTCTGGGGTATCGGCCACTCCTCCCAGCTTTGTGTCATCAGCGAACTTGCTGAGGACGCATCTACCCCTTCAGCCAAGTCATTGACAAACAAGTTAAACAATACTGGGCCCAGTATTGAACCTTGGGGGACACCACCAGTGACAGGCCTCCAACTAGACCCTGTGCCACTGATTATGATCCTCTGGGATCTGCCATTCAGCCAGTTCTCAATCCACCTCCCTGTCCACTCAGCCACTCCACAGTTCCTGGGTTTGCCTATGAGCATGTTGTGAGAGTGTCGAAAGCCTTGCTGAAGTTGAGGTAGACAATATTCACTGCTCTCCCCTCATCCATCCAGGTAGTTGCTTCATCATAGAAGGCAATCAAGTTGGTCAAGCATGTTTTGCCTTTAGTGAATCCATGCTGACTACTCCTGATCACCTTCTTGTCTTCTATGTGGATAGAGATGTCCTCCAGAATGAGGTGCTCTATCGCTTTTCCAGGGATTGAGGTGAGGCTGACTGGTTGGTAGTTCCCTGGGTCCTCCTTCTTGCCCTTTTTGAAGACTGAAGTGACATTTGCTTTCTTCCAGTCCTCAGGCACCTCTCTTGATCACCACCAGGGTCCCCCCTCCATTTAGGAATGGGCCCACATTATCCTTAGCTTTCCTTTTGTTATTGATGTATTTGAAAAAGCCCTTTTTGTTATCCTTGACATCCTTGGCCAGATTTAATTCCAGATAGGCATTGGTCTTACTTGTCTCATTTCTACTTACTCTGACAACCTCTCCATATTCATTCCAAGTGGCCTGACCCTGCTTCCATCTCCTGTGTGTTTCCTGCTTAAGCTTGAGTAATGGCAGGAGTTCCTTGTTCATCGACACAGGTCTCTTGCCACCTTTGACCGATTTCTTGCTCAGCAGGATGCACTATTCTTGAGCCTGGAGAAGTGATCCTTGAATATCAACCAACTCTCTTGGACCCCTCTTCTCTGCAGGGCCTGTTACCATGGGATTCTTCCAAAATCCCTGAAGAGGCTAAAGTTAGCTCTCCTGAAGTCCATGGTTACAATCTTGCTTGCTGCCTTGCTTCCTTCTTGCCTGATACTGAACTCCACAATCTCATGGTCATTGCAACCAAGGCTGCCCCCAACCTTCACATCTCCAACAAGGCCTTCCCTGTTTGTTAGGATGAGGTCGAGCAGCATACCATTCCTTGTGGGATCCTCCATTACCTGTGACAGGAAGTTGTCATGAATGCTTTCCAGGAACCTCCTGGACTGTTTGTGCTTCACTGTGTTGCTTCTCCAGCAGATGTCAGGGTAGTCAACATCCCCCACAAGAACCAGGGCCTGTGACTGTGAGGCTGCTTCTAGCTGCCTGTAGAAGGCCCCATCCACTTCCTCCTCCTGATCAGGAGGCCTGTAGCAAACACCCACAACAGTGTTACCCTTACTAGTCAGCCTTTTTATCCTAACCCATAAGCTCGCAACTTACTTGTCATCTACCCCAAGACAGAACTTGATACACTCCCTATATTGCCTCACAGAGAGGGCAACTCTGTGGTGGCCTGTTTACCCACTGCTTCTCTTATCCCATATTGTTCCCCCCCACTTTCCCTTGCCCCTAGCCCTGGCCACTCCCTCCGGTTCTCCCTGTTGGTTCCTGTACCCCAACTCCGCCCATGTACCGCCCCTGCTATCTGAGAAAACCCCCCTGTTCTGGGATCACAAGGTCTCTCTGCCTCTGGGGGTCGCCGGGACAAGATGTAACCATTAAAAGTCCTCTGAAACCCTCATGGAGGGACCCTTCTCGCCTCCTTTGCCGTCACTGGGTTGTAGAGCTGATAGGTAGCCGGAGCAAGAGGACTACGGGAGGGTGAAATGGTCGCACTGCCCTAAGCAGCTCCGCTGAGGTCTCAGGGAAAGCTGCAGTTTGCTGAACCAAACCTAGCATTGCAACACAACTCCACCACTGCACCTTTCTGGTCTGTGTCTCCTAAACAGTGTGTAGCCCTTCATGACAAAGAAGACAGAGGAGTCCTGCAACTTTATTTGAATAAAGGGAGAGTCGGCTAGGCCATACCCCCATGGACACTTCTTTGTGGACACTGACTTTTCACAGCATGATTTTCTGCACAAATGGGGGCTCATCCAGGAGTGTTCCACCATCCTGGAACAGCAGACAGCGGGCGGAGCTGGAGGAGGTGATCAGCTCCCTTCAACATTGGCTGGCACCGGATGATTGATTGAGTACCCGAGACTGTCCGGAGGCAGACAAGTGAAGGACCCAGAAAGTACATGAAGAGGTCCACAAGGAGGGACCACTGAAAATCTCACCAGTGAGTACAATGGGAACTTTGGGGAGTAAACATAGACACCCATGGAGGGCAGTAAGGGAAAGTTGAGAAGGGATCTCAACTATAGGGATGATAATTCCAGAATACCCTCAGATAGTTCCTTGGGGAGAATGCTGAGGTTATAGTTTATGCATTCTCTCAAAGGTAACTAAAGAAATAATGGTGGAATCAGAATATGATCTGCCAAGAGGGTTTAAATGGCCCCCTTTTGGGACAAATGATGTTAGTGGCAGACAAGATGTGTCCTAATGTCTTTACAAACAATTCCATGGGTGAGGGTATGGGTGTTAACATCTTTGAAATGGGTATTAATGTCTCTACCAACCTCAAGCCACTGGTTTGTTACAGAACCCAGACAGCTTGACTCCTGAAACAGACAAATGGGTCCCCACAAGCCTGAGTTTCTGAACTTTGGGAGAAAATTACATCTTTAAGGGGGGATATGTGGTAGGCGGTTTGGGAAGTCTGTACCTTCCTAGTACCTCAGCCAATGGGGAAAGGAAGAGGGCAACATGCGGCCAGGAGTTTAGCATAAAAGGAGACTGTGGCCTCCAAAACCTCGAGAGAGAAAACCCCGCAGGCATATGCTCCAGTGGACTCTCTCCCTTTATTCGAATAAAGTGTGCAAGACTCCTCTGTCTCCTTTATGGACACTGGCTTTTCATAGCACAATTTTCTGCACATTAGTCAGAATTTGTTATTGTTGTCTTGGGGTGACTTTATGATGTGTATCCCATATCGCTGCTCTACGCCCAGAAATTAATTCTTGCACCTTTCTATGCCTTTAAACTGAGCCTGAGAGGGGGAAGGAAAAACTGAGCAAAATTTTTCAAAACAGTTGGCAGCTTGTTCAAGGTCACATAGAGATAGCAACTTTTTCCCAGCTGCGGCAGGGAAGCAAGGAAGCACCCGGCTTGCTGCTTTCCTGAGTCAGTTTTTTGGCCAGTTGTTCACCTTCTTTTTCTCCGGAGAGAGACTGAGAGTTGAATTTTTTCCTTCCCTGGAATTTTGGATTTTCTCCCTT
>NW_008236192.1:1444-2092 GCF_000691975.1 Corvus brachyrhynchos | reverse complement strand
GGATTTCTATTTTGCTGTGCTCGGTGATAATGATTTATAAGAAGTTAACAGAGGTACAGGCAGCTGTTCAAAGTGTATATGATATGTGGTTTCTCCATCCTAACCCCAGTCCTAGCTTCGGTAGCCTGTTTTGGGAATTTATTAGTAATTGCACCCAGATTGTTAGAAGAGGAGGAGACGGTGTTTCCCTTCCCT
This sequence comes from Corvus brachyrhynchos, assembly GCF_000691975.1. NCBI lineage: Eukaryota > Metazoa > Chordata > Aves > Passeriformes > Corvidae > Corvus > Corvus brachyrhynchos. Next base: position 1,897 of record NW_008236192.1, on the reverse strand, counting down.
TTAAATTTGATAGGTTATCTTTTGAGAATGTTCAGTTTCCCCTGGATATTAAAGAGACCACCTTCCTGGTATTTTATCTCGTAAGCTTCTTCTAGGTGGTTCGCAGCTTGTCTAGAATGAGAGCTCAGATTTCCAGGGTGACTGATGAGACACCTGACCCAGAGGTGGAAAATCCTGAGTGGTGTGGGGAATGGGAGGACATCGGCTAAACCCTAAAGAAATTCTCGGACCCTGTTGGGGTTTTAGTTTAGTCCTAGTTTTTTTCTGTTAAAGGAATTTTTCCCCTCCCATACATGTTGCTAAGGGAAAAAATCGCTGATTGTTGGATACTTAAGAAAACAAAGAGCTACCCACTGAGGGTGGGGTGTGCCTGGCTACTCTTTTGTTTCACCTGGGTGTGGGGTCAGTTCACTCTCTGCTTCTGAGAGAGAGAGAGAGGAGTCTGCTTGCTTC
>NW_008236192.1:0-381 GCF_000691975.1 Corvus brachyrhynchos | reverse complement strand
ATTGGGGATCCCTGTCACATTATCCAGTGATGGACCAAGCAATGATAAGGGGGGCTGACTCTGCCAGTCTCTGGAGACGGATTTTGACAGGCGTGATTGAAAGATATATGTGCGGAGATGATCTCTACACGCAGCAAACCCCGTGGAAGACCATAGAACAAGGGATCCAGCGACTGAGAGAACTAGGGGTGGTAGAGATTGTCTTCAAAAATGACCCAGGATTGAGGAGTCCAGACCGGGCCTGAGTTATTCCATATATGTGGCGAAAACTCATACATCTTGGGCCACAAGAATATGCTTCTGCTTTAGCAATAATGAAACCGGACTACGCGGTGAATGAGACTGTGCGGGTGTTCTGGTTTGGCCAAATTTAGAAATATA
>NW_008236191.1:5193-5646 GCF_000691975.1 Corvus brachyrhynchos | reverse complement strand
GAAAAATTGGGGAAAAATGGGGGAAAAATTGGGAAAAATTGGGAGAAAATTGGGGAAAATGGAGGGAAAATTGGGGGGAAAAAATTAGGGAAAAAATGGGGAAAAATTGGGGAAAAAAATTGGGAAAAATTGGGGAAAAAATGGGGGGAAAATGGGGAAAAAATGGGGGAAAAATGGGGGAAAAATGGGGAAAAATGGGGAGAAAATTGGGGGAAAATTGGGGAAAAATTGGAGAAAAATACAGGAAAAAAATGGGGAAAAAATTGGAAAAAATGGGGGAAAATAGGCGAAAAATTGGGGAAAAATTGGGGAAAATTGGGGAAAAATTGGAGAAAAATACAGGAAAAAAATGGGGAAAAAATGGGTGAAAAATTGGGAAAAATTGGGAAAAATTGGGGAAAAATGGGGGAAAAATGGGGAAAAATGGGGAAAAATGGGGAAAAATGGGGAAAA
>NW_008236191.1:4516-5041 GCF_000691975.1 Corvus brachyrhynchos | reverse complement strand
TGGCGGTGGCGTTGCCCGGTCCCCCCGTCCCGCCGCTTTTCCTGCGGCTCCCGTTCGACGTCGCCGCCCGCGAGGGGACGGAGGCGGTGCTGGAATGTTCCGCCTCCGGAATTCCGGCGCCAACCTTCACCTGGCTCCGAGGGGACGACGTCATTCCCATCAGGTCGGGGATTTGGGGATTTTTTGGGGATTTTTGGGGGAATTTTGGGGGATTTTTGGGGATTTTTTAAGGATTTTTGGGGATTTTCTCGGCGGTTTTGGGTGGGGTTTGAGGTCCTACTTCGGCATCGAGTTCCCGCGCCCCGGCTGCTCCACCAGGAATTTGGGGTGAAATCCAGGGATTTTGGGCAATTTGGGGAATTTTGGGGCATTTTTCCGGGATTTCTTGGGATTTTTGGGAATTTTTCTGGGATTTCTTGGGAATTTTGGGGGATTTTTGGGGATTTTTGGGGATTTTTCTGCGATTTTTTGGGGATTTTTTGGGGATTTTCTCGGCGGTTTCGGGTGGGGTTTGAGGTCCTACGT
>NW_008236191.1:0-675 GCF_000691975.1 Corvus brachyrhynchos | reverse complement strand
CTTTCCCGCCTTTTTCCCCCCGCAAAAAAGGTTTTCCCGCCCTTTTGTCCCACCCTTTTTCCCGCCCTTTTTCCCCCACCCTTTTTCCCGCCCTTTTTTCCCCCTCACAAAAGGTTTTCCCGCCTTTTTTCCCCCCTCATGAAAAGTTTTCCTGCCTTTTTTCCCCCATCTTTTTCCCACCTTTTTTCCCCTCCTCACAAAAGGTTTTCCCGCCTTTTTTTCCCATTATTTTTCCCCTCACAAAAGGTTTTCCCGCCTTTTTTTCCCCCCATCTTTTTCCCCCCCTTTTTTCCCCATCTTTTCCCTGCCCTTTTTTCCCCTTCATGAAAGGTTTTCCCACCCTTTTTTTCCCGCTCTTTTTTTCCCCCTCACAAGAGGTTTTCCCGCCCTTTTTTTCCCCATCTTTTTCCCACCCTATTTTCCCTCCTTTTTTCCCTCCTTTTTCCTCCTCACAAAAGGTTTTCCCGCCCTTTGTTTCCCGCCCTTTTTTCCCCCTCACAAAAGGTTTTCCCGCCCTTTTTTCCCCTCACGAAAGGTTCTCCCACCCTTTTTTCCTGCTCTTTTTTCCCGCCTTTTTTCCCCCTCACAAAAGGTTTTCCCGCCCTTTTGTCCCACCCTTTTTCCCGCCCTTTTTCCCCCACCCTTTTTCCCGCCCTTTTTTCCCCCTCACAAAAG
>NW_008236190.1:2678-4156 GCF_000691975.1 Corvus brachyrhynchos | reverse complement strand
AAGCAAGGTTTTGCTGAAAGTTTTACCTCATTCATTGATCGTCTAATGCAAGCCTTGGACAGACAAATCAGCGACGAAGCGGCAAAATCATATCTGCTACCAGGTCTTGCTTTTGCAAACGCTAATCCAGAGTACAAACGTATAATCAGTGCTATACCCGGTCAGGCAACCATAACTGATATGATAGAAGTATGCAGTAAGGTGGGCACACCTCAGCATGTTGCAGCAGTTCAAGCAAATGCTTCTGGACAAGAACTTGGAAAACTTCTTAAAGACCAAGTAGCAGCGCTTTGCTCAGATCTACAACGAAGTAACTCCACAGAAGTAATGGCAGGAGAACTCTCAAGAAGGCCATGCTTCAGGTTTAGAAAATTTGGATACATCTAAAGATTTTGCCCTGAATCTGCAGAGGGTACAGGAGTATCGAATAACTGGGCAAGATACAGTGCTTAGAACCTGCTTCAACTATCTGCAGGATCTACAATAGCTCTTAGGAAAACTGAATTGAAACAGGACAATTTTGGAGAACACCAATGATGGACTTGTTCCAGTTTTTGACTTGCTAAGAGGAGACTGTGACATCATGTCTCCCAGGACTCTTACTCCTGAGACTCAAAAGGCTCTTGACAGAATGGCAAATGCCAAATGCTCATTTTTTGGAAGATATAAAAATATCCATCTGCCAGTAGATATATTTTCTTACACGGTATTTGCTTCCCTGCATAGGGGAGGGACATTAGAACATGCATGTCAGCATTTTCTGCAAGCATTTGCATCATTAGGTGTACTTTAAAAGATAAAAACAGACAATAGTCTAGCTTATATAGCAAAAAAGCTACGTTAATTCTTAATGAGTTAGGGCGCACGTCACTCCTTCGGTATTCCTCATTCTCCTACAGGGTAAGCAATAATTGAAAGAACACACCAAACTGCAAAATCCCCTTTTGGATAAACAAAAAAAGGGGGGAGGCAGAGGCTATGCCTCAAATGCGCTTGAATAAAGTGCTGTACATTTTAAATTTTTTAAACAGATCTTTTGCAAAACCAAATTCGCTTATAATTAGACATTTTTCCAACACCATATAGGCAAAGTTAAAGGCAAACCCTTTGGTTTAGATCAGAAATCCAGAGACAGGGAAAATTGAAAGTCCATTTCAACTAATAACCTAGGGCAAAGGGTATGCTTGTGTCTCAACAGGTGCAGGACCGAAGTCGATTCCAGCAAAAAACGTGAAACCTTATCAAGTCCAGAAACAAGCAGGAACCGACTCCAGGAACAAGGAGGCAAGCACACAGATGTGAATCAGTGCCAATACTACTGTTGATGCCACAGACATCACTTATCTTTCTGTGCAAGAATTGTGGACTGAGTCTTATGCAAAAGTGTGGGAAAGTTAATGGTGTAAATTTTGTATGTAAGAGTGTGGTATAAGTTGTGTTGCAGATCAGAGATTCCTATGTGGGATAAAGCTGTTGAG
>NW_008236190.1:2025-2644 GCF_000691975.1 Corvus brachyrhynchos | reverse complement strand
CCTTATCTGCTCATTGTTTGCCTTAAGCAATGCAGCTTTCCCAGTAAAACAACCAAAAGAAAATGTCTGGGAGACTCTGGCCAATGGATAAGGCCTAGATACCATCTGTCTAACTCATTCAAGGCCAAAGAAGCCATTCCCAACATGTTTGGTTGGTCTACCAGCAGACAAATGGCCATCTTCCAAACATTCTAATCTAAAACTTTCACGATTTGGTTTTAATCCAGTGGAAAGTTGGGATGCTTGGACCAAATCCCTTCTGGAGGCTCCCTATTAACCTCAGGAATTGGAAATTCTTGGTTCAATAAAGATGGAGTTTTGTGTAATATTCAGTTCTCCAGTGTCTTGGTTTGAAAGACAGGTGTCTGCTAAGGAAGGCAGAAGTCTCCCTTGGAATGGCAGATGCAACCCCCTTCCCTCCAAGTTATTATAATTTTGAAATCAAGGCGCTTTTAGGCAAAGATGTGGGAAATAGGAATAACAGTTCTTTACTATTATATATCTATATGCATATAACCAGTCAAACAAACAACGATAACTATGGCAGTAACAGCAAACAATCACAAACCCAGTGCCAGCCTTCTCGGCTGTCAGGGCCCTTTCCCCCCGGGGCCGCTCC
>NW_008236190.1:0-282 GCF_000691975.1 Corvus brachyrhynchos | reverse complement strand
GCTGCCAGTTTGCCTTATTCCACCTTTCCAGCCAACCCCACAGAGCATTGGCTACCATCCATGAATCAGTGTAGAGGTAGAGCTTTGGCCACTTCTCTCTTTCAGCTATGTCCAGAGCTAATTGGGGGCTCCATACAGCGGCTTTCCATTTCTGGCTAGCACCTATAATTTGGCAGGAACCATCAGTGAAGAGGGCGCATTGTCTTTCACGCTCTGGTAGCTCGTTATTTGGTGGGGCTTCTTCAGCAAGTGTCACCTGCTCCTCTTCTTCTTCAGAAGAAA
>NW_008236189.1:31472-33192 GCF_000691975.1 Corvus brachyrhynchos | reverse complement strand
GAGCAGAGAACTGGAGGCAGGGATGACAGGGGGACAAAGAGGAGCCAAGTCTCGGTGCCCTGGGGCACAGCAGCGTCTGTGCCACCAAGGGCTGGGAGGAGACACCTTGTCCTGAGGCCCTGGGGCCACCTGGCACAGCCCCAGCAAGGCTGGGCACTGTCAGCCCCTTGTCCTGCCCTCAGCATCCCCCCACATCCCAGTGGCCTCATGGATCTGCTGGAAGGAGTCCCTGGGCAGCCTTGGTCAGGAATGGCCCTGGGGGCTCCTCAATGCTCCCAGGGACTGCAGGGTTTTCAAAGGACTTTGGCTTTTGCCTGGGAGTCTCTGAGAGCTTTGTGCAGTCCTGGCCCCCAATTATCTGCTCTAATGAGTCCCTGGAGATTCTTTGTCAGTAACAGCACTCACTGGGGCTCATTAATGCTTCAGGGTACTTCCATTTTTTTAAAGTACTTGGTGCTTCCCTTTTGAGACCGACCCTATGAGAGGTTTGTGCAATCATGGCCTCCAATTATCTCCAATTACTTTAAGGAGTCCCTTGAGAGCTTTGCATTGACACTCAGTGGGGCTCATTAATGCTCTCAGATACTCAAGGTTTTTAAGGTACTTTGGATTTTCCTTCCCACACTGAGGCTCTGAGAGGTTTTAGGGCAATCACAGCCTCCACTTCTCTCCTCCAAGGAGTTCATGAGGAGCCTGTCTTTGGGATGGACCTCAGTGGGACCCATTAATGCCTCGAGACACTTTGGGTGTTTCCTCTGCCTTTGACTCCTGGAAAGGTTTGCGCAATCTCCTCTCAGGCCCTGAGCTTCAAGGGCTCAGCCCCAAATGCACCACGGGGCTCGTTAGGATCAAGCAAGCACTGACAAACCCTGGCTCTGCCTTTTCCCTCTGGCCTGGTGCAGTTCATTAGGAAGGTTTCCTTCTCCAGTTATGGAGAAATATTTCAAAGAGCTTCTAAGAAATGCTCATTCCTATTTGAAGGGGTGTGTTTTATTGCTGTTCTCTTCAGAGAAGAGGTGATTGCAGCATTCTGTGACTGACACTGATGCAGAGTCTCTCCTCAGGAGGTCTGGCCTGGTCACAGAAGCTGTGCCTTGAGGTCTGACCCAGCGTGGACAACCCTGCTCCACATTCCCAGCCCCATCCTGTCTCTCTTCACTCACCTGGGACCTGCTTTGCTCAGAGAACTGGCTGCACTCAGGCAGTGGGGACGTTTTCCCTTTTATTTTTTTTGAAGCAATCTGAAACTCCTGAGTGTCCCCCACTGAAAACAGACACCCTCCTCCAATGAGTGCCAAGCCCAAGCTGCCACCAAGACCATTCCAGGCCTGTCATGGGCCAGCTGTGTGGGTGGATTATCATCCCAACCTGCAGTAGGCCATTGCAAGGGACTGCCATGGACATTTCCCTGGCCCCCACTGTAGGGTTTGGATGCCATGGCAACCCTCATCAGTTCCAGTTCCCTTGGAAACCCCCCCAGGACCCATTGCTGCAGTCAGGCTCCGTGGCCACTTGCCTGCAGACCTGTGGCTGCCCTCGGCTGCCATGGCAGCCCTCAGGACAGAGCGGTGCCGGGGCTGGTGCCAGCTACAATTGCAGTGACACTCGCTGATGCCCTCAGGTGCCACGGCAGCGGCCACAGGGACCCGTTCCTCACTTTGGTGCCACGGACACCAACGCTTGGCCCCGCTGCCATTGGCATTGGCCCGCCCCCCCGCCC
>NW_008236189.1:29940-30897 GCF_000691975.1 Corvus brachyrhynchos | reverse complement strand
GAATCACAGCAGGAGCAGCTCAGCAATGCCCCCAATCATCAGTGCCAAAGATTGCCTGCAGTGATTAACCAAGATCCAGCCCCAGTTGCCCTCAGACTTTACCATCACCCAGAGCCACCCATCAGCTGGGGGAAGCTGTCCCAGCCAAGGACTGGAGAGCCACTCCCGGACACTGGGAATTCCTGCAGCTGCCTCCAGCCACCGCTGAGGCTCCAACCCCGCTGGGAGAGGGCCCAGCTTTGACAGTGCTGGAGAAACAAACTGACAGCACTTCTAGTGCGGGAACATCTGCTTTCATCCTCCTCTTGGGTTCCTCCTAACCCTGGCCAGGGCTCAAGGAGGAGCCAAGGGAGTTGACTTTGACCATACAGCCCCAAACAAAGCCAGATGGGGCCTTGTCCGGCTTCTAAATTCAGAGAGGTCAATCCACATTTCACCCATGAACAGACACGTGGATCATATTGCTAATAAGATTTTATTTATGAGCGGATACAAATAAAAGTTTTGACTGGAAGGTTCATTGAGAGGTCAGCTTTCGCTCAGGGCCTGTTGTTCACAAGGCCTCACTCAGGGGGTGTTCAGGCCTTGGAACTTCAATTGCTCCTTTGATCTAGAGATGAATTACAAATTGAAATAATTCTTTCAATTACAGAGTCTGAGATTTAGCTATTAGGCATAAAGGCATCGCCTCTTGTTCTTCAATTAAGTGCTGCTCAAGGTCATCACTCAGAGCTACAATTCACATTCCTTTTAAAACATGCCTCATTAGTTGCTATTCTCTGTTATTTATCAAATCCCCCTTTTTTCTTGAGACTGTGTCTCTTTTTAGACAAGTCCCAGCACAAAGTGTCACAACAGCTCTGACATGGAATCATAACACACCAAGTGCTCACACTGCAGTGATTACAGTGACTGCCACAAATGCATTTCGCAGCAGCCTCCAGTTTGGCAGCCCTA
>NW_008236189.1:24178-29794 GCF_000691975.1 Corvus brachyrhynchos | reverse complement strand
ATCATTTGCTGCTTCTTCTAATAATCGATTCAGCTCATTAATGTGAACTCCACAGGATGAGGCAGCGCACATGGGGCACAGGGTGAACCAGAATCTTTGGCTTTCTGAAATCCAAGGCACTCTTTGGGTGGGAAATGTTCTCTGGGCCCCAACTCTTCCTCGTGGTTGTTGCTGAAGTACCCTAAAGGGAGGCATCAATATTGCCTGGCAACAGGACCCAAACCATCCTTTAGGTTGCCATTTTGGGCATTGTCTCTGCACACCCAGCAGGTCCCACTCCCAGTACCAAAGGTCTAATTTCCCACTGTTGGGCTGCTGATGGATCCAGGGCTCCTCCCTGTGCTCCTGTTGTGTCCCCGGTGCCATTGGGCCAGAGGAGTTTCACAGAGGCCCTGCGGCTGGGAGCGGTGTAACACTGACACTGACACTGACCAGCTCCAGCACCCCAAGTTCTACTGACATTGATGGTAAAGGACAGAAATCCTTTCCCATTGTGGCCTTTAACTATTACAGGGTTTGGTTACTCCTGAAGGGAAATCCTAGTGAATCCTGTAAAACTGATAATTGCATTCCTTTGCTCACAGCACAGTCCTCTTAACTGTCCCCTGCACTGACTCCGTTAGGAGTCAGAGCCCATTGACAGAGTTCTGCCACCCCGTAGGGTGGGCCCTCCAAGGGAATCCCATTCCTCCCAACTTTAGTTGAGAACATACCCAGCAATTATTACACTGAGTATTTTGGCTACTTGGATATTTATATTTTCATTAGAACTTTCATGACTAATCCCCTTGGTGACACTCTAGAGGTGTCTTCGGCAAACAAAGATTCTGGTTGACTCTCAAGATACAGACCTAAGTAGTACGTTAGTGACAGTTATTCATTCTTTTTCCTCAGTATTCTGGTTAGGAACAGTAATTCCACTGTCCATGGAGCTGGCACCTTTTTATTCTAGAATTATGCACTCAAGGTGTTTTATTGTTTAACTTTACTGTGGTGGACGTGGTTAAATAAACAAAACCCCCCTGTAATTCTTTTATCTCCTTCTCCACTGGTTCCACACACGTTTATCATCCTGTGTAAATATTTTTATATTCTTTTATCTTTTCTGCTAGTGAGCCTTTAAACTCTATTCAGCAGGTTCAGGGGAACTGAAATTTTCTATTCTTTATGTTATTTATCATCCTGGCTCCCCGCAGTGCTCCAATTCCTTCCCAGTGCCATTCCTGGTGCCCTGGGAAGCCCCCAGGACCAGGCAGGGGCTGCCGGCCATGTCCCCTCCTCACTCCCCCGCGGAAGCCCCAGGGCTCATTTCCTGTCTCGGAGGAGGCGCTCCCTCCCTGGAGCACCGCTGCTTTCGCTTTCTCAGCCGTTTCCGAGATTCTGATGTAAAAACAAGAAGTGAGGGGAGGGGGTCGGACAGTGTGGGGAGGTGCAGCCCGTGTGCAGGGAGGGGGTGGGGGCACAGGCAGGGGTATAACCGGGCTGAGCCGCGCTGCTCCCGGCCCCGCCGCAGAGCCGCTCGTTCGCAGCCTTGTCCCAGGTAAGCGCCAGCCCCTCGCTCCCACCCTGCCCCCGCGCTGCTGCTTCTGCTCTCAAAATTAATGTTTCTGAGCCCATGAGATCCTAAATCTCTGGTTTGGAGCTCCAAAGCTCCCTAAATGAGTGGATTTGGGCCAAATGCTCCCCAAATGGGTGTTTCTCAACCCCAAAGATCCCCAAAGTGCTGTTTCTGAGCCCAAAAATCTCCCTAAATCAGTGTTTGGGACCCCAAAAGCTCACTAAATGGATGTTTCTGAGCCTCAGAGTTCCCCGAATCACTGATTTTGAGCCCTAAAGCTCCCAGACTTGCAGGATCTGAGCCCAAAAGCTCCTGAATGGGGTTTCTGAGCCCCAAAGAACCGGAAATTGCTGGTTTTGAGCCCTGAAGCTCGCTAGATAATTTTTTTTCTGAGCCTAGAAATTCCATAACTGGGTATTGCTGAACCCAGAAGCTCCATAAATCACTCTTTCTCAGACCAAGAGCTCTCGAAATGGGTGTTTTGGAGCCCTAAAGCTCCCTGAATTGGTCTTTCTGAGTCCAGATGCTCCCAAAATTGGTACTTTAGACCCCCAAAGTTCCCTAAATTGCTGGTTCTGTCTCTTCTAAAAGCTGGTTGTACTCAGATTTCTTGTGCACAATCTCCCTGAACTGGCTTTTTTGGGAGGTCCAAAACCTCCTTAATTTGATATTTCTGAGCACAAATTCTCCTGAAACATTTGTTTCTCGTTCCCAGTGCTCCCTAAATTGGTGTTTAGGACCTTAAAATGTCCTTAAATGGGTGTTTCTGAGCCCAAAATCTCTCTAAATTTATGTTTCTGAGCTCAAACTTTTTTGTTTGTTTTGTTTTGTTTTGAGCTCAAAGCTTGCTTAATTAATGTTTTTGAGACTCGGAGCTCCCTAAGTGGTTTTTTTTTTCTGAGCCCAAAACCTGAAATCGGTGTTCTGGGGCCCCAAAGCCCCCAGACTTGCTCTTTCTCGGCTGCAAAACTCCCGAAGTGACTGTTCTGGCCCCAAAGCTGCCGAAATAGGGGTTTCTGAGCCATGAAGTTCCCGAGATCAGTGTCGCAGAGCTCCGACCCCCGTAATGCAAACCATGTGCCCAGTTGGCCATCAGCCCATGGGGTTCGCTCCCCCCGAGTGGGACGCCCCCGAGGAGCCGCTCCGTGACTGGACCTCCCCACTTTCGGTTTCAGTTTTCCAGGGATTTACGGGAAATCGGTGTAAAACCAAGAAACGAGGTGCTGGGGGAGGGGGAGGAGCCCGTGGGGGTGGGAAATGGACATAGCCGGGATGACGGAAAGAGCCGGACCGTGCGGAGCCCCGCGGTGCTGCTGCCCCTGCTGCGGAGCTGCTTCTTCCCAGCCTTGTTCCAGGCTGCCCCAGCGCCAGACCCTCGCTCCTGCCTTTCCCCATGGGTTGCTCCTTCTGCGCCTGAAGTTCACGTTTCTGAGCCCAAAAGCTCCTAAATGGGGGCTACTGAGCCCAAAGTCTGCTTTAATTGGTTTTCTGGAGCCCTAAAGCTCTCTAAATCGCTTTTTGATCTGAAAATATTCCCAAATCACTCTCTATGGCCACCAACGCTTCCGACATCATTTTTTCTCAACCTCAAACGCCCTAAATCAGGGTTTCTTAAGCCCAAGATTCCCTAAATCGGTGTTTTAGAGCCCCAATGCTCCCTAAATCAGTGTTTCTGAACCCAAATGCATTCTGAATTGCTGTTTCAGGTCCCAGAAGCTCCCGAGGTGGGTGTTCCTGAGCCCAAATACTCCCAAAACTTTTCCATTCTCAGCTGTGAAGTTCCACTGTGTAAGTGGCTGTTTTTGAGGCCAAAAGCTCCTTGAGATGGTGTTGCTGAACCCCAAAGGATCCTCAATAGCTGCTTTTGAGTCCAAAGTCTCTGGACATTGATTTCTCTGAGCCCCAAAGCTCATGAAATGGGTGTTTCTGAGCCCTGGGGCTCCCCAGGTGGCTCTTCGTGACCTCCAAAGCTCCCAACGTGGCTTTTTCTGAGCACTGCAGTTCCCTAAACATGTGTTTCTGAGCCCAAGAGCTCCCTAAATTGGAATTTTGAATCAAAAGCTGGCTAGAGAGGACTTTCTGAGGCCAAAAGCTCCCCAAATCAGTGGTTTTGAGCCAAATGCTCCCTTAATTGGCCTTTCTCAACCCCAAAGCTTCCTGAAGTCTGGGGTGTTTCTGAGCCCAAAGTCTCTCTAAATCATTGTTTGGGGCCCCATAAGCTCCCTGCATCACTGATTTTGAGCCCAGAAGCTCCTGAGTGGGCATTTCTAAGAACCTGAAATTGCTGGCTTTGAGCTCAGAAGCTCTCTACATAATTTTTTTCTGAGTCAGAACCATCCCTAAATGGTTTGGAAGTCTGTGCTTGAACATGGGTGGAACGCAGGGGAAGGGGAGAGGCTCTGCCGGAGGGAGTGGCAGGGAGGATGAGGACGGGAGGTGTGAGGAGCAGCTTGAACACATGGAGGAGATCCTCCACAGGATGGGCAAAGGCTGATTGACTTAAGAGTGAGCAGTGAAGGGCTCAGAAAGGGGGACACTGTCTTGGCAGTTCAGAAACTGCTTGACCAGGGAAAGTTGGCAGAAGAGGCCTGAGAGCCTCTTCTGAGAAGTGTCCAGGCCAGTGAACAAGTTCCCATGGGGAATGGTAACTGCCCTGGCATTCACGGGCAGGCAAAGCAGCAGGGCTCCAACAGCGTGGGGGATCCTGGGGTGACGGCTCAGCAGAGCTGCCTGGTGGGTGAAAAGGGGGGATGCTCATGGGGACCTGGTGGTGGCCCACAAGGAAGAGCTGGTCAGGGATGAGCTCATCAGTGCCAGCCTGGGCTGTCACAGCCGGGACATAGTGGGGTCCCAGGCACCAAAGGGCAGGGACTAAGGCCAGCAGCAGAGCACAGAGCTGGGGCTCCAGAGGATGAACTCGGGGTGTTGAACCAGGTGGCGGCAGGGGCAGGGTGAAGGAGCTCAGGAAATCTGATAGGCCCTACAGGGCAGCCTGTTCCAAGGGCAGGAATGGTCTCTCCAAGAAGCCGTGAGTAAAGCACTCATCTCTTGAGGCTCTTGGCTGAACTGAGCGAGCTCCAGGGTGAAAAGGCAGCACATGGGAGGTGGAGCACATGAGCCACCAGCACAGAAAGCCAACAGCACAGCCCTGGGCTGTGTGAGCAGGAGCAGAGGCAGGGGAAGGGTTTAACCCCTGTGCCCAGCACATTTACACCACACCTGCCCAGCAACAGCGGGGCTGTGGCAGTCAGGAACCTCTGCACTGGTGGGTCACTGGGTTGGGAGTCCTCCAGCTGTCCTTCAGGTGCTGGTGGGATTTCCCTAAGTGTCTGCAACAACAAAACCAGCAATAAAAGCGTGACTCTGCCCAAACAGAAACATCTGCAGCAGAGCAATCTGCACCTGCAGTCTCACCCCTCTGGGCAAGGCCAATGGAATCGTGATTGGCAATACACAGCAATGACACCCCCTCCTCACAAGGCTTCATGGGCCGTGACCATCCCCTCGGTTGGGCACTGCTGGGGCCCCTCAAATGCTATGTCCAGTTCTGCCAGAGAGAATTGAATGGGAAAAGGACACTCCCTGAACCACCCTGGGGCCTTCACTGGGATCTGCTGAGGCTTGAAGGAGCCCTGCTGCTGTCACCAAAAATTCGGGAGGAAAATAAAAACCCTCTAACACTGTATTTGAAGTGATGGAGAATCAGGCATTGCTTTATTCTGGCTCGGATGTGCCATGGAAAATATTCCATACACACATGCCTTTTACCAGACTTTCTGCAGATTTATACAGCAAAAAACTCAAAGCAGTTCCCGTTCATTGGTCCCAAATGACACAATTTTTCTAATATTTGGTGAATCGTGCCACAACCGGGCCAGGAGACACTTGAGAGACAGAGTCAGAGAAGTGGGTATTTGCTTTATTCGGCGTGCCGGGTGCGTGGGGATCGCTCCTCCAAACACACACACCTGGTGCTCTCTACAACACAGTATTAAGGGTTAAATTATGAATATTCATCACATTCCTTGGGACAGGTGTGGTTATACAAATTATTTCTC